>NC_140590.1:1348316489-1348710614 GCF_964204655.1 Triturus cristatus
GTCTGGAATGAAAAGTATCCTGTTTGAGATGTGCTGTTTTGAGTTTTTTGAAGCCCTGTGTGGGTATGCGGGTCCTGCCATAGTTTGATGAGATGCGAAGAAGATTTGACCAAGGGGTAGTTTGATGGATGTGGGCTGAGTCTCTTAGGTGGAAGTTTCTGGAGTGTAGAGCGCTACCCTTGGGAGCATCTGGTGCCTGGACAGTGGACAAACAGCACTCTGAAATACCTGAATTACTCACAAAAATTATAAAGGATTCGTCAAATAAGATAAACCAGGTAACCACAACACAAAATTATTCTGTAGATGGAAACTCTGGATAGGACAGCGCCCTTCATGCATCTTGGAGACGGGAGCTGGTCCATCATCGGTGGATCTCATTCATGCCCTAAGAGGCTCTCACCCTGTGCATGTGCATAATATTCTCTTTTTCTCCCGTCAGAAGAAACAAACTAGGAAGTGAATATGAATGGGGTGGACAGGGATTGTTTCCCTACATCCTGATTCAGTTTCAGGCTGCTCCTTTCTCTCCCAATGACTCTGTCCAAGAGAAACATTAGGGGAGAAAGGGGCTGTGTGGCTGTACCTTAGCAAGACACCAGGTGCCCTCTGGTTTCTCCTTATCCTAAGCAAACATATAGACAGTGTCTGACTCCTTTTTGGGTGTGAACACACAGTTCTACACCCCCGAGAGGATCCCACATGCTGTTTGGATTCTTTCTTTCTATAAAAAAATCCAAATGTTGCTTGACTCCATGTTGGGGCTCAGATGCACACCTGACTTTGTCCTGGCGAGGAGTGCAGATGTTGTCTGGATTTTTTTTTTAGCCTCATAAAACATTTCACAGCCCCAGGCTTTTTACAGGGATCCAGACACACCGCCAGAAAAAAATAATCGCCACCTGAGCCCTCACTGGGGCACAGAAACATATTTCTGGGCCTGAGGTCAACCAGCACCTTGTGAAGTGTTTCATACCTGGACATTTCTGAACACTAGATACCTGAAGGAGTAGCGGGTTGGACTGCTTTTCAAAAGCCATAATTTTTCATACCCAGAATTAGACTGCCTAATTTGAGCTGTTGATTGCAGGTGAGGCACACTGCCAATCTTTTTTAAAGATTTATTTTTCACAATCAGACATTGACCCAGAACAAGAGAGAGACATGCAAAAAACGTGGAAAGATGGAGGACGAGAATGATGGAAAACCAGTTACAAAGGGAAAAGTTATTTCCCCTCCATAGGAATGACGGGTTCTTACTTTTTGTGGTTCCAGCAAGATATTCAGTGACACCAGCATATCCAAACCATTCATGTGTGAGACTCATCCTTCCAATTTATAGTGATCTAGAACCCCTTGTCTACCCTCCACCACTCCCCCCAGAACTGTGAACCCTATGGCCTGCTGGTCCTTATCAGCACAACCGTGTAGGCACAAATCAGGTTAACCCCCTCTCAACTACATCTAATAAACAATTAGAAAACCTTTAAAATTCATATTGCCTTAACAGAACTTCCCATCAAAACCCTGCACATTGCTGGATAATGACCACAAGGCCTACCTCATGGTCAAGCATAGTCAGTGGAAGTTCAATGGGCACAAGCTGTCTCAGCCAGGGTCGTAACACACTCCTCGGTTCCCCGTAGTGGAGGAAGGGAGCTTTCCAAATCTGATGGGGGCTTCCTCAGTCTGGGGGCTCTCTGGCCTTAGACTGTCTGTGCTATGTGTGTGTGTGTGCGCCCATGTGTGTGTGTGCGTGCATGCACCTAGGGGGGTGGGGGAATGTGTGTGTGTGTGTGTGTGGGTGTGGGTGTGCGTGTGTGTGTGTCCCATCTATGTTCAAGTGTATTATTTTCATTTACCACTAATATGTATCTGCAACCAAGTTTTGATCTGAATCAGAAGGCATTGTCCTTACCTCTTACCATATTCGCCTAACATCATTGGCCATGTGAACTCCTGTGTCACCTACCTAAAAAAATGTCATCCTACATTTCTCAATTCTTCTCTGCAAGCCAGGGCTTCACAAACCTGGCTCTAATAATCAAGCCTAGTATTAAAGCACTGGTCAAATATTCCATCAGCCACAACGTTGCTGGAGAAATGGAAGCCGAGACAGTGCCCTATTGTGAGATTTGTGGGTATTACATGGGAGCAGAATGGACGTTGGCAAAAGAACCTATGTGAATGATAGTCATTTGCAGATCATTGAACATTGGGATTGGTTGGGTATGGATACCAACACCGCTCACTCATTTGTAAAAGATACTGTACATAGAGAACTGGGCGCACAGGCAAAAGGTAGGGCAGAGCAGAAAATGGACGAAGAAACAGGGATCAACAGCAAACATGCATACCCAACTCTGCTGTTGCAGATGAAGACAGTGAAAGTCACAATTCATATTGGCAATATCCAGTCAAGGGTCCACTGGAAACTAAAGCCATGAGTAGTGGACAGCACTACACACCAGTACTGTGAGATTTAAAATTTTACTTTAGCGAAGCTGTAACTGTTGCAGCCATCTTTCTGCTCATGCTAACCATGTCTTCATTGTCTACTTCTCTATGATGGGTAAAACCTTGTTTCCATGCTTGGAATCTTAAGTGAGAAACTTCTGATTAGCTTGCCCAGTGGCGAGGGTTTGAAAGTTGTCTGCATACTTTGTCATAACTTCAGAATCCTGCACCTCTGTAACTCCTTTGTCCAGTATCATCACATGATCTCCATTGGAGCCCTGTATACGAAAACCTTTAAATGTATGTCTTGTTCTGCGTGTGCAACTTGACAATGACTGACTATCACCAGCACAGGCAGAGTCGCAGGGTACAAGGTCCCTGAGCCCGACTGGAATTATTTTTATTTCACCTCCTAAGTCAGTTTCTGCTCCGCCTTCCAAACCAGTACATATCACCCCTGATCTCTCCTGTATGAAGATCCTGTCTTGGAATATTGCATGTCTAAGATCTAAAAGAGATGATGTGTTATGGCAGAGGACTCTCCTATGTTGTCATTTAATTGCTTTACAGGAAACATGAGATACTACAGAGAGCTTTTTTCTGGAAGGCTTCACCTCGTTTTCTAACTATGCAACCCCTTCAACAGTGGGTTGAAGGGGCGTCTTCTTCTGCTGGTTTAACTTGAACTAGCACATAAAACTAGAATGGTAGATGGTCTCTCACCCTATCTGTTTGCTGTAGAATTGCTGTTCGGGAATCGTCACCCCCTCCCCCCGCTAGTAGTTAATTTTTACAACTCCTTCACTAGAAGTTTTTAGATCAAACATTTAGTAGCTTTAGAGGAGTTGCTTGAACTCTATGGTGAGAGGAAATACTCTTACCAGGAGGTTATAATTGTATGTGATTTTAATACTCATCAATGACACCTTAATTGTGCTCCCGCAATTGGCCATGTGGATTTTTCACCAATGTCGACTCACTTTGAGCACTTGGAACCAGGCACTTATATAGAAGAGCTCCTTTCAGTTGACAGCCTGTGCTGTCAAGAGAAAACAGGAGCGAATGCTCCTATTCCTACCTGTAGAGGTAGGGGTTGCTCTAGTATTATTAACTTTATATTTCCCCCTG
The DNA here is from genome assembly GCF_964204655.1 of Triturus cristatus. Classification (NCBI taxonomy): domain Eukaryota; kingdom Metazoa; phylum Chordata; class Amphibia; order Caudata; family Salamandridae; genus Triturus; species Triturus cristatus. The sequence continues at coordinate 1,348,320,075 of NC_140590.1, forward strand.
CACCATTAGTCTCTGCAGCCCACAAGTTGAGTGTCTCCTGGAGCAGCCATGGCAATCACAACCCCCTTATGCTTGAACTAGTCTACTCCTTTGCTCAACCCGGAGGGGAGGGCATGAGTATTCCAAATTCTGTTATTAACACCAAAGATCAAACGCTCAGGCTGAAGTGGGAGAAGGTGATACCAGAGACTTTCCTCCACAATTTGTTTGGGGAAACAGCCCCCTTTTTTTCTGGTACAGCTAATTCTAGTACAGACTGTACCATATCCCGCGACGGATGGGTTCAACACTTTGAAGGAATGTACAGTGCCGACGATCTAGAAGGGCCTGATGTACAATGGGACTCTGGCTCAGCTGGGGCACCACTACACTTTTGCATAGATGAGGTACATAAAGCTATCCTGGCCACAGCCGGGGGGTAAGCACTGGGCCCAGATGGGGTCCCGATGGACCTGCATAAGGCTGACCCTCTGGTATGGGCCAGGATATTGGCATGGGGTTTTAACCCCTTACCTGCGGGGGTAATTCCCCAGCGGTGCGGCGGGAGAGGGGGGGGGCCGCGGTGCCGCTGTGCTCAGCTCGTCATGACTCACAGTGGAGCTGTGCTCATGACGAGCTGAGCTTATCACGACCCCGCCCACTGATTAATTCTCCCGCACAGGCGGGGAATTAATTGCGCGTGGGCGGGCCGCGGCAGTTATGACGAGCTCAGCTCGTCATGAGCACAGCTCCACTGTGACTCATGATGAGCTGAGCTCATCATGAGCATGGAATGGGTTAACGCCGCCTGCATGTGTGTCATCCCCTCCTCTTGGGCTAAGGCTATTATTGTACCAATTTTTAAGAAGGGATCAAGAGACGACCCCGCATGTTATTGACCGATTTCCCTCTTAGACTCAGCCGCCAAAATTATGGGGAAATTGATTTTATACCGCCTAACCTCCTGGCGAGACAATTTTAATTTTATCTCTGACCTACAGTATGGCTTCAGGTCAGGCAAAGGGATGCTAGATCAATGCATCAACCTGCATCTAATGGTAGGGAAATACACAATAGCAAAAAAGGGTTCCCGACATATGGCTTTCATGGATCTAACATCGGCATTTGACCATGTAAATAGATCCAAATTGTAGTTGATTCTTCTGGATCTGGGGCTTGACGCAGACCTGGTGACCTTTCTACATTCTGTCCAACTTTCCCCTACCGGAGGGTGCTGTTTGACGACCGAGGGACATGAATAGCGCAAAGTACACACAAAAAAGAACGTTCTGGTAGGAACAGTAGGGGCAACTATGGACTTTGCAAAAAGATTGAGGTCATAGCCCGTACCCGCCCTGCTGAAGGTGTATAGAGAAACATTTTCCCTTTGGCCACGCATGGATGTGAAGTGTGGGGTTATACAGATGTGAAGGACATCCAGGGTGCAGAAAACATATTTATGCGTAGGCTTCTTGCTGTACCTCCCAGCACTCCAGCTTTTATCCTGCATGAGGAGCTTAGCATGGGGTACATTTCTGACCTCATTGCTGTTGCGCCCCTACTGCATTGGTTGAGAATTTGGTCTTGTCCATCCACTACTTTAAACCAACTCTTTGTAGCGGACTGTACTGCTCTTGAGAGTATTCCCTGGCTAAAGCATATTATGGAACAAACGAGGTGGTTAGGTTGCCTTGACTTGTATACCAACCCAAGGCCACTTGGCCTAGCAGCCATCAGGAATATTAAACATTTGTTTTTGGCTAAGCAGCAAGGGATGAGGGAGGGCAAGGAGTTAGCTAAGCCCATGATGAGAAAGTTTGTTACACTGAGTCTGAGCCCAGAGGTGCAGCCTTATTTTGTCACTGGTCACTAACTTGCACCATCTCTTCGTGTTAACCAGATTCAGACTGAATCTGGTACACTGGCTACTAACCTTTCCTAAAGGCTACACGAAGCCTGGTGCCCTAAAGCCATGTCCTTGTGACAATTTCTCTGAACAGGACACTTTCCATTTTACTTTTTTCTGCAAATTTTATGACCCCCTGCATAAAAAATATATTCTCCTGCTACTTAGACCTGGCCAATTTGTTCAAGTAAGGCCTGCATAATTATACCTGTGAATGCTTTCCTCCTCCATGGTTTGTTTTGGGGTTGCAAGTTTTTTTACAGGGGCATTAAGGCTAAGGAAGAGAATATTTTTGCACCAGCTTGGCTGTAGTCATCCAATGCTCTCTGGGAAACACGTGTCATTTCTGTGCTTGATATGGTGTGACCATGCAGTCCGTTTAGCATAATAAAAGTTTTATCAATCTTGCACTTTATCTGTTGTACTCTACCTCTAGAGTGGTATTCTGCGTCTGTTTTTAATGGTGAGTTTTTAGTCTTTTTGTTTGTATATTTAGCCTTAGTTATATTCATCTGGGCCATTTTAAATGTACATGTGGAATTTCTTTAAGCTATTATATTCCTAAAAGGTTTTATATGCTTGCTTTTATTGCATTTTGACTTGAGTTGACTTGACTCCAGGCACCGAAGGAAAGGCAAAAGATGGGCAAAAGATTCTCTGGTGGAAACTTCAGTGTAGGACGGCCCAGCATCAATATATAGAATGTAAAGTATAATTGTGTTTATTGACTATAAGGATTTGAGGAAAGATTTGAAAATTGTTGTCTGGGCAGGTAACAATAGAATGAACTGGTTTGGTAGGTAATGGCGAGTCCCTGGAAAATAGAAGTTTAAAGTGTATGTTGAAAACATTGTACAGAACAGGAAACTCTAGAAAGGGTGCAGTAAGAGGGTGGAAATAAAATAGCCTCTAGAACCACTGGTGAAGTTATTTGCAATTGAATATGTAAATGAAGGAGGGACGCTGAGCCAGTGCTATAATCTATTGTTGTTGTTGTACATCTTTCTCATTACTGTCCTGTCCCTTGCTGCTCAGCCATGAGTGATGTCACTTGGAATGTTGGTGTGTGGGACTGGAGGAGTTGGCAGTTGGAAGAGATGGGCTGAGCAGCAGGGAGGCTGCTCCTGGTGGGGCTCATATAGGATCTTAGCAGTGGCCTTTCTGGTGTTTTACTTGGACTTTGTACTTATGGAATAAACCTTTAACCTGTTCTAAGCCACCTGTCTACGAGACATCTTTGATCATTACACTGGCGACGACTGGGAAGAACTTACGTGTGTGCTTCAATGGATAAAGGATTTTCAGGAGAGAAGGAAAAATTTCAAGAGAACTTTCAAGCTGGTTGCTGTACTGAAACTGAGAGTAAAGAAAAGTAACTTTCTGTGTATTGTGAGGAAACTGACGCTCAAGCCCCACCAGTGACCAATCCATCGATCGCCCTAATAAGTGAGTGCCAGTTTGTTTTGGAACTTTATGTAAAGAGCCTACATGTTGAGGGAGGATGGCTGTGAATACCTTTTCATGCCCTGCTGTCCTTTAAGAGTTCGCAGTAGTAACGAGTGTTTGGAAATTGGCACCTGCGATGCATGCTGGGCAAAACCAGCAACCCTGTGATCTGTAACTATTAGAAAAAAACAGAGACCATTATTTCTTTTAAACCTGGAGAGAGGCTGCTGAGGTGAAAGGAAATCGGCACCACACACGCAAAGGAATTAGCAGCTGCGACGTGTGCTGTAAGCTGTAATGATTTTACACTGGCAGCGTGTGTTTTAGTATACTGGGAGGATCTTTTGCGCACAAAAGAGGACTGTTGTGGTGTTGGGTGCGACTTGTTTCAAGCGTTGCTGTGGAGAGACTGACTAACTTTAATGCGAGTCTTTCTACTGACACTCCTTTGTCGGGGGCATAAGTCGAGCCCCAAGGAGTGTTTGCCTGAACTTTGATGTGATTGAGCACAGAGCGCTGGCAGCATTGGCAACTTGGATGACTTTGGGGATGTAAAGATCGGTTTTTGATGCCGTTTAATTTGAATTGAACTTGGACAAGATTGTAGCCGTTACGAGCGCGCAGACCTCTTTCATTTAAATGAAAATAGAGCACGAGCGCTTACCTGTTCTGTACACGCGCGGCTTCTGATGATCACGTCTTTACTGGTTTTCTGCCCTGCGTCTACACGTTTGAATGCACGAACGTGCCGGCAACCACCCGGCTTACCGTTGTATTGCGTGCCACCATTTTGTACAAGCTACTGCTTTGCCAATCGAGCATCGTTTTCTCGGTGCAGATAGGGATTTTCGAGCAGCGTTCCAGCTTTGCCAACCACGTTTCTTCGGTGTCCGATTATGGAGTGCATGCGCGGTGCACACCTTCGTTTCCATAGCTGATCTCTGCTCTGTTGGAGCACTTGCGCATGTGTAGGGAAAGAGGTGTTCACTTTTGTTAAAGCTGCAGATCTTTGTCAACTGTCAACTACGTTTTTTTTAATGGGAACTTCCTAGTCAGGTGTCTTGAAACACACGGAGGACACTGGATCTTGCCTGCAGTTTGGGTGGTTATGAAAGGTAGTGCGCATCTTGGACGAAGACAAGGACAAGGACTTCACTTTGGGTGAGGACTTCGGGTGAGAGATCGCTCACCGGAGTCAAGAATTTCTTGTTTTTTTTTATTTTCGTTGTTACTATACTGTTTTGTGGGGGTGTGAGTGTGTGCCTCTATCTTGTGGGGGTAGTGTGTGTTCTGAGTGTACCCCAATTTTTGTTCCATAGGGATGTTTGTACCCTGGTTATTGGGTGGTGTTTGTGGAGTTTTGTAGCTGAATGTCCGAAGTTTGAGACTTTTACTTCTTCACATTGCTTCTATTATTATGCATGCCCTTGTTTTTGTGTGTGTGTGCTCTTGACAGTGTTTTGGTCTTATCCGTGATTGGGCAACCTCTACTACTGCACTGTGTACCCTTCTTCACTGCACTGTGTACCCTTCATGCTTTGGTTTGGTGATTGAATTCACTCATGGGGAAGTTGTATGGGCGGTGAGTGTCCCAGTTATGTTCCACAGGGTGGTGTACATCCTGTCACGTGCAGGTTGTGGAGCGGTAAATGCCAGTTCTGGATCATAGGGGGATGTTTCCCTATTACTGTGATTTGAGTCATGGAGTACCACGGGGAGGTTCCCTATTACAGAGTCTTTGGGAGGTGTTTTTCCCCTATAGGGTGACGTAGTTCCCCTATTTCTGAGTTTTTGGGAGGTGTTTTTCCCCTATAGGGTTCCCCTATTTCTGTGTTTGGTATCATAGGGAGGTTTATTTTCCCTATTTCGGAGACTTTTGGGAGGTGTTTTTCCCCTATAGGGTGATGTTGTTCCCCTATTACAGTGTTGGAGTTCATAGGGAGGTGCGTTTCCCTATTTCAATGTTCTTTGTGTCTAAGGGAGGTGTTTTCCCCTATAGGGAGGTGTTTTCCCCTATTACAGTGTTGGAGTTCATAGGGAGGTGCGTTTCCCTATTTCAATGTTATATGTGTCTAAGGGAGGTGTTTTCCCCTATAGGGAGGTGTTTTCCCCTATTACAGTGTTGGAGTTCATAGGGAGGTGCGTTTCCCTATTTCAATGTTATATGTTCTAGTGTGTACCATCTAATTTGTTTCTCTGGGGAGGGGGATGGTGTTCATCATTCTTTTGTTATTGTTATTTTCTTGCGACTATTTGCTGATTTGATGTATAATTATTTGCTTAATGTTCTTCCTTTTTGATTTTGTGCTATCTTGATTCAATGCATATCTTTTGCTTGTTTTTCTAAGGAAGGGAGATGTGCTATAATCTATTGTTGTTGTTGTACATCTTTCTCATTACTGTCCTGTCCCTTGCTGCTCAGCCATGAGTGATGTCACTAGGAATGTTGGTGTGTGGGACTGGAGGAGTTGGCAGTTGGAAGAGATGGGCTGAGCAGCAGGGAGGCTGCTCCTGGTGGGGCTCATATAGGATCTTAGCAGTGGCCTTTCTGGTGTTTTACTTGGACTTTGTACTTATGGAATAAACCTTTAACCTGTTCTAAGCCACCTGTCTACGAGACATCTTTGATTATTACAGCCAGCTACACTGAAACCTCTGCAACCACTGAAAAAGGTGTGACCGATGGATTTTAAAAGCAAGTGGGTCAGTGTACAAGAGTGAAATCAGTGCTTAATTTGTGCTAGTGGTTTCCGGTGCTCGGCACCGGCACTTAATTGTCAGCACCTGCTCTAGTGACAGCCCACCACATGGTGGCGCTGTCTTTTTAAATTTGGGGATGAGCACAGCAACCTTGTTTATTAAGTCAATATACAGTGACAACAAATAATACCAGCCTCTCATGCCATTATTATAGCTTTGTGTGGCCAAAATCGTCTGAATTGTCAAACTTGTGGGATGCTGATGCTTAGGTGTTATGTTGGTACTGTCAATGGCAGCACTGGCAGGGTATGGGTGGTGCAGGCTGGAATATGTCATGTTAGTACGCATGCGTTCACAATGCATGCCATTACAATGAGGTTGTTACAACGACCGCATTGTTACATAGCATAACTTTACAACGCAAGTCGGAACAACGACTTCCTGTAAGGGGCGCTGGATGTTGGATTAGTATAATTTACTATTCCAACTCCAGTCTGTGCAACAGTAGGGAAGGTGTTGGATTTTAAATCCAACACCTTCTTCCCCCTAACACAAGTTGTTCCGACTTGCGTTGTAAAGGTATGCAATGTAACAACGCAGTTGTTGTAACGACCGAGTTGTAATGGCATGTGTTGGGATGTATGTCGTTACAACGCACACTTTTACAACGCATGCACTTACAACGCATTTTTTACAACGCAAAATCCATTACAACGCATTCCATTACAACGCATGACACTACAACGCATTTTTAAAAACTACCTTTACAACGCATTCCATTACAACGCATACTACCTTTACAACGCATACCATTACAACGCATTATATTAAATTGCATTTAAGGTAAGTATTAGATAGTATAGGGGTAAAAATTACTTTTCTAACTCCAGGGGGTGCAACAGTAGGGTAAGTGTTGGATAGTATAGGGGTAAAAATTACTATTCTAACTCCAGGGGGTGCAACAGTAGGGAAAGTGTTGGATAGTATAGGGGTTAAAATTACTATTCTAACTCCAGGGGGTGCAACAGTAGGGTAAGTGTTGGATAGTATAGGGGTAAAAATTACTATTCTAACTCCAGGGGGTGCAACAGTAGGGTAAGTGTTGGATAGTATAGGAGTAAAAATTGCTATTCTAACTCCAGGGGGTGCAACAGTAGGGAAAGTGTTGGATAGTATAGGGGTAAAAATTGCTATTCTAACTCCAGGGGGTGCAACAGTAGGGTAAGTGTTGGATAGTATAGGGGTAAAAATTACTATTCTAACTCCAGGGGGTGCAACAGTAGGGTAAGTGTTGGATAGTATAGGGGTAAAAATTACTATTCTAACTCCAGGGGGTGCAACAGTAGGGTAAGTGTTGGATAGTATAGAGGTAAAAATTACTATTCTAACTCCAGGGGGTGCAACAGTAGGGTAAGTGTTGGATAGTATAGGGGTAAAAATTACTATTCTAACTCCAGGGGGTGCAACAGTAGGGTAAGTGTTGGATAGTATAGGGGTAAAAATTACTATTCTAACACCAGGGGGTGCAACAGTAGGGTAAGTGTTGGATAGTATAGGGGTAAAAATTACTATTCTAACTCCAGGGGGTGCAACAGTAGGGTAAGTGTTGGATAGTATAGGGGTAAAAATTACTATTCTAACTCCAGGGGGTGCAACAGTAGGGTAAGTGTTGGATAGTATAGGGGTAAAAATTACTATTCTAACTCCAGGGGGTGCAACAGTAGGGTAAGTGTTGGATAGTATAGGGGTAAAAATTACTATTCTAACTCCAGGGGGTGCAACAGTAGGGTAAGTGTTGGATAGTGTAGTGTAATATTATGCGTTGTAATAGTATGCGTTGTAAAGGTAGTATGCGTTGTAATGGAATGCGTTGTAAAGGTAGTTTTTAAAAATGCGTTGTAGTGTCATGCGTTGTAATGGAATGCGTTGTAATGGATTTTGCGTTGTAAAAAATGCGTTGTAAGTGTAGTGCGTTGTAAAAGTTGCGTTGTAAAGGTTGTTCCCCATGTGTTGTCTCGCATGCGTGGTAAACGCTATTTACCTGCAGGCTGCAGTAGCCTTCCAAGATTGGCCCTGGTACTTAATTTTTTGCAAATAAACCACTGAGTGAAATAACTCCACAACAACAGATGGCAAAGAGCTGTTAGTCCCACTTTTTCCTTTTGACCCTTCTATCCCAACTGTTCCACATGATAACCTGCAGCACAAGGCTAGTAGACACTTTAATGTTTTACTGGTTGTAATTGAGGACATAGTCAGGGAAATGGAGGCAGATATTTCAAACTTGTTAAAAGGTCCGGATAAAGGGACTCCCATACATGTGGTGCACCACCAATATGGAAAAAGCATGTTCTGGTTAGTGATGGAGCAAGGACTCATATAAAGGAGACTTGCTCGGAAGCAATCCTCTCAATTAACTTCTAATATCGTGAATAATTTTGTTCGTAAATACTAATTACACACCAGAAAAATCCGCACACAGAATCTAGGGGAAGCTTGCCTTTGTGTATTACTAACAAGTAACCCGTGTGTCTCTAAAATGGCCGCTAAACGCGGGATTCTGCATTGTGCATGCGTCTACTGCATCCACGCAGTATGACGTACTATCGCTTGGAGGGAAATCTTTGCAGCTGCGCAGTTGCCTTTAAAATGGCCACTTGAAACTCACAAGATAATGCGCATGCTTTGCTGAAACTAAACCATGTAAGTTTACTAAAATGCTAATGCGTAAGATTTATATAAGTAAACGGGAATAGAGTAGAGATAAGTGGTATACAGTGAAATCATTTATTTTTTATTTTAATTCTCTCTTTCTTTGACCTCTCTATTAGTTCGTATTTGGGCCTCCGTGCAGGACTGATGCTCGCGCATCATGTGACCACGCCACATGCGCAGTTGAAATGACCTAGGAGCCGTGGTGCAAAGCCTTGAACGTCATCCAAAAGTAGAAAAGTAACATGCTCTGAGAACAAGCATGATGTCCTGAGAACGGAAGACATTTTTATAAAACTGTATACTTTGTATTGATTACTTGTGAATACGGGTGGGAAATAAAGCATGGGAAAGTATATTAAGGCGAGGGAACATAGAACAATGAGCTTAAAGAAAAGTATTAAACTTAGCATAGTGTGATGATCATCTCCCCTTTCCATGTCCAATCAGAGATAGGAGTTTCGTAAATTCGAAACATTCAGGGGTGGTACATGCCATGAGAAAGGTATAATGGAGGTAGTTTAGTTAGATTAGTTACCACAGAGAGACGGAGAATGCTGAGAGACTGAGATTCTGTCCGAAATTTGAGAAAATACTGAAGAAGATCCAAATCCAGACTTGAACTTTTGAGCCAATTAATAAGAGAACATCGCAGAAGAATCGAGGAGGCTCCTAATTAGAGAACATCACGGAAGAATCGAGGAGGAAAATAGCATCAGAGAGGGGTGCGGCGCAGGTGCCGTATCTAGAAGAGGTCATCTGTCCTGTCCTGAATCCTGTCCTGAGCTTTGGTTGCCTGATCTGTCCCAGGGCCCCTCTTCCCAATTTCTTGGCCAAGGAGTTGGTTTCCACACCATACTAGGTAAATATAATTCTGTGTAGTATTGTGAATGTACTGTTCTGTCTTTTCCTCCCTACACAGGTTCTGTCATCGTAATACTTCTGTTTAACGATTATTCTGAATTAATAATTTTCTCTTCTTCTCCTTGTCGAAGACAGTGTTCTAACTGTATTATGGTTCTTGGCTCACACGTATTTACTAGATAAACATTTTAAACTCTCCTGAGTCTGTGGTTATTCAATAAAGGTTTACTATATGTAATCTTTCACCTATTTAGTTAACAACATGGTCCATTGACCAGAGGAAAATATATTGGATCAAGAGGTTTGGTAAGATATAATCAGATAAATTGACGCCAGCGGTATTTACAAGCCTACAGAAATTAGTGTGTTTATGGGCCCAAGTGAATGTATAGTAAGTGTGTACCTGAGGTTGGTAACCCGCTGGATCAGTTTTTCTGGTAGCAGAGCTATGGTTTAATGTATTAGCTAGCTAGGTGAAAAAGTTGAATCCGAATTATTGGTTATGTATTAACTTACTCGTTTGTACTTATTTTATGTTGTCTGTAAATTCACGGGAATATTGAATAGCGGGTGGTGAATGGGAGCCACACTGCAGTGAGGTTGCTCGTTTGCAAAAGATAGCACTGAAGGGCTATGCAAGGCTGACAGTGCTGAATTAGGGACTATTTTGTATAAAAGTGAGAGTGATTGATAGCAGAGAGTTCGCTGGTGAAACTTTGGTCCTATATCACCTAGAAAGGGTAGTACTGAAGGAGTAGCAGGTTCATCGGTGCTTGAGTGAAGAGTAGGCGAAAGGGTTTTACTCAGTGTGTGAAGAGTAAGCAGAATAGTTTACTCGCAGTAAATGTGAATCAACGTTCTGATTGAAGCGAAGCAAACAGAGTAGAGGAATGTTTCTATGTTGTCATTTAATTAATTTGTATGAAAATTGAAAGAAAGATACGTTTTGTGTTACCTTGCAAAGGAGGGGTCAGTTGAGGGTGCTGCACTGACGTCACAAAGAGCCGCGCTGGGATTGGTTGGAACAGCGGACATGTGAGTGACGCAAAATTGTTTAGGAGGGGTCAGTAGATAGGAGTGATACTGACGTTACAGGAAAGCCGCGCTAGTATTGGCTAAGCGCATAGTGTAAAATAGAATCTGATTGGTCGAAAGAATAAAAGCTGCACTAGAATTGGTTGGACATTAGAGTAAAAGCGAAAACACCCACATCATACTTGATGATGAAGAGAGGCTTTCATACGTGTGTATGGTTGGAAAATTGGATAGAATATACAAAATAAGATGGGGTGCTAGCTTTCCCAGAACATGGTACATTTAATGGGAGAATTCTGCATAACCTGAGATTAAAAATGAATGAATTAGAACCCCGATCAAGATTAACTCAATATGAAGCTTTAGAGGAATGGGAAACTGAAGCGTTTGAGCGCTATAGATCTAGGAGTAGCAGGAATCTTAGTGGATATTATCCCAGGCTGAAGCGTGAAACTCAAGATAGTCAGATAAAACAATGGAAACAAGCGATGGTAGCTGAAGAATTATATCCTGTACTAATGTCTGAGGAACATTCAGGAGGCAAATGCACAGAGAAGACAAAACATTTAACGATGACAGGTAGTGGAGAATCGGAAGATGAATTTTTGGAGGACATTTTAATGAAAAACCCTCCGCCCTACCAAGAGGAACAGAGCAGACCTACTCCTAGTGCTCCGGTCTTGGGAACACCATTAGTTCCCCAAATTATGCATGACACAACAAGTGAAAGGGTACTGCAGGAAAAAGAAAGAGAGGCAATAAACAAGAATAGGGAGGAATTGATACAGAAAATAACCCAATTAGGTACTCACCCTGAAGCCCTAACCATACCTGTGACTATAGGTCCAGTGGTTCCATTGTATGGTGATAAGACAATTGCTCACAAACCCCCAGTCATGTCCACACCTACAATTGAACCCAGAAAAGAGAACTTAATCATTGATAATCAAGGTAGTGAATGTGAGTCGGTAATATCATTAATGGATTTACCGATAAGAGGTCAGATAAATGAAACCCCGAGAAGAGTTACACCTAGTTGTTCGAAGGAAGTACAAATAGAATCAGCCACAGGAATTAAAAATGCCACAATGGTATCCCCAGAAGAAATAGAGAGATTGGTACAGGGAATAGACAAGCCAAAACAACCAATGAAAATCTTAGATATCTACAAATTAAAAGTGGAACTGTAAGAAATGATAGCTGGGAATGTGGGATTACACAGGTTGAACACTTACAATGAAGAAGAGTTGTTGTTTATCTGCAGAAGTATCACCCGAAATACAAAAATATTGCATGAGAAATTGACATATATATAAAATATGAATGTGTCTGGAAGAAAGTTACAGGTTAAAGAGTTGATGACAATTTTACAAAAATGGGGTGACTTAGACAAATGGAAAGCTAGATGGATGAGAAAAAGGAAAGAAGCACATGCCAATCGGACCACTTCTGAATTTGTGATGAAAGAAACAGGAAAGGTAGAAAGATTATGTCCTATGAGGGAGGTACCAGGAGGAGGATATGTACATGTACCATGGACTAGACAGGATATTTTATCCTTTACAAATGATTTCCCGAAGTTAAGAGAAAAGCCAGTTGAGTGGTATCGGCAAGTTGAAAGATTTTTGAAAGTTCTGTTAAAGGATTTGGATGGTTTGTTTGACATTGTGGTGCCTACTGATTTATGAATGGTGCCTACTGATTTATGAACAGAGTGTAAAATTACTGTTGATTGGCCTAGTGATGAATATCCGAGAAATGAGAAAGCAGGAGCTCCTTCAGAAGAGATGATGAAGAAATATCACCAGGTGATCACTTTCTTGAGAGGGAAAATTCACCCGAAAGAAACAGATTGGGTAAAAATAGACAGAACAACCCAGGACAGAAATGAGTCAGTACATACCTATTATGAACACTTACTGCAGGTATTTAAACAGTATAGCGGGTTTGAGAACATTGGAGATAAAGACATGGGACATTTTGTGAATTGATTTGTGACAGGATTAAAACCAGAAATTGGAGACATGATTCTGCAACACATGTTGTGTTGCCAAGCAAGGCCCATAGACGACATTCTCAAATACGCAAAGTATTGCGGAGATGAGATTGACAATAAACGTAAGAAATTAGAAGAAAAAGTAATGTGGGCACAAGTAAAATTAGCAGAACAGCAGGAACTCCAACTAAATAGCCAGACAGGAAATCAAGAAAATGGGCAAGGCCAAAACGAAAATAAGGGGGGTAAACAGAAGGGACGAATGAGTAGACAGGAGGCAAAGAAAACGCTTCCTTGTCATGGGTGGGAAAATTGGGGCATTGGAAAAACGAGTGTAAAATTATACAGAGCAATAATGGCTCAAATCAAAATTTAAATCCACAGACGCAGAATGAGGGGATAATGAATCAACCGCAGCAGGTTGTAAACCTACAGTCAGTTGCCACCTGCCCCTATGCCAAAGTTTGTGAACCAGACCAGCGGACACCAGATTTCAAGGAGGAAGTGGTAAGAAAAATTCTGTAACCTCACAATTTCTTTTACAGGACTCTTATTTCGATGACAGTGACCAATGAAGGTGCCTGAGAGGGGAGGAAGAGGAGTGCGTACTTGGCGCATCCTTACCGGTAGATCAGTCAGGTCCATATGTTGATGGTAACCCCTTCGATGCTCATGACGGAGCGGTTCCGTCATGAGCATCTGTTGGGCTGTGCTCATGAGGGAACCGCTCCGTCATAAGCACAGCCCCTGGGGGAAGCGCTGGCGCTCCCCCCCTGGGTTATCGATCTTGCCTCCACAGAGGGGGATGGCAGCAGAAGAGTTTCTGCTGCCACCCCTGACTCCCCACGCTTTCCAATTATGTCAGCGCGCACAGCACGCGCCGACGTCATCAGGAAGCGCTGGACACGCTGGAAACCATTTGTTTCCAGCGCGTCCAAGAGGAGTGTGAGTTTTTGCTGCTCCGGTGGGGCGGGGGGCCAAATCTGCATGCCTTGAGGCATCGGGGGAGAGGAAACAGTGTTTCCTCTCCCCTGATGTCTCAATGCAGGGCATTCCTGGTGCACGATTGCGCACAGAGTCACGATGGTGCACCAGGAATGCCCCTACTGGACACCTGGGATGTCCATATCAATGCAAAGGAAGTGACCCCTTGGGCAAGGGTCGCTTTCTAAGGGGGAAATTTAATTTTAGACTTTTCTGCCCCCCTGGGGACAGATCGGCCGATTTATGGCCGTTTCTGGACCCTGGGGGGGGGGCAGAAAATCTCACTAGAGTCAGGGAATTGTTCTTTTTTTTAATCGGTAGCGGCCCCTAGGGCAAGGGTTGCTTCCAGGGGCCAAATGTATTTTTAAAGTATATTCTGCCCCCTCTGGGGGTAGATCGTTTTTTTTATTTGGACTTTCTGCCCCCAGGGGAGGCAGAAAACCCCACTAGACACCAGTGAATTTGTTTATTTTTAAATGGATGTGACCCCTTGGGCAAGGGTCACTTCCAGGGGCCAAATTTATTTTAAAATTATATTCTGCCCCCCCTTGGAACAGATCCCCTGATTTTTTTGGTGTTTCTGGCCCCAGGGGGAGCAGAACAGCCCACTAGAGCCAGTGAATTTGCTTTCGTTAAATTGGAAGCAACCCCTTGGGCAAGGGTCACTTCCAGGGGCCACATTTAAAAAAAAAGTATACTCTGCCCCCTCTGTGGGTTGCTTCCTTATGGGCCTAAATAATTTTTTTTTTTTTTTTTTCCGAAAACCTTTATTGATATTTCAATCAATTACACGTATGGGCCTACAACCCCCGGGGCCGGCCGCTAAACAGTCAGAATAACAGAAAGCAAGTCTATCACAGTCAGCACCTCGGGGTGCAAAATCTCGACGTTAGCATACTCTCAGTCTCTGAACAGCCCAAGTAGGAGACCAGGATAATAAAGGTTTACATTTTATAATAGAAGAGGATGGAAGGATCAGGCGCCAAACAGTTTCCCAGCAGCGAAAAATGGCAGGCAGAATGATGAACGTAAACAATAAACAGCAGTCTATCTAGGCAATGGCGCTGAAACAGGAAGTTCAGGATGTGAAGGATTGACACGGCCATTTGCGCCTGCAACCCCCCTGCCCCAAGACCCGGGAAACTCCACGGAAATTATGGCACTCCGGAAACAGCAGTGATTAACAACAAAGGAGTTCTACCATGCTGATCCCAGAAAAAGACAGAGAAGAATAAGAGAAGAAAAGGAGGCCATAGAAAAAAGGGGTTAAAGACTAAAGAATCCCCCCCCCCAACCCCCCACCCTGCACCTCTGCAAATGAGTACGGCCCCTCCCCCCAGCAGTGTGCCTGTCGCCCCTGAACCAGACCCGAAATATAGAAGAAACAGAGAAAAAGAGTAGGAAAAGAGCCCCCACCAGACGGGGGGGTAGAGAGAGTATTAATAAACTGGAGGAGGGCCTGTAAAACACGCCCCCGGCTTCTCCCTCCCGCACCATAGGTTTTCCCGCAAAGCATACAATACAGAACACGAAATCGACCCTGTCAAAGTGAAGTAAGGAGCATTACGCACTTGGTACACTAACAGTTATGCCGTGAGAGCACACAACGCCCGAGCCCGCCCGCCTAGTAGATGACCACCTCTGAAGGGTCAGCCTCATCCTTGGCCACTCTTTGCAAACCCACCCATGCATACCCCTCGTCCCAGTGCCATGTCCAATGTTACCAGGAAGAGAAGCGTCCAATAAAGATCAGGAAGCGACACACACAAGTAGGGTAGAGGGCTCTGAAGGTCGACACAATCAGCTCTATGGAGGGTCGTCTTTCCCAGTGCTGAGCCAGGATTTACACTGCACACCAGGCCCAGGAAGGCGGAATCAGGCAGAGCAGGCGACCGTTGCTTGGATGTTGCCTGAGTCGTCGGAGGCCGCGCACGGGACAAGGCCACCACCCCCCACTCAGGTCCGAAACCTCCGGAACAGACCAGATCCACAGCCAGCTGATCGCACGTTAATATACTGTCCGGAGAGTCCAGGCGTGCACTATTCACAGGGGCGGCCACGACACTGTCCCCCCGTGCGCGGTGTAAGAAGTCCCAGTGTACCTGGGGATAGGCAGGCGGCAACTGTTCCAACGCTGATGTCACTCCATCGAGCTTGCTCCCCAACACCCAGGCGCCGTGAACCAAGGTGGAATGAAGGGCACCGAGAGCCTCGAGAAGGTCACCGTACCCCAGTACAGCTCCCGGCGCTCGCTCCGCTACGCTCCTCAGAGGCGCACCCTCCCAATCCTGCTGCAACCCAGTGTACAGGATGGTGGACACTGTCCTACCAAAATGGCCGCTGGGTAGATCCAACCCAGATCGGGACCGGGACTCAGGCCCAAGCGCCTCGGGTTCCATGTCGCTGGAAACAGGGTTCCGGGGGCAGGCAAATAATGTGTCCGGTGTGTGGTCACGGGCCACAGTCGTCCCCACCACGGACCAGCGCCCACGAAAATCCGGGAGCAGCCCGCGAGAATCGGGGCGAGTTACGGGCGGCGTCCGGGCAGCTCACCGGCGAAGGCTGAAGCAATCACCGGAGAGTCTTGGAGTTGCCACCTCGGGCACGCACCCGTTCCGCTACGCTTAGTGGTAGGAACGACCACGGCGAAACGCAGGCCGACATTCGCACCACTCCGGCAGTCCGACTCCACCCAGTCACCGAAGGCCGCTGTTGTTGCACTGCCGCCCGGCCACGGCGTCCACTCGAGGTCCCGGCTCCAGGGCTGCACAGGCCGCAAACTTCAGACGGACATTTCTCCGGCGGTACCGCTGCCAGAAACTTCGGGGTCACACGATCGGTTGCCGCTCGCGTTCACCAACACGGGCAGATAGCGCAGGCTAAGGATCTCGTGCAGGATATCTGTGCGGGGTGCGGAGGTTCATGGAGCCGGGAGCCTACGCTGCCATCCCGGTCGCCATCTTGGCTCCTCCTCCGGGCCTAAATAATTTTAAAGACTTTTCTGCCCCCCCCCCGGGGGACAGATCGCCTACATTTTTTGGCGGTTCAGGCCCGGGTGGGGGGGGCAGAAAATCCCTCCCGTTTATTTGGCCTTTCTGCCCCCATTTGGGTAATGACATAGCGTGTTATAATATTAATTGTTTTATTTTTTAGGAATTGCAATTGTAATGCTTTATTTCTCCCTTTTTGTTCTAGTTCAAGGCTTTTGCTCTTTAGACTGTTCCAGGTTGCGGTTTCGTTACTGGTGGTTCTGCTGTTTGTGTAGTTGCATGTGTTTGGTAAGAGTTTTTATTTGTACAATGTAAATGAGTTTCATTTCTCTGCATGAATGTGTTTTTTGCATATGGTGTAATAATAGCAGTATGTTTGGCTTCTGTTTTTTGAGTGTCAAAAACTTTTTGCATTTGTGCTCGATGTGTATTTTGTTGTCTTGTGAGTAATTGGTTTTGTTTTTTTCTTTCTAGTGGGATATCGATGGTTTTTGCTGTGTCTCTGCAGAGTAGGTGCTGGTGAGTGTAGCTTTCTCTTGTAAGTGAATCATATAGTTTTTGAGTATATATATCTTTGTGATAAAGGCACACATTTTTTTACTGACTTATTTTGCACAGTGTTGGTTGTTGTTGACTTGTTTGTGTAGTCTCCTTTCTTAGTAAGGATAATGGCTAGCCGTAGGATTACTGCTCAGCAGGTTGTTGGTAGGCTTTTTGAGTCTTCTTCTGACCATAGTCCAGAGACTGACTCTGATTCTGAGGCAGAGGTGGGAGGGGAAGATTCAGGCAGTGAGTTTTCTCTCCACATGGCATCATCGGATGATGAAGCTACTCTCAGTGCGGATGAAGCTACTCTTAGTGCGGATGAAGTGCCTGTGTTAGAGGACGACATTGATGTGCCGATAGTGCCCCAAGCGGCATCTGGGCTACAGCCTGGGGCTGCAAGGCTTCCCGTTGAAAGTGCTGATGTCTGAGTTGCCCCAGGCATGGTGAAGCCAGCATTGCCAGACTTTACTGGTGTTTCAGGGTGTAGAGTGTGATGGAGCAGGTAAAGCAACATGTTGTATACCTTCTCTATTTTGCATCAAGATACTAATTACGTAATCGATTTATATTTTAATTTGACTTAACTGTGTGCTGTGTTATACTAACCAACAACCTGCATTTTTTTGGTAAACACAAATTACACGCGGGACTCATTGCTATTTGCATGGCAGAATAACTCTAATAACTAATTGTGCACACGATGCCAATGTTCAATTTACTCCACTGATGGCTACACATGCCATGTTTGTGTAACGTACATTTGTCTGTACCCACTCACATGTCACTTGAGGATCTGATGTTGGTGTAGGCAGGACAGTGTAGTCCTGGACTGTACAATGTGTACACATGTCAATGTGTTATGGTCCAGTGACAATCACAGCAATGCTCGTTTCGATGAATGTTGATCTAATTCCTCTCATGTCTGCTCATGAACACATTCATCATTCCAGCGCCGACTGTGGTCATTGTGTGGTGGATGTGTGCCAGGTTGTAATTACGCATCAAGGTATGACCGGTACAGCAGCTAGGTAGTAGACAGTGGTTTTGATTAGTTACACATATGCTGGATGCTAGACTCCCAGGCGTGCACATGTGTACTGTGGCCATATCCCTATGTCCATTCACATAGCCAAAGGTGGTGTTTGAGGTACTTGTCTTGTGTAAGTTGACACGTGTGCCCTTTGTGTAGCTGAAGGTGTCCCTCCATGTAAGCTGGTCTGTTAGTCACTCTAGATGTCAGTCATTGTTGTTGTTGTGTCATCCAGAACATGATATGCTGTGCACATCTCTTGGTGTATTGTATTGACATGTGTCCACTATCAACTCCAATAGGAGGAGGCCAAATTTGATTTGTCACTTGATTGTGCTGGAGGATATGGAGGATGTTGCGATCATACACAAATGCCGCCTGGACAGAGCCACCCTTAAGACCCTTTGTGATCTGTTGGAGCCCCACCTGCAGCCACGCAGGACATATCCAACAGCTTTCACCCCTACTTATAAGGTGATGGCAGCCCTGCATTTTTTTGCCACAGGATCGTTCCAGGAGACTGTGGCCAGCGCTGATAGGATGTCACAACCGATGTTCAGCATGGTCCTGCGTGATGTACTGTCCGCCATGATGCTATACAAGGACACATACATCCCTTTCCACAGGGGTGCTGAATTGCCAGCTGTGAAGGGAGACTTCTATCCCCTTGGACACATCCCCAATGTTGTTGGGGCCATTGATTGCACCCATGTCGCTCTTGTGCCACCACAGGCAAGTGAGCACATTTATCGCAACCGCAAGCATTACCACTCCATCAATGTGCAGGTGGTGTGCCTGGCAGATATGACCATCTCGCAGGTGTGTGCCAATTTCCCAGGCTCGGCCCACGACTCCTACATCCTGAGGAACAGCATAGTGCCCCAGCAGATGGCTAATCTTCTTCCAGAGCATGCATGGATTGTGGGTGAGAATGCCTAGTTGTGTGGCGTGCTGTGCGTGTGACCTGCTTCCCTGATACTCTGCGACATTGCAATGTATATTTGTGTTTGTCATACCTAGGTGACTCTGCATATCCCAACCGTCCCTGGTTGCTGAGCCCACTGCGGAATCCCAGGTCCCGGCTAAAGTCCGCTACAATGAGGCCCATGGGAGGACACGTCGTGTGCTGGAGTGCACTTTTGGCCTGCTCAAGTCACTTTTCCGCTGCCTGGACAAGACCAGAGGTGCACTGGCATACTCGCCCGGGAAGGTGTGTCAGATTGTTGTTGCATGCTGCATGCTCCACAACCTAGCCATTCGCAGGGAGATTCCCCTGCTCCTGGATGATGGTGAGGACCCAAGGCCCCAGCCTGCAAACCAAACCTTTATCCAGTGATGAGGACAGTGGAGAGGAGGAAGGTGTTGACCTGCGTGAACAGCTCATCAGCCACTACTTCACTTGATAGTGGGTGGCAATATGCAACATACCCATTGTCTGATGAGATTGCTGTTGTTGTGAAGGGGCATGTAAGAATTGTAGCATCAGCCAGTTGTAGACTCAGTGGTGGTTGGAAATGTTTCTAGGACATGTCATTTGGGAACATCAACTGGACGTGTATGTTGACACTTGGGGGCCATTGTGACATGTGCATGTTTGGTTATCCTGGTGTTAGGGCTTGTGTGATGTCTGTGATGCCACACCCAGACAAGTGACAGTTGTTCTGTTGTGTTTCCCTAGGTGCCTTCGACTTCTCCTTGCCTACATACAGCCCATGGTCCTGGTACATTGTGATCATGTTGACAACTGTACACCCTACAATACAGACGGAGCAGACACAACAACATGTGTGTGAGGATATTTAATTTACTATGGTGAGATGCAAGGGGGGTGTACATTTCCATTGGGGGTAGTGAGTTGACAGTCATG
This sequence comes from Triturus cristatus, assembly GCF_964204655.1. Lineage (NCBI taxonomy): Eukaryota > Metazoa > Chordata > Amphibia > Caudata > Salamandridae > Triturus > Triturus cristatus. Next base: position 1,348,340,130 of record NC_140590.1, read on the forward strand.
GTAGATGAGATGGTTGAGTAGTCATCACATTGCTGTGGTGACCCAGTCCAACAGGCAGATGCCATTCACAAGGCAGTGTGGGGTAGGACAGTCCAAAGAGTCAATGCAGGGGTGGAGATGGTTGCCATCATGGCTGGCTCCGTGACTTGCGTCTGGCTGGTGCTTTGCCTCCAGATACTCCCAGGGTCTTCTTGGGACAGCCACTTTGTCATTTGGCAGGGGGGGCCCTGCTGCAGGGCCAGTGGGGCCTGAGGACTCACCCCTCTCTGTGGGCACAGGGGAGGATGGTGAACTGTCAGTGTGCAGCCCACCAGAGGGAGGCGGAGGTGTTGTCTTGGGCGCATGCCTGTCCCTCAGTCCCGCCACTTGCTGGCCCAAGAGGTCCACAATTTGTCCCATGCCTCTGTCGATGGACCTCATCAGCAGGATGAGCTCGTGCAACAGATCGTCCGACCGGCCCGTTCGTCCCTGGGCCTGTTCGTATGCGCCCAGGACTCTGGTGATGTGTTCCAGTGAGTGGGTCCCAGCCTCCTGGTGTCCTTGGGTGACCCTGCCCCTCCCTCCTGTCCTGCTGCCACGGACCTGTTGCCTCACCACTGTGGGCACCCGCATCCTCTCCGTGCCCTCCTCCATGGGGGTGTGTACGGGGCATCCTCTGGGACAGGGAGGGTGTTGCCAGCAGCACTGATGGTGGTGGTGGTGGTGGTGGTGGCGGTGGCTGTGGCTGCACAGGCCGTGACAGCAGGGGTCTGCTGTGGAGTTGTTGTTGCCGCAGATGTGGTAAGGGGAACGCTGGGGTCCTGGGGCCTGTTGCTCCCTGGCACACCAGATGGGCCGGCCTCGAGCTCATCATCCACGGAATCCTGGGAGTCAACATCCGAGAGTCCTTGTACCGGGGGTGGAGACTGGCTCTGCAGGTTGCTGGTGTTGTCCTCTGCAGTGAGTTCTTGGTCACCTGTGGGTCAGATGGGAAATGGTCATTGCAGTGCACCCGGCAAGCTTTGGGTTAGCTGTGTGTCATTCACATTTTGTACACTGCACAATTGACATACCATCACATTGTTGACTGTGTGCAGTATTGTGCTCCCTGACATGATACAGCGGTATAAGCATTACTTGTCCATGTTGCGAGGTGTCAGGGCATACCATGCGAACCGTGTCCAATTGAGGTTTACTGGGACTTGTTGCCATCTAGGGCCTGGCACAACATGTGTTTAATTGTGGACTCATGGTTTAGTTGTCTGACCTAGCCATTGTCATCTCCTGCATCCTTTGTCCTGTCATGTGCATATCTTGATTTGTGCCACCACACATGCTTTCATATTTTGAGAATGGTCCTTGTTGCACTTGCCCCATGGTGATGCACATGTAACTAGTTGCTGTGCATGAATGTGCCCAGGCTTTCTTCTACTTATGCATTGGTGTGTCACACTTTGGTGGTTGTGACAGTTTCCTTGGCTTACCTGTGTGCACACTGTGCTTGGCAATGGGGTAGGTATGGCTCTTTGTGCAATGTGAGGGCTGGTGTTGTGGGGAAAATGGGTGGGTGCACGTACTGGCTACCTACCTGTAAGTTTGTTTGGTGTACTGCAATGGCTTCCAACTGCTCCTGGGTGGGGTGGGGGAGGGATCCATCCTGCTCAAGTGTGGGGCAGGGGGCATGGTGGGAGTAGTAGTGCAGGCCACCCACCCCCAGACACCCTCATTGTGAAGATGGATACCTACCTGTAAGTTTGATGGGGGTTGTGTAATGACTGACACATGCTTCTGGGTGGGGTGGTGGGAGGGATCCATCCTGCTCAGGTGTGGGACAGGAGGCATGGTGGGAGTAGTAGTGCAGCCCTCCCAGACACAAACACCCTCATTGTGAAGATGGCTACCTACCTGTAAGTTTGTTTGTTGTACTGCAATGGCTTCCAACTGCTCCTGGATGGGGTGGGGGAGGGCTCCATCTTGCTAGGCTGTGGGACAGGGGGCATGGTGGGAGTAGTGGTGCAGGCCCCCCACCCCCAGACACCCTCATTGTGAAGATGGCTACCTACCTGTAAGTTTGTTTGTTGTACTGCAATGGCTTCCAACTGCTCCTGGGTGGGGTGGGGGAGGGATCCATCTTGCTCAGGTGTGGGCCAGGGGGCCTGGTGGTTGTTGTAGTGCTGTCTGCCTGTACACATGCCCCCATGGTTATGTTGTTAGCTATTTTTGTGGTGAATGGGAGTGGGTGAATGTTGAATCTGTGAGCCATGTTTTTGTGAGTGTGGGGTGCAGATGGATGGTGTGTGTCCTAGGTGGTGTAGCTTTGTAGGTGTGCAAGGCAGTACATAGCAGAGTGGCGGTAGTCATTTGTTTGTACTTACCAGCCTCCACTCCCCCGGCTACTCCTGTGAGACTCTCTGGATGCAGTATGGCAAGCACCTTCTCCTCCCATTGTGTAAATGTTTTTTGTGGAATGGGAGGGCCACCGCCAGTCCTCTGAGCCAGCTCACGGTTCTTGCTCCTCCTCTCCTTGATCACCCTCTTCAGGTCATACCACCGCTTCATGATCTCCTTTTTTGATCTTGGGGTGGTCCCTACTGCATTGACCCTTTAGACTATCCTAGCTCACTTTTGTGTCCTTGTGGCAAATGGTGTCTGTTGGACCAGGGTATCAAAAAGCTGTGGTTCCACTCTGACTATCTCATCTACCATGACCTTCAACTCACTCTCAGTGAATTTGGTCATTTTCTGTGTGGCCATGGTGTGTGGTGTGCAAAGTGATTGTGGGTGCAGGGGTGTGAGTGGTGGTTGTGGTTGTAGCTGTGTATGGTGTGTGTTGTGCAGGGGGGTTAGTTCTCCTGGTTTGGAGGTGGTGGTGGTACTGTGTGTGGTGTGGCTGGTGATGATGTGTCCTATGCCTCTCCTGTCAGCTGGGGTATGTGTCCCTTCTCTCCTGGAGTTTTGCAAGGGATTGTGGTCAGTGAAGGGGCTGGTTTTATACACAGCTATGTGGGTGTGACCAATTGGGGTGTTGCTGACAGGTGTGTAGTCCTGGGATTTGTATTTTTCGTTTTTCCATGTGGTTGTGTAATTGGGGTGTGTTTTGTGTATTTGGGAGGCATGTCTAGTTTTCTGTGTGCACTTTTTGGATTTCTTGCGGGGTTTTGGCTTCGTCCTCCATATTTTTGACAGTTTGTCCGCCGCGGTGGCTGTGCTTCAGCTCTTCCGCTGGCTCTCCCATTCATCCCATTTTTGGGGCGGTTAATGCTAATTTGCCCGCCGGTTTTCCCACGGGGCCGGCGGGCGGTTGTTTTCCGCTTCCATGGCAGTCAGGGTGTTCCGCCCTACATCCTAATGGACCTCTTAAACTCTAGTGGAATGGTGTTGAATAAATAGGTAAACTTTGGCAAGATAGCCATTTTAATGACGTTAGATCTCCCCAAAAAAGAAAGAGATAGACAGCTCCATGATCTTAATAGCTTCCTCATTTCCTTTACTTTTGAATTCAAAATTACTTGAGCAATTTTGTCAATATTTTTTAAAACTTCTATCCCCAGGTATTTGATTCTATTTTTAGTTCCCGCTGTTGGTAGGGCCACGTTCCAAAGCGTAATCTCCGTCTTCTGGTAATTGATTTCATATCCGGAAATTTTCCCAGAGTCTGTTAACAGTCTTGTTATGATCGGGAGAGACTTTTTTAGGTCACTTGTAGAAACCATTAAGTCGTCGGCGTATAACACCACTTTCTTGATCCATCCTTTGAATTTAAAAGGGATAATTTCCTGAGATCTCCTAATCATATTGGCTAGAGGGTCTATGTATAAGTTAAAAAGGTGGGGAGAAAGCAGACAGCCCTGTCTCGTACCTCTTTTAATCTGAGTTTCTTTTGATAGACTACCATTTATAAGAATTTTTGCTACCGGAGACTTGTATATGTTCATTATATTATGGCACGCTCCCACTTTATGATTTTCAAACCCGTTGGAGTAAGGCTATCACGCATTCAAAAGGCTGCCCAGGGTGTGCCTCGCCCACAGAGTCCATTGGCCACTTCATGTTTGCCTGCCAGGCGTACAGACAACCAAGATTAAGGTGGCTTAAACCCGTTTGCAAAAATTTGGGTATAAGGTCCGCTAGGGTGGCACTGCGTATCTTGACTTACGATACATCCGTCCCTAGTGTAATCTGTGGGACTGCCAAATACCTGGGTTGGGCCTGGAGATTAACACGCAGGTCACTCAAGGCGCACCATCTACAAGCTAACCATCCACTCCCCTGACCCTGTTGGACATTATTGTTTATATTATCAACTATAGGGGATATGTGAAATTGATACGTGTATATATATGCTGTTTTTTTAATTCTTTTTAACTATGTATGGATTGATGCCACCTGTTGTAGTATGTTTTAATTTGTTTTATCACATATTGCACTGCACTTTTATGATACTTTTATATGTCGAATAAAGTACTACAACAACAACAACAACAACATTATAACTCTCGAAAAATTCTCCCCTAAGCCATAGTGAGAGATAGCTTCCTGCAAAAATAACCAGTTAACTCGATCATACGCTTTAGCAGCGTCAAAGGTGAGAACTGTGAGTGGAGTCTTTTCCTGAATGGCAATGTTGATGGCTCTGATTAGTTAGTGAGTAAGGTAATGTAGCTGTCTCCCCTAATAAAACCTTTTGGTCATTATGAATAAGTGTGTTTGTTATAATTCCAAGTCTTGTAGCCAGTATCTGCATGAATATTTTATATATCATTATTCAAAAGGGATATGGGTCTATATGACTCACATTAAGGGATCTTTACCTGGTTTCAAAATCAGGCTAATAGTAGCTTCATTCCTTGATTTAGGGAGTGGTAGGCCTTCTAGATAGATGGTATTAAAGAGGTCCACTAGTATGGGAGACAAAGTTTCTTTTAATGCTAAATAAAGCGTGTTTGGAATGGCATCTGGGCCATCTGATTTCCCCTTTTTTAATCTTTTTATCGCCTTCAGAACCTCTTCGTAGTAATTCCTGCATTTAATGATTCGCATGAGTCAGCCTCCAACTTAGAGATCTGTGATTCCCTTAAATAGTAGTCTACTGTGAGACCTTGAGGTGTTAGGGCCTCCTCGTATAGAGAATGAATGAAAGAAATCTATAAAAGCTTCTTCCATTCCTGACCTATCTTCTACCTTTCCACTGCCCAGGTCACTATATACTGCCATTATTTTAATCCTATTAGAGTCGGTTTTAAGCTTACATGCCAAGAGTTTCCTGCTGTTTTCCCCATATAGTTTGACAGGCTACTAGCCTCCCATCTTTGTCTTACCCTTTCTTCCAGATAGATTGATAAGTCACACTTCTTTTTTGAAATTTCTTCTTTCGCCCTTTCTTGCTCTTCTTTAGAGGTCGCAGCCTCATACACCCTATACTTATCTAATATGTCTGAATCTAACTGACTTATTGTGTGTCTATTTTCCTTATTCCTTTTCACTGCTAAACCAATCAGGGTTCCTCTTACTACTGATTTATAAGCGTCCCAAACTACTTGAGTGGATACTTCTCCATTAGTATTAACTTTGAAGTAATTCTCTGTTGTAATCTTCAAATTTTCAATAAGTTGTTCATCCAGCAAAAGTGTACCGTCTAGCGTCCACCTTATCTCACCCTGAAGGAGGCTTAGACAAATTTCTATCTTAACTAAAGAGTGATCGGAAAGGTGTGCAGGTACATGTTCTACTTTTATCAAATTTTTACTTAGTTTGTCTATTAAAAAAAAGTTGATTCTTGATGTGTGGCCGTATTTTTGATTCTTATAAGTCAATTTGTTACTTTGATCTCCTTTGGTCTTCCAAATATCAACCAGGCCCAAGTCGTCTTTAAATCTATTCATCCATTCCCTCATTTTAGGGTGATTTAAAGCTCTTCCTGGCAGGTGTCTATCGTTTTTACGATCTAATAGTATGTTAAAATCTCCACCTAGAATAATTGGAATGGATGTGTTGATTAGTTGGGCGTATAAAGATTGAAGCGGTGCTGGTGTCGTCTATGTTTGGGCCATAATTCCCGGCCATAAAAAAGGACTAATCCTCTAGTTTCATCTTTGCAGCAGCCCATCTACCTTTCGAGTCTACACATGCGTCTGTGATTGTTATTCTCAATGGTTTTTTGACAATTACTGCCACACCCTTAATTCCGTCTGTTTTGTGCAGACGCTGTTTTCTATCCATTTTTTGTGTTATGTGAGATCAGACCACTCAGACTTTAGGAGATGAGTTTCCTGCATGAGTCTTGCCAGTTTTATAAATTTCATCTTTCACAGCCCACTGAAGTATCTGTGGTTTCGGTTCAGAAGCCCTACTCTGGAAGTCCTGTCTCCTTTGCTCAACTAAATGCCTAACTGTGAAGTACAGTAAAAAAAGCAAAAATGCCCTACATCCTTCCCCGCCCGCCACCCATTTCCCCCCACCATATTAGTATGGCGGGGGGACCGCGGCGGATGGGAAGACCGTCTGCCGCTTTTCCACCCGGTCGACGTGTGGACCGGGGAGAAAAGGTTTTAATATGGTGGTGGTGTCTGCTAGACACTGTCATCCATATCAGGATGCAGGCGGGGGGGGGGGGCAGCCTTTAGTGGCGGCATTGCCGCCACGGAAAGGCATGCAGATCTTGAAGTTGGGGGCCCGTTGCGGGCCCCCAGGATGTTGGGGGGGCACATGGGGGGTACCTATGGTACCCCCCTGCATGTATAACATGGCAGGCACCGCGCGGTGCCTGCCACATTGTGCATGCATATGCACAACATGCATTTTGGCATTGCGGCGGGTGATGGTGTAAATTACACGAAGAGGAAAAGATATTTTTGAATTTAGCAATCCACAGTAGTAGATCAGTTATCTACTGACACTACTGGAGGATTCTTGATGATCAATTCAGAAATGGTTGCGATCAGATCCATGGTTTTGCAAAATCGACTTGCTCTTGATATATTATTGGCAAAAGATGACGGAGTCTGTAAAATGCTGAAGGTGCAACATTGTTGCACCTACATACCAGATAAAAGTGTTGAAATTGGAAGATATATTAAAACTATTACAAAATTGGAAAAGGAATTAAAACCACTGGAAGTTGATAGTGTATGGAGGAAATTAACAAATAGTATTACTACAGTAGGGAGCTGGTTTTCTAACATAGGTAAAAGCATAATAGGGCAAATAATACTGCCAATTTTAGGGATAACATTATTAGTCTTAGCAATAATGACATGGTTCAAAGGGTATGAAGTAAATGAAAAGAGTAAGAAAAGAAAGTATGAAGAGATACAACTTGAAGAATTGAAAGGAAATATATATAAAAGAATGAAGGGTCTACAGTACAAAAATTAAAAGAAAAGCAATGAGAAGGTTGAAGAAGAAATTGAGATGTGCTAAAGTTGGCATCTGATTTAGTGATGGTAATTTAGTGATGGCATAAAATGCCATCAGAGAGGGAATTGATGGAGCAAGGACTCGTATAAAAGAGACTTGCTCGGAAGCAATCCTCTCAATTAACTTGTAATACCGTAAATAATTGTGTTCGTAAATGCTAATAATGCACCAGAAAATCCGCACACAGAATCTAGGGGAAGCTTGCTTATGTGTATTACTAACAAGTAACCTGTGTGTCTCTAAAATGGCCGCTAAATGCGGGATTCTGCATTGCGCATGCGTCTACTGTATCTACCCAGTATGACGTACTGTCGCTTGGAGGGAAATCTTTGCAGCTGCGCAGTTGCCTTAAAATTGGCCACTTGAAACTCAAATGATAATGCGCATGCTTTGCTGAAACGAAACCATGTAAGTTTACTAAAATGCTAATGCGTAAGATTTAAATAAGTAAACGGGAATAGAGTAGAGATAAGTGGTATACAATGAAATCATTTATTTTTTATTTTAATTCTCTCTTTTAGTTCGTATTTGGGCCTCCGTGCTGGACTGAAGCTCGCGCATCATGTGACCACTCCACATGCGCAGTTGAAATGACCTAGGAGCCGTGGTGCAAAGCCTTTAATGTCATCCAAAAGTAGAAAAGTAACATGCCCTGGGAACAAGCATGATGTCCTGAGAACAGAAGAAATTTTAATAAAACGGTATACTTTGTATTGATTACTTGTGAATACGGGTGGGAAATTAAGCATGGGAAATTAAATTAAGGGGAGGGAACATAGAACAATAAGCTTAAAGAAACGTATTAAACTTAGCATGGTGTGATGATCATCTCCCCTTTTCTTGTCCAATCAGAGTTAGGAGTTTCGTAAATTCTTAACATTCAGGGGTGGTACATGCCATGAGAAAGGTATAATAGAGGTAGTTTAGTTAGATTAGTTACCACAGAGAGACAGAGAATGCTGAAAGACTGAGATGATGTCCGAAGTTTGAGAAAATACTGAAGAAGATCCAAATCCAGACTTAGAACTTTTGAGCCAATTAATTAGAGAACATCGCAGACGAATCGAGGAGGCTCCTAGTTAGAGAACATCGCGGAAGAATCGAGGAGGCACATATTAGAGAACATCGCGGAAGAATCGAGGAGGAAAATAGCATCAGAGAGGGGTGCGGCGCAGGCGCCGTATCTAGAAGAGGTCATCTCTCCTGTCCTGAATCCTGTCCTGAGCTTTGGTCGCCTGATCTGTCCCAGGGCCCCTTCCCAATTCCTTGGCCAAGGAGCTGGTTTCCGCACCATACTAGGTAAATATAATTCTGTGTAGTATTATCAATGTACTGTTCTCTCTTTTCCTCCCTACACAGGTTCTGTCATCGTAATAATTCTGTTTAGCGATCATTCTGAATGCGTTATTTTCTCGTCTTCTCCTTGTCGAAGACGGTGTTCTAACTGTATTATGGTTCTTGGCTCACACGTATTTACTAGATAAACATTTTAAACTCTCCCGAGTCTGTGGTTATTCAATAAAGGTTTACTATATGTAATCTTTCACCTATTTAGTTAACTAAATGGTCCATTGACCAGAGAAAAATATATTGGATCAAGAGGTTTGGTAAGATATAATCAGATAAAAATTCATCTTACAGGTATTAGCACAATAAATTGACACCAGCGGTATTTATTAGCCTACATGAATGAGTGTGTTTATGGGCCCAAGTGAATGTATAGTAAGTGTGTACCTGAGGTTGGTAACCCGCTGGATCATTAGACTCACTAACGAAGATTAGGAGAAGGTACCTTTCACCTATAGTGGTAAAACAATATCAGAAAAAGATAGAAATAACCCAAAAGCAAGACAGAGGCTAACCAATGGGTGGCTTTCCTAAATTGGTATGAAGAAGCCAACAAACAGAAAAAAGACTTTCAGATGCATAGCTTGAAAGAAAGTAATGAGATACTGAAATACCAAATAACTTGTTTGAGGGACACGGTTGGGGCTAGTCTGCATACTGCTATGCCTACTACTTCTTGTTTATTTTTCACGCTCAAGAAATCAGAGTTATCAGAAGGTAAGGAGTAAAACGAAATCGATGTTTTGCTTTTTCCCATGAGGAGGATTCCGGGAGTGTACCGGTAGTGATGCCTAGAAATGGAGCAGCGCCAGCGATTCTGAGGGCGGAAGGACTCCTGGCAAATATTGTGAAAGCAGACACCTGAGCACAGCGTGCACTGCAGTGATGGAAACAAAGAAAGGCCTATCCTAGGCTTAGGGGACCCGTGGCGATGGCTACACAGGCTTGGCTTAGGAAGCTATGCTTCTTTTCTTTATCAATGTGTGTTTGCTTTTATTTATTCTCTTGACACCTATAAGTAGTATAGTCTTTATTCATTCAGTTGCAGTCTTTGGTAATTAAAGGATGCAGAGCTGGAGTTCCTGTTCATCTTTAATGGGTGTTGTGTTTTTTGTTCCCTCCTCTAGGTGGAACCCGAATACAGCGAGCTGATATCCCGCTGGAAAAAGAATAATAGACTGCTGTCCGGGAAAAAACGGACCGCCTGTGCCAGCGCACAAAACAGCCGATAGAGACCCGTTTCGAGGCCCCCTTAAAAAAAACTGCCGGTGCTCAGACCCGGTGAGACCCGGCCCACTTAAAGCCCTGCTTTTACGCAAGTTTGAGCTATTGGCATTGTAAATGACAATGTCTTTTATTTATGTGTTTTGAAAATTAACACATAAATGAAAGGCATTGTCATTTACAATGCCAATAGCTTAAATGCGAGACCTTGGCTGCCATTGTCCAGGGCTGCTTGTAAAGAGGGTCCCTATTGGTATAAGGATATTTAATATATGTGTTGGTACACGTATACGACCAGACCAGTGACCAATTAAGAAGTAGACTGGCTAAAGACATATCCATTTGTTCCCAAAGGAAGACCAACTTTTGTTCCTTCCCTTTTTTTGCCCAGGTCTCAGAGGAATGTTTTGAGCAAGCCCCTAGTTTTGATACACATGCTTGTAAAGTCAAAGCACACATGGAGCGCTAATGTTGAGGGAAAACATGTGTGCCTGCAGTAGGTGAGACCGAGACGCATTAAAGAAAATAGGGTTTACAGGCTAAAGAAGACGTACGGTGCAACAACCGAAGTAAAAGGGCCAGTTCTCTTCTCACTTCTACCCCTGCCATTCTGCTATTTATTACACATGTCTGGATACATATATATTTACAAATGCACTGTGGGGAATTTTAGAGTTGTTTTAGTAACTACTACGGTTCATGCGGCTGCTCGCACATTTTGATGAGAAGCATAGCAAAGGCGCACTTTGTTTCGCTGATTAGTACTTTGTCCGAAAAGATGTCTGTCAAAGAGTGTTTCAAATGTGGCCTGAAGAAACCGTATAGTATTAAACAGGCTTTTGAAGAAAAAAGGCTGTAAACAAGCCAAGTCGGAAACAAAGCCTGCACGCCTCGTACCCAACCTAATAAAGTGTCATTCGTCGGCAGACACATGTAAATGAAATCCCCCGTGCAGTTTACATTCAGAAGAACTCACAGATGACACATGAGAGCCGCTCTCCTGCAAGCCGCCTTCCGTGCCTGGTATTTGCACAAACTACAGAGCAAAGTTTGCACCAGAGACGAACTGGGCGTGCCAAGTGTAAACCTGGGAACAAATTCATCAGGAGAGGCATTGAAGCGCTGTATTGATAGAAGTGGGCACTTTGGATGGGAAGGAAACGGAAGTGCGAATGGAAAACAGCTCAACTGCTCTATCTTTGAGCATGTTAACGTAAAGCGTGGGTGCTTTAAACAGCAGTTTTCATTAAAAACAAGCTTTTGCACTTTGGTTTCCGGTTAGTTAGAACTCTGACCAGTAATTACAAAGAAAAAAATTATTTGCGGCACCCGTGCTTTACCTTTAAACATGTTCAGCTAAAACGCGGGAAAAGCGATTACTTCAAGAGTAAAGAAATGGAAAGAAACTTTTTTTTCTATTTTTTCACTTTTGCATCAATCACAGAACCTGCGCTTCAGTTTAACATGGTTGATGGGAAAGCGCACGTGCCGCGATTGTAGCAAAAGTAAACAAAAATATATCAATAAATCATTAGTATGCATTTTTATAGAGATAGGAGAGAGAGAGGAGTTGGCCTAACGGCTAGGGCGGTCGACCTTGAATCTGGGTTCGAGTCTCGGCAATGACGCCGAACATCCTGTGATTCTGGGCTAATCACTTAATCTCTGCGTGCCTAACAAAAATGAATGTGTCCTCATGTAACGCAACTGGTGCTATGTAAAGCACTCTGGGGCATATTATCAAGCACTGCGTTAAAATTATCGCCGCTTTAGCGACAGAAAACTGCCGCTAAAGTGGCGATAATGGGCTTGATAGTATGCCGCAGAGAATTCCAATAGAAGCCCATGTTGACACCAGAACATGGGCTTCTATGGGAATTCTCAAGGGCATATTATCAAGCCCATTATCGCCGCTTTAGCAGCAGTTTTCTGCCGCTAAAGAAGCAATCATTTTAACTCTGTATCTTGATAATATGCCCCCAGTATACCCGATTCGGGTCGAGTTTTTTTATTATATGGAGTTTTATAACTCCATAAAATAAAAAATAAAATAAACAAATAGGAAAAAAAGCATGCAGCCGCCGTTTTCTTTCTATTTGCTTACTGTTGTTACTATTGCGGCACCCCCACTTTACCTTTAAACATGTCAAGCTAAAACACGGGTACCGTGATTGCTGCAAAAGTAAAGAAATAGGAAAAAATATCTATTTCATTACTTTTTCAGCAATCACGGCATCCGCGCTTTAGCTTAACATGTTTAAAGGTAAAGCGCGAGTGCCTTGAAGAATTGTTTTCTTTTTAACTAATGACCTGATATGTAACTTAAATGAAACCTAAGTGCAAAATAATGTTTTGCAGACGGAATCAAAACATTACAGGAAAACAAACGAACATTAAAATAATTTTGCGGACGGAAACAAAACATTACAACAAAAAACCAAACGTTAAAATACTTTTGCAAAGTTTCTTTTTTTTTATTGGCAGCCAACACAAAGTATTGTTTCAATGCATTCTTAAACGAAAGAACAAAAAAAGAAGTTCCAAAAACAGAGCTATAAACCTAACTCGTGTAGTGAGATTGTAATTACTCGCTGCTCTCGGGGAGGAGAAACACTAAAAGAGGCATGACAAATGGATGCCTTTAACCAATCAGAATGCCGAATTTACGAGTGAACATGCAAGCAGCCAATTGTAAAAAAATAACCTCACTGGAAGCCCACTGAGTCATTACAGCAGGTCTCGAAGAGACATCCCATGCACTGCCTAGCTCGACCTAAAAATAAAAAACATTTTAAGATAGCAAAAAATGTCTTTATTTTAATAAATCATCAATAATTAAAATAAACTCCAAAGGCCCTTACTCCGTTGGACAGTTGGAGAAAATTGTCTACATCGGTGACGGAGCAATCGCTGCCGTAGCCAAACCTATGGTCTGCCTGCATATAAATCGGGCAGGCAGACCACTGTGTATGTGGGGATGGAACTCGGTTGCCATTGCGATGGATTTCCCTCTCCGCCAACATATAAATTGGACCTGTCTCTAGCTAGGGAAGAAATCTGAAACTAAAACAGTCCTGGCATGTTCAATCTTTCGATACAGATTAGATTTACTGTATTCAAATATATTTTATGTGAATTTCCTGAAACTCTGCTATGGATATAGCTCTCCTGGACATAAGTTGGACCCCCCCCCCCCTAAGTTAGTTGATTAGTGGAAGTGGTGGTGAGCACATAAAAACGTGCACAAAAAACACAAACTTTTGCAGGCAGCACTGGATATACGGCCATGTATGGAGGAAAATGCAGAAACTGTGGTAGTGTTTTTGGCCACCCCTGTCAACTTGTTGTATTAAGTTTAAAATAATAGAATAGCACTATCGTTTGCAATTCCTTTTTCTTTGGGTCTTCATTCAGTCCGACATAGTCAGTAAGGAAATGCAGTCAAGTGGCTCATTAGTCAACCTTAGTGCTCAGCGACTGCAAATTTAATTCCAACTAAGGAACAAGACCTACATTAATGTGATTGTGATACAAAGTAAGAACTACGACTGACTACTAGTTTAGCACTTATAATCCCAAAGTCTCATAGTTAGTATTCGGATCCTGTGCACAATGCTTCCGGAGTGCGTCGTAGAGCAACCCCACTGAAGGTCAGATACAGATGAAACAAACAAAAGTGGAAGGTGCACCAGTCAGGAGAAGTCCAAAACAAATCGGTATCTTTAGTTATATCCTTTATTTTCTTACAGATACTCAGCCAACGCGTTTCGTTCCACACTGGAACTTCTTCAAGGCAAATTCAAATCTTAGTGACCAGCGGATAAAGCAATGCAATGTGTCATAATCCCACATACATCGATAAAGTTCAGAGTAAGTAATCCTCCAAAGTAGATGACATATGACTTGTAATGAGGTGATCTTGGGTTGCCAGCGCTATACGTATAAGTTTAACTTGCGCTCCACACAAAGAACCAAAATTAAATGGGTTCCAATAATCTAGGAAGTCCCATGGTACGAAAGGCAGAAATAAGCAGCTTATTTCTGCCTTTCGTACCATGGGACTTCCTAGATTATTGGAACCCATTTAATTTTGGTTCTTTTTGTGGAGCCCAAGTTAAACTTATACGTATAGCGCTGGCAACCCAAGATCACCTCATTACAAGTCATATGTCATCTACTTTGGAGGATTACTTACTCTGAACTTTATCGATGTATGTGGGATTATGACACATTGCATTGCTTTATCCGCTGGTCACTAAGATTTGAATTTGCCTTGAAGAAGTTCCAGTGTGGAACGAAACGCGTTGGCTGAGTATCTGTAAGAAAATAAAGGATATAACTAAAGATACCGATTTGTTTTGGACTTCTCCTGACTGGTGCACCTTCCACTTTTGTTTGTTTCATTAATGTGATTGTGGGTAAAACCGCTATTTGGCTTTGAATTAAATTCTAAATGAATAAGCTGTAAATAGGTGTAGAATAGATATAATATACAATCAATTTACTTCTTTTTTTTTTGTAAAATATTTTTATTATCATTTTTACAACAAACAAAAGCCACAGCTCATCTCATTACACTTATTTAATCAACAGTAGTTGTGCTGTCCAGTTGTAGGATGTGCATCCTGTACTCAGAGTGGGTATCTGTCGTTACAGTCCACATATCTTCTCTATACTGTGATGCCGGGGGGAACCGGGGAAAATAAAACTGGGGATGCATTGTAGGAGGAAGCCAGGGTGTGGGCCATGGGTATGGCGTCCGGGTCAGTTCAGCTGTAGTGTGTAGATGTCAGGACATTGTTTGTGGGCGGGCGCCAGGACATCCGAGCCAGCGGCAGTAGGTCGTGTAGTGCCCCAAGGGGTTTTGTGTGCCTCAATTGTTGGTCGGGGAGGTGGGGGCGGTGTTATGTGTACTCTCGTTCGGGGTACATGCTTCCAAGACTGTAGTGGTATGTTGAGATGTGCTGGAATCGGTACGCGATTGTAAGTGCTGGACCTGGTGGGATAATATGGCCCATTCCATAGATATGGGATGCTTTCGCAGTCCTTTCTCCTCCTCCTCCCCAAGTGTTTCTTCTTCTGCTGCCGCCCATTTTTTTACCGCTCCCACCCATGCCTCTACAGGGTTCCTAATGGGGCTTGCCAGTTCATGGCGATGCTTCATTTTGCTAGTAGCGTTGCTAGGGTTGCGATGCGGATGGGCACTTTGAGTGTTTTTGGTCTACGGAATATTCCGAGAGCGACCGCCTCCCAGGTGTGAATATCCGGAAGGCCTGTAAGTTCTTTAAGTGTCTCGAGGACTACTGACCAGAACTGCCGTAAGGTGGGGCAGCTCCAGAACATGTGGTGAAAGTGCGCGTCTGACGAGTGACATCTGGGGCATAGAAATCGAGTGTCCGCTGCAGGCGCGCTGGTGTTCGATACGCTCTATGTAAGACATAAAACTGTATGTTTTAAAAACGTGCGTTCCTCGATAATATTTTAGGGAACTCTAGGGCCCTCTCCCACTCCCTCTCGTGCAACTGACGTTCAAGTTCGTCCTCCCATGTGGCTCGGAGAACAAGTAGTGGTTCATTCGTAAGCTCTCTTATGGATTTATAGATCCATGTAACTAAGTGCCGGCCTGTACCCATATGTAGGATGGTGTGAATGACCGGGTGGGTCTTGGGCTCGCCTGTGGAAAGGTCAGCGTGTGGTCAAAAGTGTTCTAGGAGCTGTCGGTGGGTTAAAAACTGTCCCGCAGGCAGATCGTAATCCTCCGTGAGCTGATCGTAAGGTCTGAGCTGCCATTCTGCGAACAGTGCCTCCGCTTCTGTTATATCGCAGTCCGTCCACGCACGGAGCATGGCTGTCGTAAAGTATGTCTCCCGCTTGGGCCAGCCGACCAGCGGTAGCCGTGGGGAGTAATGTGGAGTCCCCGCCAAAATGCGGTGGATTCTTTGCATACATCGGCGGGTCACCGACACCTGTAACAGATATGTCCGTCGAGGTTTAGTACCTGGGAGCAGTAGGCGACAGAGTTCCGGTGTAGGGACCTGGCCCTGGGACGGTTGAGTTTCTCCTGTATTCCTACCTGCCGTCCAGTACGACATCCATTGTAACTCTGCCGCCAGAAAGTACGATTCGAAGGAGGGGGCGCCTAGGCCCCCTTGTGTGGTGGGCAATTGCAGCTTAGTGAGGGCTATCTGATGTCTGTGCGTGCCCCAGATGAGTGAGCGGAGGAGCGAGTCCAGGTCTCGAAAAAAGGCCCTAGGTGGGATCACTGGTAGATTCGTGAAGTGGTACAGTAGACGGGGGACAGCGATCATCTTAGCTATGGCCACCCGGCCTATCGGGGCCAGCGGGAGATTCTTCCAAAATCTCAACGCCGATCTAATGCCGGCCAGTTCGTTGCAATGGTTGCCCTCATATATGTCTGTGGGGGAGTGGTATAGGCGGATGCTGAGATATCAGTGGGCGTGTGTGCTCCAGGATAGGCGCTGCGTACCAATTCGCACCTCCAGCAGCATGAGGTTTGGGTGCAGCGGGTATAGTGTAGATTTGTCCCAGTTTACTTTAAGACTGGACGCCTCCGCGAACTCCGTTAGGGCTGTCCAGAGGGGTGTGAGGTCCGTGGTGATATCACGGATATATATTAGGAGGTCGTCCGTGTACATGGAGACGCTGTGGACAGTGTCTGCTATGGGGATGCCCCATTCGGTTCCCTCCTCACGCAATCAGATTGCCAACGGTTCTACCGCTAGGGCGAAGATCAGGGGTGATAGTGGGCACCCTTGTCCCGCCACCCTCTCCACCTTGAATGATGATGATATGTATCGGCCCAGTCGAATACGGGATGTGAGCGCGGTGTAGAGAAGCCTTGTATACGCGAGGAGGGTTGGGCCTATCCCTACTCCCTGCAACATAGCGAAAAGGTATGGCCAAGTAAGAGTATCAAAGGCCTTTTTGAGGTCTAAGATTAAGCAGACCGCGTTAGGGTGTGTATTTTCCACTTGATCCTGAATATGGAACAAGCGCCGTATGTTTTGTGACGTATTTCTGCCAGGTACAAACCCGCATTGATCCGGATAGACTAAGGGTCGCAGAATTTGTTCGTACCTCTCCGCCAGAATTTTCCCCAGTATTTTGCAGTCGGCCGAGAGGAGCGTGATTGGACGATAAGAAGACAACTGCTGCGGGTCTCGATGTGGTTTAAGGGCAGTTTTCCCCTCTCTAGAGCAACCGCAAACATCTCAGTTAGGTGAGGAACTAGCAGGGGGGAGAAGGTGCTGTAATACTCAAGAGGCAGACCGTCCAGGCCCGGTGCCTTATTCCGCGCTAGCGCACGAATCGCGTGGGTGATGTCAGTCGGTGTTATTGTGGCATCTAGGGTGTTTTTCTCTGTTTCTGAGATGTGTGGGATAGATAGGGGGTCCAGAAAGCGGCCGATCGCCTCTTGTCCGAGCTGTGACGGCGTGCGGTAAGTTATAGTGTAATATTGCTGGAATGCAGTTAGGATGTCCATTTGGGATCGCACTAGATTACCGGATGGGTCTATTATTTCGGTGATGGGTTTTGCTTCCGTGTCCTATTTTGCTAGCCAAG
This sequence comes from Triturus cristatus, assembly GCF_964204655.1. Classification (NCBI taxonomy): domain Eukaryota; kingdom Metazoa; phylum Chordata; class Amphibia; order Caudata; family Salamandridae; genus Triturus; species Triturus cristatus. The sequence goes on from NC_140590.1 coordinate 1,348,357,680, forward strand.
CTAGGAGTGTGCCCGTTTTATCTCTTTCTTTATGCATTCGAGAGGCGTAGGCTCTAAAGTTGTATTTGCGTAGGTCTGCCATGGCAGCAGCGTGCTGTGTCTTGGCTGCCGCTACTTGTGCTGCTGTTGCAGCATTGACATCTTCCTGTCGAGTGAGGGTGGCCAACTTCAGTTCTGTGGTGGTGAGTGTGCGTTCTAGTGTGCGTTTCGCCCCTATTATTTGCTTAATGCTTGATCCCCGAGCCACTATCTTAAATGCGTCCCATTCAACCAGTTTGGAGGAGACCGTCCCCGAGTTATTGGAAAAGTAGTCCTGTATGTCTTGCTCGTGGTCGTGTTTGAACACCTGGTCCATCAAACAGTCGCATGGGAGGCACCAAGTGGGCACCGGAGGGTGAGGGGGCCTCCATTGTATACGCAAGATGTGCGCATCGTGATCCGAAATCACGCGGCCTAGATAAACTGACAATCAATTTACTTCTTTACCAATTAATTATGCAACCTCTCTATGTAGTTAATTTACTGTCAATGTACTATTTCTGAGAAAAGTTTGATTCATAAATACATTTTTGTAAATTGTTACTGGCAAAAAAGATGGAAACAAATTAAGATGATGTACACCATGGCTTATGTACAGTCAGGCTTGTTTCAAAGCATGTAGGGCCAGTGATATCAGGCATCGAGTGAAAGTTACACATGTGTAAATCATACTCCTCTTCCCCAAGAACAGCGTATGAAAGTATTTTGGAGCCACTCATATGGCATTTAGTTGACCTTGAATGGAACATTTCAACATGCCAAAGCAATCAACAGCAGATAGCCAAGTGTCATCCGCAACTATTAGTGCATCAAAGTGGTGGCTGCCTAGAAAGTAACCACCGGCCATTTTTATGGAGGACTGAATCCTTCATTTTCCATCTTAGATCACGTAGGTCAATAGGGGGTTCTGATTGGACAAACTCCTACTGCTCAACAGAATCTAGACTGCGCTTGAAATCACCAAAACCATGTTGCACACCGTTCATGAGATTCTTCACCTAGGTAACATGGGTGGTCTCTTGTAGCAGATCAGAATTTTGAAATGAGGAACAAGATGTCACATGCTCATGGCACCAATGATACAGAGGTAGAAATAGTGCCGAAGGAATGAGAGACAGAAATAGAGTTAGGAGGAAGGCTGGGAGATATAGACTCAAGAAATAAGAGAGTTGGGGAGACCTGCCACAAGGTGTAATAGTGGGATGAAAATTTACCAGTGGTGGTTGTCAAGCAACAGGCACAAATGTTGTAAGTACTCTGGTATAATATGCCTGTATCCTTAAGTAATATCCTGTCTACAATAACAGAAATTCTGATGGAATTTTATTTTCTAGCACAATCATTTATATGGACTGACAAATGGCATGGGAAGAATAATGGCGTCATTGTATCAGTCACTTCTCAAGTAGCACAATTATTGGACTTCTGTTCATTGTTTTGATTGATGCATGATGCTTTGGAACGCATCTACAAGAAGTGCTGAAGAGGAGAAATAAAGTGATTTTTTTGGTCTGTGGCACACCTGCACGTACTGGAATGTTCCATGAATTTTCCTTCAGAATGTTGTGTAAAACCTACATATAACTAACAAATTCATATAGAAACTGTTATTAAAAGCCCAGTGCAACCTCCTTTTCTCCATACGTTCTAGAAGCGTGAGGTACCCGCACCCCCACATCGCCTTCAAATAATCTGTTTGCTTGCATTTTGCAATATGGGAATTATATTTTTGCCCTAAATTTCTCAGCTAAAAAAACAATCTACTCTATCCAGTTTCAGTAAATAATTACATCAATGAATAGGTCTAAGTGTTGTTTGGGTGAGGGGCCTGTTGTTGAGGTAACTGCCAGAAACATACATTTAGTCATGCTGCCTCTGAGTCTTCTTGTTGAACTCCTTATGCAGTTTAACTTTTCTCCTTGATTCTTCAATATAATTTAGCTTTTCAATCTACATGCCCTTTACCCTGCGACATACTGGAAAAACAATGTAACATACCCACACTTACCTTACCGAACCACATCCACCAGGTACCAAAGATTAATGGACAGTCCAAGAGGAATGCAGATGCAACTCCTAATTTGGCAATACAGTATCATTTTTTCTCTTTAATCATTAGAGCTGTGTGTGCTGTTCATGTTTTTTTACTTGACTCCTACATATATTAATTTTTTTTTGCTATATCTCAAAGCTTGGTACAACAGAACAATGTAACTTGGGTCTCTCTGGGGGCAGATGGAATATTTGATTTGTTTTACCTGTACTAGTAGTACTCCTCATCATGCATGCATTTCCTTTTCCTCCCATAACAGATTTATGATGGTCAGCTGCCAAGCTAAATGTTGTCATTGTGTAGTGTTTTTCTTTGTCAAACCTTTCCCTCAAATCCCCATTCCCATCCATTCATCAAACACCCAACCCTCTTCCCCCAGGCTGTGTGATTTATTGAGGTGTGACTAAATTAAATTTACACCATTCATTGGTCACACACTTGGTGGGGCGGATGTGGTGAAAGCAACACCAACTCAAGGCAGGGCGAGGATCTTCTTCTGCTCTAAGTATAGCCCACACTGGCAAAATCATATATATTAGATTGCCAACCCATGCACAGTATTTTTAATGATTTTTGTTTCAGAGGAACATAATGCATAATTGCCGGCCCAATCATCTTTCCAGCACTAAAGGTTACTCTTGTCCTCTTCATAGCTCAATTCGACTTCAGTTTGTAGCTTTTACTAGCTCACCATTCTGATTGTTTATTTTACTTTAGCATTGCTTATTATGTTTTCTCCATTGGCAGTCTTCTTGTGTACTACTAGTCGTACTCTAATCTCCCTCTGGTGACTGTCTCATTGTTTTGCAAAGCTTGCATATAAAACGGCATTAACCCTGTTTTTATTTCAATGTAATTAGTTTCCTGTGATGAATAATGAACTTGCTTCTGGCTCTGGTGCTTTCACTAGTATTCAACTAGTTCACTAGCATGCTGCTACTGTCTACTACCACCACCATGGCATCTTGGGAAACCATGCAACCATTGCTTCGCCTAATCACAGGTAAGAGAAGAACTGTGGGGGATTCAATGTTGAGCTACAATAATCTATACACTATGGAAATTCACTGGCTGTGGGCCTGAGGCAAAGGAAATAGTGCGAAGTAAAAGAGTACCCACCCCAAAAATAATTCAATCATATGTACAACCATAACAAATGTATTCCCCAAACAACTATAAACTAGAAAACCCACAACACCTGCCCCACTCCTCTCCCGAACCCCAATGTCGAAAGTAAAGAAAGTCCAAATAATTGTCCAAACAAATGTCTATATATATATATATATAAATATATATATATATATATATATATATATACAGAGATTTGTTTTTAGAAATCCTATGTAATGTTATATGCTCAAATTTCAACATGATTTTAACGCATTTACCCTGTAATCAATGTGATTGTGATAAATTGAGCAGTATGTTTTCCATTTCTATGCTGTTGCACTTTGCACTTTAAAAGGAGGTACTGCCGCCCATGCGCTGTCATGTGATCAAGGCCGGTTGTTTTTCGGCCGAAACGCGTCATGGCGACAAGGTGATAGCACAATAAAATCACTGGAAAAAACTGGGTCTGCACTTGCCTTCTTCGAGCGGAAAGGGGACTGACAGGCAAGCGTGTGGATATTGTTTCCGGATTGACCTCCTCCGGTATAGCAGACCCTCTTCCCATAAGACGGCCCCGAGGTTGGTGGTCTATGCCTTCCAAGCACCTCTGACAACTGGTGACAACAGCTTCGGCGGACGGCATTGGGCCGCGGCGGGAGCAACGGAAGGCTGCCTTTTCATTTCCGGGTTCGGAATCCACGGAGCTCCCTGTGTTTGCGAAACAGAGATTAAGGATTTGACCAGTTAATGGTGCCTGCAACTAGAGGGTGACCTGCGGAAAACACCGGTAGCGGCTCGGCTGAGTCGCTCAGGAGAAGCGTTAGAAGTTGCCCTCGGCAAACGCGGACACCAGGAAACGAGGTAATCTCCTATATAAGCGCAAAAACATAACACAGGCGGGGAGGTTTCAGCTGTAACCGCGGTCCCAGGGACATAGCAATTGGGACTGAGGTTGTTCAGCAACTTTCATAGTGTATATTCTTTTGCTATCACCATGTCTGCCGCAGCGCTGAAAGATCGGGAAAGTGCGGCGGAGGAAATGTTTACCGACAATCCTCCACAACAACAGTCAAGTATTGATCAAGGTGCTGCAATAACATCAACGGCGGTGAAGGGACTAAAAGACAATTTCCGTACACTGGAAAAGCTCATGAGACAAGAAACTGCGAAGTGGTGGGAGGCTAAATCCCTCTAGAAATATTTAGATGCAGGCAGAATTCCAAGGGGGCTTAGAATAATGCTAGCCAGCAGCTATGACACTCCTAACCCACGTATGATGGCTGAATGGGCGGAGTGCAACCTGGACTCCTCTCGCAAATTGGTAGAAATACTAGTGAAGTACGCAGAGGTGGACAGGTTGGAGCTACAGCAAAAAATAGAAGACCTCAGTGGGGAAACAGAACAACACGGTGTTACACAGTTAAAGAAAAAATATCCTGAAGAAATGACTATAAGATTGATAAAAGAAGAATAAAAGATCAAACAGAGAAAAATATACAAGTTTCAGAGAGACAAAGATGACTATGCCAATGGGCAGATATTTACTTTTGCCCGTAAATATGATGTATACAAAAATAAAACCACGAGAGGCAATAGAACACAGCAGGAACAAAATCATGAGCAAGGAGGTGCATTATCAATTTCGGCGTACGATTTCAGTTCCGCTGTTGAAAGTGAAACTGAGATGGACAATACCAGAAGTAGACCAATATTGGGAGCAAAAAAAAATCTCCTTAGGGGAAGAACTGGACTGCCTCAGAATGAGCCGCAGGGATACTCTTAGACCCAGGGCCACCAAAACGACAGAAAACAAAGGACCGAGAACAGGAGGCAATGTAGGAGGGCAGCAAGAGAAAGATGGCAACAGTGGAATTTCGAAAGCAGGGAAAGGTCGGGCACAATGGAGGAAAAGATAATATCTCAAGAGAACAAAGAAAGTGTAGGGGCTGAAATGATAATGGGCCAAAACACCGCCATTATCAATTTGACAGATATGGAATTAAATCCATCAGAACAACAGATCCTTTCACTTGGACTGTCATATTGTCCCCCCACCAACTTTGACTATACTAATACCCGAGCCGACCTATACAAGTTCGTCAGAAAACTAAAATTTCTTCAAACAAAGGCGAGCACTGCAATACTGCCATCAATGCCAGCACCAAACAGTAATCTACCTAATGCGGAGAAGGGCGGCCTCAAAGTGGCTGATCTGAGACCCCTCAAAAGCTTATATAATCTGGGACAGGAATGCACAACTGCTAATGAATATGGATTAGATATAGACACTGGCGACTATCCGGAATTGGCAACGCAAGATTTACTTTCACCAGGGTTTGAAACATATGTATATGTATATGTATATATATGTATATATATATATATATATATACATATATATATATACATATATATATACACATTACCTACTGGCGGTAGCCAGTAGGTAGTTATAGTTAGGACCACGTTTCCATAGGAAATCCGCAACATTCTATTTTGAATAACTTTTGCGCCGGTCGACGAATCCTCGCGAATTTTTCAAAATAGGTGGGGCGCTACCCTGAAAGTCTCGGGGGGATTCGTCAAGCGGGGGCTGAGATAAAAGGGGGGTCCCAAAACGCGTTTTTCCCATGCATTTTTCCATAGGACCTTTAGACACAGCTACAGCCCGAACGGCTGAACAGAATTACTTGAAATTTGGCAGAGAGGTAGTCCTCAGGTCAAGGAAGTGCCTTTTGTAGGTTTGGTGTAAATCTGTTCAGTAGATTCTGAGAAAATAGCCTTTAAATCAATATATATATCTGAGCCAGCTTACGGTGCGCTTACGGTGCGCTTACCGTACGCGTACGGTGACGTGCGCTAGCGCGATTCTGATTGGCTCTTAGATCTTAGTAAACATTCGAATCGGCCGAAACCAGGAAGCGGCGGCCACCATTTTCTCTCTCGCACTCTGAGTGGGACAGCATAAATGAAGCCCAAATGTGTAAAGGGGCAGTATATTGAGATTATAATTACCCAGCAGTGATATACGGGACCCCAAACAACCCCCAAGGCCAAATTTTTTAATTTTTTTCGAAAAATTGCCGATCATACTTACCGTACGCGTACGGTAAAAATTTCTTTAATAAAAAAAAATTTATCCAAACTCTCCCCACCCCATGTGCAAAAGGTGCCCGAAGGGCAACTTTTGTGCATGGCATATCAATCTAAATGAAAATAATAAACAAAACATTTCACAACGATGCGCATAATATGTCCCCCATGTGCGCACGGTGCGCGAAGCGCATCGTGCATTCATGGCCCATCCCGCATAATGTGGGCACGCGGTGCGCGCAGCGCACCGCGTGACCACCGTGCGTGCATGGCACTAACTGCGTAAAGTGGGCGCGCGGTGCGCGAAGCGCACCGCGTGCTCACTGTGCGCGCACGGTGCACGAAGCGCACCGTGCGCGCACGGAACGAACTGCGTTAACTGGGCGCGCACGCCACGAATGGCGTAAAGTAAGTTAGCATTTAAAAAACCGTACAAATTCACTGAAAAAACCATAGGTTTCACACACGTTATAGTTAGGAATTAGCATTTAAAAAACCTTGCAAATTCACTGAAAAAACCATAGGTTTCACACATGTTATAGTTAGCTGTACATTTTACTGATACAAAAAAATGAAATTCCCCCGTTATAGTTACTGTAGGCAACTATAACTCACGCGACCGTAATCCTCTGCTGATGACATATGTTTCTTTATGAAAAAACAATATTTGTAATATATGTATAGCTAAAATTTAATGGAAGAAGACATGGGCAAATAAGTGTCTAAATACAGTATTAGCATCAGCAGAGGATTACGGTCGCGTGAGTTATAGTTGCCTACAGTAACTATAACGGGGGAATTTCATTGTTTTTTTATCAGTAAAATGTACAGCTAACTATAACATGTGTGAAACCTATGGTTTTTTCAGTGAATATATATATACATACATCTATATATATACATCTATATATATACATCTATATATATATATATATATATTATATATATATATATATATATATATATATATATATATATATTATCTACTGGCAGTCGCCAGTAGATAGTTATAGTTAGGACCGAGTTCCCATAGGTAATCTGAAAATTCTATTTTGAATAACTTTGGCGCCGGTTGACGAATTTTCAAAACTAATGGGGCGCTCCGCTCAGCTCCTACCCTGAAAGTCTCGGGGTGATTCGTCAAGCGGGGGCTGAGAAAAAAGGGGGGTCCCAAAATGCGTTTTCCCCATGCATTTTCCCATAGGACCTTTAGTCGAAGGTACAGCCCGAACGTCTGAACAGAATTACTTGAAATTTGGCAAAGAGGTAGTCCTCAGGTCAGGGTTGTGCCTTTTGCATATATGGTGTCAATCTGTTCAGTAGTTTCTGAGAAAATTGCAGTTAAAAGTACATAAATATCTATATGCGCGCACCGTGCACGCACCGTGCCGTGCGCGAGCGTAATTCTGATTGGTGGTTAGATGTCAGTCAACATTCGAATCGGTCGAAATCAGGAAGTGTCAGACGCCATTTTGTGTGTGGCAGTGAAAAGCAAAGGTGGAGAACGTGAAAAGGGGGCAGGGTAGAGAGTTCCTGACCCCCTAGCCTTTGTCAGGGGGTCCCTAAAGGACCCCGAAGGGTGAAAAAAACATTCTTTTTTTTCAAAAAATCGCGGGGTGCGCGCACGATGCGCGCACGGCGGCAAAAAAAAATCATTAAAAAAATAGAATTCAAAATCAAATTTAAGTGTTTAGATGTTGGTTGGCTCTAAAAAGAGCCGTTGTGTTCATTGAGTGTTTTTTTGTACCTACAAGTAAGTACCGATGCAGAGTCTAAAGTTCAAGAGGAAGACTCTGTTCCCTTCATCTGTGAAATGTACACCATCTCCTCTATAAATGCCACTCAGAAGCATTGGTTCATAGTAGTTTCTGTTCCAGAATCTTCAAACACCACACCCACTCCCCTCACTATTTCTTCTTATTTCCTGGGACAAGGAGCTGAACAGCTATCAATTTTACTTGAAAATGGCAGAACAGCAGTCTACTTCAGGGAGTGAGGAGGAGACCTGGATGCACTCAGAAGCATTGGTTCATAGTAGTTTCTGTTCCAGAATCTTCAAACACCACACCCACTCTCCTCACTATTTCTTCTTATTTCCTGGGACAAGGAGCTGAACAGCTATCAATTTTACTTGAAAATGGCAGAACAGCAGTCTACTTCAGGGAGTGAGGAGGAGACCTGGATGCACTCAGAAGGTGTCTTTCAGTAGAATGGCAATATGAAAAGAAAGATAGTTGTAAAATGGAGGCTTACATACTTTTTTTTAATAAAAAGAACTCATTGGCTGTTTCAGACCATTCAACACTAAAAACTAGGCTGTATGTTTACATTTTTAAAAGCATGTTTTGTATTGGTTCAGAAAAATGTGTTCCCACAGAACATTACTTTGGATTTGCTGTTAGGTTTGAAAAGTCAAGCACTCTTGCTCTTTGGATTAGAAACATTGTGTGCTGAACTTCTGACCTCTCTGCTCACACTAGTGTTCCATGATCTGTTGCTATGGTAGCAGGCAGAAGTCATGTTGGGGGTAGGAATCATTTGGAAAGGGATGAAATTTGCAACCAATAGAAATGTGTGTTTCCATTTAAAAGAAAGGTGGAGAACGTGAAAAGGGGGCAGAGTAGAGAGTTCCTGACCCCCTAGCCTTTGTCAGGGGGTCCTTGAAGGATCCCGAAGGGTGAAAAAAACATTTGATTTTTTTTCAAAAAATCACGGGGTGCGCGCACGGTGTGCGCACGGTGCGCGCACGTCGGCAAAAAATTCATAAAAAAATAGAATTAAAAATCAAGTTTAAGTGTTTAGATGTTGGTTGGCTCTAAAAAGAGCCGTTGTGTTCATTGAGGGTTTTTTTGTACCTACAAGTAAGTACCGATGCGGAGTCTAAAGTTCAAGAGGAAGACTCTGTTCCCTTCATCTGTGAAAAGTACACCGTCTCCTCTATAAATGCCTTGCATGTTGTACTTGTAACGCAAGTTGTTGTGGTATATAGAACCCATACCATAGTCTCTGAGGAAAGCAGAAACAGACTTATTGACGTGCTTTCTTGCTTTCTCAATCTGCGGACAATATTGGTTGGACCAGTTCCACTTTTGCCTTTGGCATATATTAGAATATACAAAGGTAGTTTGTGGAAAAAGTGACATCAATTGCACAAAGGTGTCCTTAACAAGCATTTCCAGACCTACCCCAGTTAAAGTGCCTAGGTCATTTCCACCACAGTGCACAATTATAAGGTTAGGCTGTGGGAGATGTAGAAAGGATTTCACCAAAGGCATTAATTGGTGCCACTTTAACCCTCTCTGACCAATCCATTTAATGTCTACATTTGGCAAAGCAAGGTCTTTCACAATACCTCTTTTTTCTGTATACTTTTCACTCCAGTAGACATAGCTATGACCTACAATCCACACTGTGAAAATCTTTCAAGGAGATCTGGAGGCACTCAGAAGGTGTCTTTCAGTAGAATGGCAATATGAAAAGAAAGATAGTTGTAAAATGGAGGCTTACATACTTTTTTTTTTAATAAAAAGAACTCATTGGCTGTTTCAGACCATCAACACTAAAAACTAGGCTGTATGTTTAAATTTTTAAAAGCATGTTTTGTATTGGTTCAGAAAAATGTGTTCCCACAGAACATTACTTTGGATTTGCTGTTAGGTTTGAAAAGTCAAGCACTCTTGCTCTTTGGATTAGAAACTTTGTGTGCTGAACTTCTGACCTCTCTGCTCACACCAGTGTTCCATGATCTGTTGCTATGCTAGCAGGCAGAAGTCATGTTGGGGTAGGAATCATTTGGAAAGGGTTGAAATTTAAACCAATAGAAATGTGTGTTTCCATTTAAAAAAATGTGGGAAGCAATGTGATTTGAAGTTAACATGTATATGTGTGAAAAAAGAGAGGGAAAGTTTGCCATTTAGTGGTTCTGGTGAGAGGAGTACAGCTCAGAGATTCTGGCTCTGATAATCTGCTGTGTGAGTGGCACATTTCTTTCTCAACTAACTACTTTTAAAGGTGAGTTATGAATTTGAGAGAGGATGTATGTGGTGTATTTTGATATAAATAATAGAAATTTGTTTCTTCTTTTAAAGTTGTGTTTTACATTTTATGTTTTGGAAGATATTTAACTGCCTTGAACTTGTAAGATATTATGGAGTATGTCTTCACCATAAGTTAAGGTGTACTGGTATCACCCAGGAATACTGTTTTGTGCCTAGAATCACACCATGAGTCTGTGTGCACACGGGGCGTGGCTTGGAGCCGCGGATGGCGGCCGTCTAATTCGCGAGCTCCGTACCTGAGCCCGCATTTCTCCTGTAAGCAACGGAGCCCGGGACCCCCCGACCCCCTCAGCTGGTGGTTGGCGGGGCTGCGGAGGATCGGAGCTGTCCTGGAGCGGTTTGGTTGCTGACGGGGCGCGATCGGTCGTCGACAAGCCTGGCCGGGGTGAACGGAGACGCAGCCCCCAAGATGGCGGCTTAACAGGGAGATGACTGACCGGCATTGATTGGATTCACGGAGCGCTGGCACCCGGCTCTGCCCCTCGGCAGGCAGCGGACCGGAGACCCCCAGGTGATGGACTACGTGCGGTTCACTCCGCGAGTGGAGGTGCGTGCCGCCCCCCTTGCCTCGCGACCGCTGGGCGCTGTGGAGGCGGAGGACCTGAGGGGCCTGTGATTGCTGGTGCGACGACGGCGGGTGCAGGCGCCAGACGAGAGGCCGACGGTGAGCGTTACCTGATGGCGGAAACATGATGGGTGACCCGCTGCTGGGCCCGCACCTTGTGTGAACTCCTCCTGCGTGGGCCTGAGACCGGGCAGAGCTGTGCTTCCTCAGTGCCCGGGTGACATCAGCGGCCCTCGAGGGATCTGCGGCCCGGCGACAGTCGGGGCCCTGTTGCGGGCGGCGGTGGGAGAGGGCGCTGCGGCTCCCCTTGCATCGGAGAAGAGTGACGGTTTCCCGGAGCCCTGCCTCCCTGTATGCTGGTGCCCAAGTTGAGATCTGCAGGCGGCCTGTGGGGGCCTCCCTGGGAACGGGCCTGCGCTGGGAGCGGTGAAGAGGTGCTGTTCCGACGGTGCATGACTGGAGCGGGTTGGCCCCTGAGGCGAGAGCTCCTAGACCGGGAGAGGAGGTGAGACCCCTGACGCCCTGCGAGAGGGGGAGCGGTTGCTTCATCGGCTGCGGGCAGTGACTTGGTGATTGGAGCGGCGACCCTGAGAAGGCCTGCCACCAGCGTGGAGTTGTTCACCGGGGCCTGCGCCTCGCCCGGTGGTGCGGCGCTGCACTGGGGGTGACCGGCGCCCACGCTTTGTCCTTTTCCCCTTGGCGAGGTGGCGGGCGGAGTGGCCGCGCAGGGGCGAACTGGCCTCGCTACCGACTGGTCCTCGGAGCTGGATGATCCCCGGCAGGCCCTGGCCCCACACCATGCGGACCTGTGTTTCGGGAGCGGTAGAGATGGGCCTGGGCGAAGTGGTTAAGTGACCCGCGGCGAGCTGGACAAGTGAGATTCCGGGGGAGTGCTGGGAGCATTGATCACTGCCGGTCATACAACAGCAGGGCGGATTGGGGCGCCTCGCGCACGCCAGGGCGTCGCATAGGAGGACAATTGCTGGGCAGTAGGCGGATCACCACCTTGGCCACTGCGGGGCACTTGGGTGTGACCCCTTTCGGTGAACGACCCTAGCGGCCCCATAGCCTGAAAGAAGAAGGAGAGGCCTTCCCTCCGAAGGGCTGGAGTATGGGGAAGCCAAGAGGCAAGAAAGAGGGGACTCCACCACAATCGGACACTGAGCTCTCGGGTCATGGAGAACAGGAGGGACGGGACCAGCGCCGGGACCCGCGCCTGCAACAGCAGCTGGACAAGATCCTGGCGGCGATAGTGGATACCAAAACAGCACTACAGCAAGATATAGCGCAGGTGGCGACAGGCTTGGGGCTCCTGAAGGCGGATCATGGCAAACTTGCCGATAGGGTTACAGAGGAGGAGAAAGTGCTTCAGACCGTGAGCCCACTGCAGCTCTCTCTCAAGACCACTATGTCGGATGTCCTTGATCGCGTAAGGGCGCTGGAGAGGAGGACGGATGAGGCAGAAGGGCGCAACCGCCGGAACAACGTCCGCATAGTGGGGCTGCCGGAAAAAACGGAAGGTGATGACATGGTAAAGTACTTGGAGGACTGGCTGGGGATAGTAGTGGCGCCGGAAGGGCTGTCGTCCTTTTATACATTGGAAAGAGCTCACAGGGTGCCTGCTAGACCGCCTCCGCAGGGGCTACCCCCCCGCCCGGTGTTGGCGAGGTTATTGCACTACCGGGACAGGGACCTGCTGCTCCAGCGGGCGCGCATGTATGGCCCTTACCAGGTGGGAAACAGCAAGGTGACATTGTTCCCTGATTACACATATGAAACCCAGCGTCGACGATCCTCCTTCCTAGCTGTTAAGAGAGGACTGCGAGAGGAGGGCCTCCAATACTCGTTGTTGTTCCCGGCCAAACTGCGAGTCATTGCAGATGGCTCCACGAACTTTTTTGAATCACCTGAAGACGCCTGTGCGTGGCTGGAACTCTACAGAGCGGGGAAGACTGGGATGGAGCGTACCTCACGGACCCTTGCGGAGGCTCCGCAACAGCGAAGACCACGACGGTCCAGACGTCGACAAGGGAGTGTGAGAGGTCCACTCTCGCAGGAGGTGGAAGCGGAGCGGAGGGATGCGCTAGATGCGGTGATGACACTATCGAGCTCCCAGGGTCGCCTCTCTCCAGGGCGGACGACTTCGGACAGAGGCACAGATGGCTCGGATGCTGGCCAGTCTGAAACGGACAGTGTGCACCTACCGGCAGTTACGCCGGCTACGGCGGACGGAATGTTGGACGAGGGTTGAGGCGGCTGCGGGCTGCCTCTCGAGCGCCACCCTGAACTTACGAGACTTCCTGGTGCAGGTTTGGCATGGGAGGAGGGGCGGAGGGAGTCGGGAGGCGGGGGAGTGCAGCTGAGCAGGTGGACGGGTGTGCCGGGAGAGGCAGCCGGACTGGGTTACTGGTTATAGCATGGTCCCTGGTTGATAGCCTATTGAGGCCGATGGCGTATGAGCGGTGGGTGGGGGGGAGGGGGGGGGCACCGGGGGTGACAGATGCCGGTGGGCTCAGAGGGACCGTGCGACCTGGAGGAACTGAGGCGGCTGCCCGTTGGTTACTGGTCCCCCCTTGTTGCCCATAAGGCATGCCCACAGTGTCTGCTGTTGGGCCTACTAGTTGCTATATCGAAGTCATGGTTTGGATGGGAGCTAGTTGTGAGTTTCTAGGTCCTGTTCTTGGGGGGGGGGGGTTTGGGATTGTTGGGGAAATGTTGGGGAGGGATCCTAGCCGGCACGATAGCGGAGATCGGTTCTCGATTCAGCAAGAGATTGTGGGAGAATGGCTGATTTAACAAATTTGAGATGTATGACCTGGAATGTGAGGGGGCTTCACACTATGACGCGGCGACATAAGGTCCATGCCTACTTACTCCGTAGGGGTATACACATCGCACTGCTCCAAGAAACACACCTAACACGGGCAGAAGGGATAGCGCTGCAGCGTAGATGGAGGGGCCAGATATTCAACACCACTTACTCCGCATTTGCTCGGGGGGCGCTGATTTGGGTCAGGGCGGGAGTCCCGTTCCAGGTAGTTAGACAAGTGGCTGATCCTGAGGGTCGGTACGTGGCTGTTGAGGGGAAACTAAGGGGGAGAGACATCGCCTTTTGCAGCTTGTACGCGCCCAATGTTGACCAGTTGGGCTTTCTGGCGCAGTTATCGGAGCATTGGCCCACTACTTGGCGGGCCCGCTGGTGCTGGGTGGGGATTTTAACTCCGTTGCAGATGTTTCCCTAGATAGATCCCACCCATCGCTGGCGGACTCCCCGGTGCACCGCTTGACCAGAGGCAGACTCGATTGGCAGACGTGCTGGGGACTGATAGACGCTTGGCGCGCGCAGCACCCGGGAGACCGAGACTACTCTTATTTCTCTGGCATGCATGAACTGCATGTTCGTTTAGATGCGATACTATGTTCCCCGACAGTAATGCCTGTTATCGTGCATACTGAGTATTTAACTAGAACGATCTCTGATCATAACCCCCTTTTAATCAGACTGGATTGGATGGCTGGAGTCTCGTGCGTTCCTACCTGGAAACTGCGGCCCGAAGCGTTAGATGACCCACTTTTTCATGCAGCGCTAGAAGAGGGCATCACACAGTATTTTGCGGACAATGTGGGCACAGCTGCGACGAGGGCGACAGAGTGGGACGCTTTTAAGGTTGTCATCAGGGGGCTCTGCATAGGGAAACATGCGGGTGTAAGGAAAACGCTCCTGGAGGATCTGAACAAGGCTGACTCCAGCCTTCGTGAGGCGGAGATAGCGAGGCCTGGCCGCCCTGAGCTTCAGGAAGTGGTTGCTGCGGCTAAAGAAGCGGTGGCAGTGGAAGTGGAGCGCTTGCGCAGCTTTGACCATAGAAACTATACGATGAGGGCCCATGCTGAGGGAGATAAAGCGGGGACATTGTTGGCATGGCTAGCCAACCCCGCAAAGCGGAGCTCCCCTATCCTGGCTTTAAGGACAGCGGAAGGGGGAAAGGTTTACACCCAAACCGGAATTATGCAGTGCTTTAAGCGCTATTACGAGACACTCTATAAAAGTAGGTTGGACAACGGGGACCCGGCAGTTGACGCTTTCTTAGATGAGTTGCCGTTACCAAGACTGGAACAAGAGCAGGCGAAGGACTTGGGGAAAGACATAGAGCCGGGAGAAATCAGAGGTGCCATCAAGCGCATGGCTCGCAACAAAACGCCGGGCCTAGATGGCTTGCCCATAGAATTTTATGGGAAATATGCTTACTTGCTAGTGCCGCGGCTTCAAGAAGCCTATAGAGAAGCGAGAGAGTTGGGACGACTGCCCCAATCAATGCGCGAAGCGCTGTCGATCCCGTTGTTGAAGCCAGGGAGGGAGAGTGAGAACATGGCCTCCTATAGGCCCCTATCGATGTTAACTACCGACTACAAAATACTGAGTAGCATATTGGCAGCCCGGTTGCTGCGCTACATGACCACGCTGGTTCATGAAGACCAGGCTGGGTTCATACCGACGCGCAACACGACTGCGAACATCAGGAGGCTAGTGCGATTACTAGATGTTGATCACCCTGAGGCGCTACAGCCAATGATACTCTCAGTGGACATTGAAAAAGCTTTTGATAGCTTGGAGTGGGGGTATTTGTATAAGGTATTGCGACAGTTTCGCTTGGGAGAGGGCTTCTTACAATGGATATCAGTGCTATACACTTCGGCTGTGGCTAGAGTGAGAGCGGGCTCCTTGATCTCACCATTGTACCCAGTGGAGCGGGGGACGAGGCAGGGCTGCCCGCTCTCCCCACTATTGTTCGCTTTGGCGGTAGAGCCCCTCGCGGTTGAGTTTCGGACAGGCCAACACTACGGAGGGCTGGCTGGCAGGGACGGACGCCACCATATCTCGCTTTATGCAGATGACTTATTATTATTTCTCGAAGACGCCGATGGGGCACTGGCAGGAGCGGAGAGTTTACTCTCCGTTTTTGGAGATGTTTCGGGCCTGAGAGTTAATTGGGCTAAGACCTGTCTGTTCCTGGTGAGGCGAGGAGAACCTAGACCGGACACGACTCGTGAGGTGCGATGGGAACCTACCTGCCTGAGCTACCTAGGCGTCCACATCTATCACACGATGGCGGACACGCTGGAAGGGAATGTGGGCCGTAGTGTGAGAGCGCTGCGAGGGAGTATGGCCTTTTGGGCCACCCTTCCGTTGTCAGTGACAGGCCGCATATCCCTTTTGAAAATGGTGGCTCTGCCTCGATTACTCTACTATTTTAGGACGCTGCCGGTGTGGATCCCCGGCTCCACATTTCGATTATTGAAATCGGTGGTGGTATCTTTTCTATGGGGCGCGGGTAGGCGTAGAGTAGCGCTGACGACGCTTATGCGACCCAAGGCAGAAGGCGGACTGGCGGTCCCGGACTTTGAGTTATACTACATAGCAGCTCAGTTGCAGATCTACACCCAAAACGCAGCGCGGGTATTCCGAGGTCCGGAAGCTGGGAGGGAGGGGGGAACGCCGTGCCATGTCCTTTCCTACATCGCCTTGCAGCAGAAACTGGAGCCTAGGGACCTCCTCACAGAGGAGATGACTTTCAAACTCTGCTGGAATCGGTCTCAACGCAGGGCGGGAGTGTTACATCCGTATGCGGCGGAGATACCGATAGGGATGCTGACGGCCTTACCGCACGGCGGAGATTGGTCGCCATTACAGCTCTGGGAAGACGCGGGACTGCAGGTGGTGGGGGATCTATATGAAGACGGGATTCTGCTACCATTCCACGCTCTCCAGGAGAAATTTGATTTGCCGAGGGGGAGCTTCTTGTTGCACGCAGCGCTGACCCGAGCGATACAGGCACATTGGAGGGAGGGGCTGATGGAGCCAAAGGTGTCGATGGCCTGCCAGTACACCATGATGGCGGCAGGGACCTTCAAAGCGGTCACATGTCTCTACTCTAGAATGCTCCTTGAGAACCTGCCGCCTCTGGCGGACTTGAAGGGGAAATGGGAAACTGATCTAGGTAAAGATATCCCTGAGGCGGCCTGGGCTCAGATCATGCGACGGGCCTGGAAGAGCACGAGGAATGCACGGTTTCAGCTCATCCACTTCTATGTCCTCCACAGAGCGTATTTGACGCCTAGCAAAATACAGAAATACTTTAAGGTCCAAGAGGCGGCATGTCCCAGATGCACGAGGGTGGGGGTGGAACTGGAGCATATGTTGTGGTCTTGCCCAGCGATGGGTCTTTACTGGAAGGAGGTGGGGGATACTCTGAATGAGGTGAGGCGATTGGAGTTTGATATGGCCGTTAGTGTACTGCACTGGTTGCCACACACGCCCAAGAATAAGATTACGAGCAAGTTCATAGATATGGGACTTATATTGGCAAAGCGAGAAATTACGAAACGCTTGAAAGCGACAGTGGGTCCCACCAGTAAAAGGTGGAAGGGTGAATTCCTCAAATGGGCCTCCAGCGAGAGTGCACTGCGCTATCAGATGGCGCGCAGGCGCAACGATGATAAGGCACTAGAGGCGGCAGCTGCATGGGAGGCACTAGTGCAGGCACTACGAGATTATGAGCCGCAGGATGATAGCGAGGAGCAGGCCTTGGATGGGGAGATAGCCCCGGAACAAGAAGGGATCATCACACAGCTTGACACATAGTTATTCCTCGACGTATGGGATGCATGAGGACAGACACGGATATCTGCGTTGCTGGTGGGGACTGCGGGAGGGGGAGGGACTTTTAATTTTTCATGGTGGTTAGCGATAGGTTTTAGTTGGGAGATTTTTGGTTTATTTGGCGCACAGCTCTGGAACGACTTGTACATCCTTGAATTATGCACTGTGTCATTGGTGGGGGGTTGTTGATTACTTCTCAGGGATTATGCTGTTGAATATTGTGAGTGACTTCGTGGATGTTTGCATAAAAACTCAATAAAGTGCGTTTAAAAAAAATGAGTCTGTGTGCACACAGGAATTGTTGTCAGAGATTTAATTTGTGTTGCTCTGGTTCCGTAAGACTTGCGCTCGTAGGAAAGGAGCAGCTTGTTTTCTTGAACTGTGATGGTTAGCATTCAGCAGAAATCACTATCTCACAGATGCGAGGCAAATGCTGACACATTTGAAAACAACAGGGTAGATTTTCCTTCCACTCCTGCAATGGGTGAGGTAGTTCCTACATGTTCAAAACTCCAATTAACCCTTAGCACAGGTGATCTTACATACATCTATGCAGTCTTCATGCAGTTGTGCAAGCGTCCATGCAGATCTCTCTTGCACCTGACAATACACTGTCACCAGAAACACACTCTTAGCACACAGCCAGCTGCTTCTCCTGCACTCCCATGCTTAACATTCAGCACTGTGTGGTATTTCAGATAGCAGTGTGTAACGCTAACACATTCAACGTCACCAAGGCTCATTTCCTTTGCTCTAGTCTAATCACTCCCCCAGGTTCCACATGCTTATGGTCTCAAGTAGCTTTTAGGACATGTGCTCTTTTCTGCCTCTCTAAACTATAAGGAAAATGTGTCAGGCTGTTACAGTAATTATCACTTGCTCTACCACAGTAGTAAATGTGCTTTGAAATTGCCAATCAAATATCGTTTTCTGCCTAGAATCACACCATGAGTCTGTGTGCACACAGGAATTGTCAGAGATTTAATTTGTGTTGCTCTGGTTCTGTAAGACTTGCACTCGTAGGAAAGGGGCAGCTTGTTTTCTTGAACTGTGATGGTTAGCATTCAGCAGAAATCACTATCTCACAGATGCGAGGCAAATGCTAACACATTTGAAAACAACAGGGTAGATTTTCCTTCCACTCCTGCAATGGGTTAGGTAGTTCCAAAATGTTCAAAACTCCAATTAACCCTTAGCACAGGTGATCTTACATACATCTATGCAGTCTTCATGCAGTTGTGCAAGCGTCCATGCAGATCTCTCTTGCACCTGACAATACACAGTCTCCAGAAACACACTCTTAGCACACAGCCAGCTGCTTCTCCTGCACTCCCATGCTTACTATTCAGCACTGTGTGGTATTTCAGATAGCAGTGTGTAACGCTAACACATTCAACATCACCAAGGCTCATTTCCTTTGCTCTAGTCTAATCACTCCCCCAGGTTCCACATGCTCATGGTCTCAGGTAGCTGTTAGGACATGTGCTCTTTTCTGCCTCTCTAAACTATAAGGAAAATGTGTCAGCTGTTACAGTAATTATCACTTGCTCTACCACAGTAGTAAATGTGCTTTGAAATTGCCAATCAAATATCGTTTTCTGCCTAGAATCACACCATGAGTCTGTGTGCACACAGGAATTGTTGTCAGAGATTTAATTTGTGTTGCTCTGGTTCTGTAAGACTTGCACTCGTAGGAAAGGGGCAGCTTGTTTTCTTGAACTGTGATGGTTAGCATTCAGCAGAAATCACTATCTCACAGATGCGAGGCAAATGCTAACACATTTGAAAACAACAGGGTAGATTTTCCTTCCACTCCTGCAATGGGTCAGGTAGTTCCTACATGTTAAAAACTCCAATTAACCCTTAGCACAGGTGATCTTACATACATCTATGCAGTCTTCATGCAGTTGTGCAAGCATCCATGCAGATCTCTCTTGCACCTGACAATACACATTTCTGCCTAGAATCACACCATGAGTCTGTGTGCACACAGGAATTGTTGTCAGAGATTTAATTTGTGTTGCTCTGGTTCTGTAAGACTTGCAGTCGTAGTAAAGGGGCAGCTCATATGATAGGATTTGAAAAGCTCAAAAAAAATATAGTAATATATTTAAATTACATAAACATATTTTTTTTTGTTTCCTTTAGGTATTGCTGAACAACACTGAAATAAATTAAACATGCCTATAAAATCAAGAAAGAGAAAAGAACAGCAAAAACATCTATATTTGAAGACAACTGGACAACAAAAATTAGTTGAAGATCCTCATGTTGGAAAAAAGAAAAAGTCTTCTGGTAAGCAGACTAAGGATTTTTTTAAAAATATCCTCAAACATAGAAAAAATGTAGAAAGTATATCCTCTGCAAATAGTGTTTCAAGAAGAAAACAACAAGACAATAGAAAGGAAATACTAAATGCTAATGGAAAATCAGAAGCAAGAAAGGATGACTTAAAAAGAAAAACAGAATTTCAAAACATTCGTAAAAAAATGTTTCAGAGAAGAGTGGTGTTCAATTTGCTAAAGGATGTGAAAAAAATAGGAAGAAAGCAATATTTTATAAGAAAAAGAAACATATTGAATCAATTGTTGCAAAGGCTTTGGATCTAATAAGAAAACTATTCATTTTAATTTTGAACAGGATCCGTACATTAGATAAAATAGTCAATGTAATGAAGTCAAAAAGGAAAAGAGTAGTGAAAAAAAATAACTTTTGTAATGTGTTCTTAGGAGAATGGAAGCATAGTTCAAGTACTGAACCATTTTTTAATGAAAAGAGTTATGTTCAAAGTAATAGTTTGCTGTATGCAGTTGACACCAGTGGTCGAACTTATGAAGTTAAAGATGGTTGTGTAATGGAAACGGAGAAAATGGTTCCAAGAAATGAGGAAGAAGTGTTAGCTGATGAGGTTATGGGGAAACGTCCTAAAGCCCCAGTGTACACTTGGAATTGTAGTAGTATTTGTACTGTACGACAAGAATCTATTGATTAATTACGTGACTTTCTAAGAGAATATAGTAAAAAAAGTGTTAAACAGAAGATTAAGGTGCTTCAAAGACTAGATCCATGCAGAGTGAGAAAGAATACTGGTTTGCAAGGACATTCTCTGGCTTGTCTTTCTAGGAAAGTTTGTCAAAGTGTTTTTCACCATTTTAGGATGCTGGCAGTACATCATACTGAAATGAGAAAGTTTGTGAGAAGATTGTATTTTGCTAAAAGTCCAGCACTAAAGTTAAATGAGTTGAATAGTGCTCTGTTGCGTGGATCTGTATCAGATGTAGAGAAGGTTACTGATGATATTCAGTTTTGTTACTTTGGTCCAGAACAAGAAAGTGCAGGAAATGACACAGTTATTGAAGAAAATGTGGAAGAGAATGTAGAACCCACTGTTAGTAAAAATTTTGAAGATCAAATGACAAAATTTACTATCATCTCTAATGAAAGACGAAATATTACTTGTATTTGTTGCCGGAGAAGCCATTATAAAAGTAAAAAAAGGAATGTTGATCTCTATAAAAAAAAGTGAAAAAGAAAATAATTATGAGTGGAAGGATTTTGGTACATATTTGTTTCTGGACAATTGTTTTGATTTAGGTGAAGATCAGCGTATTTGTAAATACTGTTATACCAAGTTAGAAGAAAATAAAATGCCAGCTAGAGCTGTACATAATAATTTAGAATTGGTTGATATTCTTGCAGAACTTAGTGATTTAAATACGTATGAGTCTATACTCATTCAATGTGTCCATCCGTTTCAGACTATAGTTCGTATGGAGCCCAAAACAGGTAAATTACCTCCTTCAGATTTACAAAGAGGTTTAAAAGGAAGAGTTGTCTATTTGCCATTAGATTTGAAAAAAAATATTGAAACAATTGATGCAGATAGTTTGGAAACTGAACCATTAGTTATTCTGGTTAATGGTGTACCTACAAAGAATAAGAAAATTTGGCAGGAGCTAGTAGATGTACGAAAAGTACAAAGAGCAAATTTCTATTTGAAAAGAAATAATAAGTACTATGAATCAATTTATATGGATGAAGATGAAGAAGTTTTACTAGCAGACACAGGAATACCAACTGGGCAAATTGAAAAAGTAGATAAGTCAAAAGATGAAGAAATTTATGAACATTTCAGCATACATTCTCTTCATTCTAAAGAAGTTATGGGAAACACTATTGATCTGTTTCAGATGAAAAAAGCTAAAGGAACTCCCTTGAGTGTATGCGAGGAGAGCTTGGAAGCTTGTTGTTTTCCCCAGCTGTTTCCTACAGGAAAAGGTGGACGATATGATGAACGTCCAGTACAGATTCCTGCTTCTGAGTATCGGACTACAAGATTATATGCAGAAGATCCAAGATTTCGTCAAAGTATTCCTTATTTGTTCCATCTTTTATTTGAAAGTGACTTGTCTGCACTATCTTATGCAGTAAATCACATTTTAAAAATTGGAGTACATCTACATAATGTGTCTGCAAAGGATTTTATGAACAAAGTGCAACAGCGAGATGATCATTTGGAATCTCAATTGATTAATCTGATGGCTTGTCAGCATGGAACTAATGAATATTGGTACCGACGCCATGGAGAATTGAAATGTATGTTACGGAATTTAGGAACTCCTACATGGTTCCTTACCCTAAGCTGTGCTGAGTACGCTTGGGATGATTTACTGGCAAATTCAAATATTGAAAACATCCAATACAAGACAGCAGGAGAATTGTGCTCATTGGATCCGGTTAATGTTTGCAGATATTTCAATCATAGATTTGAGGCTATGATGTCCTTCATCTGCAATAAAAAAAATCCACCTCTTGGAGAAGTTGTGGATTTCTTTTGGAGAAAGGAGTACCAAGCAAGAGGTGCCCCTCATATTCATATGCTGTTGTGGATCAAGGATGCCCCAAAATTTGGAACAGATTCTGATGATGCAGTTTTATCTTTCATTGAAGAATATGCAACATGTGCTATACCTAAAAGCACAGAAGAAAAAAACTTAAAAGAGCAAGTTTTATGTTTTCAAAGTCATCGGTGTGGAAAATACTGTCGACGAAAGTACAAGAGTAAAGATAAATTCTACACAAAATGTCGATTTGGATTTCCACGACCTGTTCTTTCAAAAGGAAGAGTAAACAGTTTTATGTCAGCTGTGCGACATACCATTACAAGAAAATCTCCGAAAAATACCTATAACCTAAGAAGAAAAGAAGAGTCAAAATATATAAATGACTACAACCCAGTCATTTTATCCATGTGGAATGCTAACATGGATATTCAGTATGTAGCTGACAATTCTATTGCTGTTGCTCGGTATGTCACATCTTACATCACTAAATCTGAGAAAACGGAATTGAAAGAAATGTGGGAAGAGATTTTTCACGAGAAGACTGTCAGTAAAAAGCTATACAGTTTCAGTTTAAAGATGTTATCGCATCGAGAAATTGGGTCATACGAATGCTCAGATAGGTTATCATCTGCAAGTCTGTACTCCAAATCCAGAATAATAATTTGGGTAAGTTTAGGCCTTGCAGGAATGCGAAATCGGGTACTGAAATCGAGAAATTGAATATTTAACAGAGAACGAACCAGAAAGTACAGACATTTCGAAAACAAATATGTTGGACACATATTACCCAAACAGAAGTCATCATCTTGAGAACATGTGTCTCTATGAAGTGCTGCAGAACTACATTTTTACACGGAATGCCACAGAAGACATCAACAATGGAAAATATAAAGTCATTGGTGAGGAAGGATGTTTGGTGAAACAAACAAAAGGAAGTTTGATTAATCACAGGAAGCTGAGTTGCGACACTACTGACAAAAAGGAATTCTACTACTTAGCACTTTTACAGCTGTTTAAACCATGGCGTTCAGAGGATGAATTACTTGGAGATTTTCAGAGCTATGAAGATTCCTTTAATGCATGTAAAGATAGCATAGAATGCAGTACTTCCACAAATTTTGTACAATTGTTAAATGAAGAAATTGAACAAGAAGCTACAATTGCAGATGAAGTAGCTAGAGACAGTTCTCAAGACAGTCAAAGTTCTGGTACGCACAGTCAAGATCCCCTAGGACAACCAATCGTAGAAAATGAAGCTGCAATAGCCATGACTAAAGTGGAAACAGCTATGAATCAAGCTCAGGAAGATTTAATAGACTTACCAAATTTGGAACAACAACTGAATGATGAACAACAACAAATTTATGAAGAAGTCACAAAACAAATTGATCATGGATTACTACATGAAAATAAAGAGTGCTCATGCACATAATTTGAACCAATCAGAATGTATGTGAGTGGACAAGCTGGAACTGGAAAAAGTTTCTTAATTAAAGTAATTAGAAGCTACCTACAGAAAAAAACTGATTCAACTTTGTCTTGTGTTGTTACTGCTCCAACTGGGTTAGCAGCATATAACATAAAAGGAATTACCTTACATCGTTTGCTAATGTTACCAGTAGAGCATGAGAACAAAATAGAATACCACATGCTAACAGGAAAAGCATGTTTTGAAGTTTCAAGAGTGTTGAAGAAAATGAAAGTTCTCATTATTGATGAGGTAAGCATGGTATCAAACTTAATGCTTGCCTTTGTGCATTTAAGATTGCAGCAAATTCTAAAGACAGACTATGACGTGTTATTTGGAGGAAAACATGTTATAGTTTTTGGGGATCGACTGCAGCTCACTCCAGTTAAATGACAACCAGTATTTAATACTCTTGCACATGAAGACACGAAAAAAATCATTAGGAAGTATAGGTAATGTGAATATTTGGTCATACTTTGAGTACAAAGAACTCATTACCAATATGCGGCAAGCAAATGATGATGATTATGCAAGTATTCTCAAAGATATCAGAATTGGACTACTCACAGAAAATGGCAGAAAAGCTTTACAGAGTCGATTGCTGTGTAATTTGTTTCCAACAGAACAAATAGTTCCAGAGAAAATATACAAGAAAATTGCAGAAAAAAATACTGTAATCTGCTTAATGCCAACACTACATGAATGCTCTATATTCAATGAAGAACTTTTGAAATTGGAAAATGAAGAGATTATGAAAATGGAAGCCGTGGATAAAATACAGCATGAAGGAATAACTATTACATTGACAGGCAAATTGAAAACTAAATTGGATTCTCTAGAGAAAAACATATCGAAAACAGCTGGTTTAGAAAAGAATCTTTATGTATGTATGAACTGTTGAGTAATTTTAAGACGTAATTTGAATGTAGAAAAAGGTTTAGTGAATGGAGCTATGGGTAAAGTTGTGGGTTTTGTTAACTACCAGAAAAAAGATGGAATTGAATTTTGTAAAAATAAAATTTGATCAGATTGAAGAGGTTAAAGACATTAGTCGTTGTTCAGTTCGTTTTTTGCTTGTGAAAGACTTATATGTACGTAGGAAGCAGTTTCCGTTTTCTCTAGCATATGCTGTAACTATTCACAAATCTCAAGGATTAACTGTAGATAGTGCTTTTGTAAACATTGGATCTAGTGTGTTTAAAGAAGGTATGGCATATGTTGCTTTGTCATGAGTGAAAAAATTATCTGGTTTATTCATGATAGACTTTGATGACTCAAAAGTTAGTGCTGATGCAAATTGTGTAAAGGAGTATAATAGATTAAGAAGAAGCTATGCTCCTCATTTAGGTCAGTATCCTGTGTATCCTGTGTTTGAAAAACGTGTTGTTTGTCGAAAAAGGAGAATTGAGAATATCTGTAATGAGGATGTACAGAAGAGAAAACAAAAGGAGAGTGATGTGATTGCAAGCAAAAAGAAAAAGGACAATGTTGAAGAGGTTGTTGGTTGTCATTTTGAAAATAGCTCTGGTGTCAACTGCTACGCTAATGTAGTGCTGAATGTTGTATTTTATCTTGAAAGTTTGCAAGAGCAGATAATACTAAATCATGAAAAAAGATTTTGTTCTCTGCTGAGTTTCCTTTATGAGAAGTTGAGTAATGATAAAACTAAAATAGAAAGTGCTTCTGATGTTAGAGATCTTTTAGATGTATGTTCTGGATGTACACAGTTTACTGAAAATGTCCAGCAAGATGCACAGGAATTCTTAATGTATATGCTTATGGTACTGGAAGATGAAGGGGTAGAAATAGAAAATATGTTTGGTCTCTCTTATAAATGGGAACATTGTTGTGAAAACTGTATGAACACATGCAGCACTAATGTTGATTCTGAAAGGTTCATACATTTAACATTACCAGAGAGTAAATCAGTGACTTTTATTAAATTAGTTAAAGATGCAAATCACAACATGGAATGTTCTCAATGTAAATCAGAAATGTTATCAACGTTATTTTTAAAGAAATATGGACAGTATATAATTTTAATGATGCAACGTTGTAGAGCTGATGGAACAAAATTGGACACTTTTATAAAGAAGTTTGTAGGAAATCAATTATCAATATCAGGAAAGACTTTTGTTGCAGTTGCAATAATTTTCCATGATGGACCTTCTATAACTTCTGGTCATTACACAGTTTATCTAAAATGTGAAAAAGGCTGAACACTGTGTAATGATTCTCAATTGATTTTCAAGCAACATTTGCCTGCAGAATTACCAAATTCCTACTTAATTTTTCTAAAACCAAAATTTTAGATACAAATTGCAGCATCTGAAGAAACCATTATTTCGATTTTATAGGATTATCTTTGGATATTTCACCAAAAAAGGGTTTAAAAATTACCATTTGGCCTCATGGAAAGGTAAATGTTTCTATTGTGGACTTCTTTGACAGATATTATTTTGGTGTATGTGCTTAAGCAACAAGATTTACAGACGTTATTTATTGCAAATAGTTATTGTTCTTAGAAGATATTTTTAATATATATGTTACATTTCTATCAAGGTATGTTTTACTGAGGATAGATTCAGGGCTTTTTTAAACAATCTTTTTTGCCCGCTGTTAAGTGATGAATGCAATTGATATCACTATTTTCAGTGAAATTCAATATATTCTGAAAACAGCAAAAAAAAAGGCAAAAAATTACTTTGTTAAATATGAAAATATGTGTACTGTATTCTAAAATGTCTTGTTAAATATTACTACTTTTTTACTTTTTTTTCTGATCGAGAAAGAAAATTTAGGAAAATGAATCAATTTTTCTTGTAATTAAAAAAAAACATTTATTTCTAATTAAGTTATTTTGTTGGTCAGGTAAGTGTAAAATATCTGTATTTCCCACCCCTTCACTTTCATGCTCCCTTTTCTTCACTTCTCCTCACTCTGCTTTTCTCATTCCCCTTCCCTCTCTCTTCTTCCTTTACTGCTCTTTCGTAACTCCCTCACTCCTTCTCTACTATTCCCCTAGGTTTACTGCCTCCATCACTATTTTTTCAACCATGTTTCTCTCCCTGTCTCCATATGTCTCAGTCATTCAAACTGCCTTACTCCTTCTCAGTTCCTTGCTCACTGTCTCTGTTTCTGTCTCTCTCCCTTTGTCTGTCTTACCCTTAATTTCCTTAACATCTCTGGAGCAGATTTATGCTTCCTGGTGCATCCCTGCAAATCAGCAGGGATGCGCCAGGAAAGATGCGTCACGCAAGTTTATCCTTGCGCCACCACAGATGCGCTGCATTTACAATGCAGCGCATCGTGGCGCAAGGATAAACAGATGCGTGACGCATCTGATGGCGTAAGGGCGGCGCATTGCTGGAGTCGTGTCGCAAGCACGACGCAACTCCAGCAATGTTTAGGGGCTGCCCATACCTAACATGCTGCGTCATGCCTTATGCCTGCTTCAAGCAGGTGCAAGGTTTTGACGCAGCAGCGTATGAAAAGTGACTGAGTGAAATCTTGTAGATTTCACTTCGTCACTTTTCTGAGGCTTTTTCCGCTGGAACGCCCACCCTGCATACATTAAACCTGACGCAGGTTTAATGTGGCGCAGGGCTTTACACCGTGACGCATCTCCATAGATGCGTCACGATGTAAATAGGGCGCAATGTGGGGCAGGGTTTACGCCGCCGCTGCGTCACAAAAGTGACGCAACGGCGGCGTAAAAGTGGCGCAAGTCTAACATAAATCTGCCCCTTTGTTTCTACCACTCCTCCTCTCTCCATCACTCATTTTCTATCTATGTTAATTTTTTAACCTTCTCCGTCATTCTCCTTCCCTCACCTTCCCTAACTGTCACTATCCTTTACTCATAGTCACTCCTATTCTCCTACTTCACTTCCTCCTATCTGTATCTCACACCCCTTCATCTTTTCGCATTCTTTCCTTCACTCTCCCTCACTCTCCTTTGCTCATTGAAATCCTGACTCCCTTTCTCTCACTCCAGTTTTCTAAATCCCTCCATCCCCTCACTCCCCATCTCTCACTTTCCCTTACCCCCTTTTCTAATCCTCATACCCCTTATCTCACCATCACTCCACTTCTCTTACTTTCAATCCCTTTACCCTGCTGTACTTCACCCTCTTCATCTGTTACTCCCGTTTCCTATCTCCGTCCCTTACTCCCCTTTTCTCACTCCCCCTCCATCACTCTCCATTACTCACTGCCATTCCCTTACTCATTCACTCTTCTTACCTGTATCCTCTACACTCAGTCCTTTTGTTGCAGTCAGTCTTTCACTTCCCTTTCATGACTGATCATACTTTCCTTTTCTCACTCATTCTGTCTGTCCTTTCCTCCTCTTCACTCAGTCATTTCAATCATTTCAATCATTCATGTATACACTACACATTCATTCAATAAAATTACAACACAGTATATTAGGAATATAGCTCTTCTTGGAGAAGTGAAGTGAGTTCTGAAAAGAACTGTTTTTTTTGTTTTGTATTTTTTTTTAGTTTTTTAACAATTTTATATTTATTTTTTATTTTTTTAGAGCACCTAAAAAAAAATGGGAATGAAAAACTGTTCAACAGGAACAAAAACCATAAATGAAAAAAATTATGGGGTGGAGCATGTGTGCTGCTGGATTTTGTTCTCAATCAAATTAATGCTGCTCTCTCCGTAACAAAGAACAACATTGCACACATTGCAATGTATGTGCACCTTTTTGAAAAGGGGGCGGATGTCCAGTTGCCTGGTGCACGGTGAATCTGCGGCCGCAGATGATGTGCTCGGCTGAGCAGCTGGAGGGTTGTCCCTTAGGGCTCTAGTTGTTTCTCGAGCATAGCGGATAGGATGCACTGTTCTGAAGTGCCTCAGCATGGAATAAATACTAAAGGAGTATTTTTTGCTCGGATCTCCTCTAGACAGGACACTTCCGCAAATAGTGCATGTCACCTTCGGCGCATTCACCTTCTTCTGGCCCTCTGGAAATGTGAAATAATTCCAGATGTAAGAGTGTTTTTGCTTGCTCTTCCTTGGTGGTTCCACAAAGGTCTCCTCCTCACTCCCTGAAGTTGACTGCTGTTCTGCCATTTTCAAGTAAGATTTCACTCGAGTAGCTGTTCAGCAACCTTCTCCCAGGAAATAAGAAGAAATAGTGAGGGGAGTGGGTGTGGTGTTTGAAGATTCTGGAACAGAAACTACTATGAACCAATGAAAAGTGTTGTTTCGTAATCACATGACTTGCCGTGCGCGACTCGCCACAAACTTTGCCACCTTGTCACCGGGTGCCCAGGCTGCTGACCGCGGATGAATGATCTCATCCGGGTTCAGCATGCCCGAGGCATCCTGCGGTAACTCCGTGACAGAGCTGGTCAGGCGCCAAGACCCTGAGGACCCTTCCACTTCATCCGAATCCGCCGGCGAACCTGCGTCCGGGGAAGGGGAATCCGTGACTA
Organism: Triturus cristatus; assembly: GCF_964204655.1. Lineage (NCBI taxonomy): Eukaryota > Metazoa > Chordata > Amphibia > Caudata > Salamandridae > Triturus > Triturus cristatus. The sequence goes on from NC_140590.1 coordinate 1,348,387,021, forward strand.
CAGACCCTGCAGGAGTTGGGACCGGGGATTACGCCGGGGGCGACAGGGGCGCCTTTGCAAGAAACGCGCGCTTGAGACGGTCAAAAGCGTCCCTGTCCACCCCCGCGGCTCCCCGGAGCCTCCCTCCATGCGACCCTTTTTAGGCACCGGCGGCCCATCCACCAGGGAAGGGGTAGAAGTTGGACCCTGTGAGTTTGCGTGGGAGAAAGCCAACTTTGTGCATTCCGCAATAATGCGGTTAGAGAGGCCCCATCACATCAGTCACACACCTGAAGATGGACTCATCCACCGCCTCAAAAAACTGGTCGTCCAGGGGCAAGTACTGAACCTGCTCCTCCTCCACAAACTCTGAGTGGCACATAGTTGCCAGTAATCACTACCCCACTGACACAATCAGCGCAAAGCGCCCCCCGCAGTGGCGTAGCTAGAGCATGTGGCGCCCGGGGCTATCCCTCAGATTGCTGCCCCCCCCGGGGGGGGGGCATGCACTTCAAAGAGGTCCGAGAGACACGCAGTATCGCCGCTAATAGTTACCTTGATCATGCAACTTACATGCACATACATGACACTGTCCAAGGCTACACAGTTGAATACAGCGGTGACTGGCAGTGCAAAAGAGAACACACAGACTGCATGATCTATCTGGGGACTCAGAAAAACCGCATGTGACATCCATCAGAGAGCTGCGTGAACAATGACCTGGTAATCCCCTCAACACAATGCAAACATGCACATACATGACACTGTTCATGTAACCTTCATCTACAGCTGACATTAAATGACCATACATCTCTTCTTAGTCTTATAAGGACCAGTAAAACTCACTCTTTTCCAAATCTCTTTCTAAATATTATCACTTTCCATGTAATGTTCCTTTGATGGGAAGAGGAGGTTTCTGAGGTGGGAGTATCAGGCAAGTGATACTACTCAGGCTCCATCTGTTCGAGCCTTCATGGAGGATCCCTCTTCATTACTACCTCCACCTGACCCCGGACTCTGCAACGCACTCCCTTACAGGCTCCCTCTGTGCGAGCCTTCAGGGAGAATCCCTCTTCATTACTACCTCTACCTTACTCCGGACTCTGCAACGCACTCCCTTACAGGCTCCCTCTGTGCGAGCCTTCAGGGAGAATCCCTCTTCATTACTACCTCCACCTGACCCTGGACTCGGCAACGCTCTCCCTTACAGGCTTGAATATCCACTACTCCTCTCTCCAGTGCACCTTATCTCACATCTGACCTTGGGCCCCAGCCCCATATCAGGCACCATCGGGCTCCACTTTGCTTTTTCCCAGTAAAAACATTAGTAAAATCACCTTCAAACTTAAAACATTGAATATAGCAGTAAATATAATTAGCATGCACTTTAAAGTATGTTCCACAGTAGCCCTTATGACCCGACTGCTAATTAAATAAACAAAAACAGAAAGGCCATGACAGGGCCGGCTTTAGTGCAGATGCGAAAGTCTTTTTTGGCGCCACCCTAATAACCTCTTTCTCCATAAATACCTTTACTACCACCTTCCAACAGTGCCCCTCATCCCTCCATGGCCCCCCTAGTGACCTCCTCCTCAGATTGCCTCATGCCACAAGTGCCCCTCATCACCCCATAGCCCCTCCCCCTCATGACCTCCTCCTCAGACTCCCTCACTACCACCCTCCACCAGTGCTCCTCATCGCACCCTAGCTCCCCATCCACACCATGACCTCTTCCTCGGATTCCCTCACTGTCACCCAGGGTACAAGTCCTAAAAAAAGAAGTGGGGGGACGCTGACGTCACAACAGCAAGTGATGTCACGAAAGGTGGCTTGCACCATCAGACTCATTGCCTCCCCTCGCTTACCCCTTAGATGCCATTGCATCAGAGAAGCCAGCGCGTGAGCAGCGTTCTGAATGAGCTCCGATCTCGCCCCAGAGAGGCCAAAGAGTAAATGTGTGGCTCCATTTGCTCCAGTAATCGAGCTCCCGTTAAAATAAGTGAGGGGATGCCATCCACCCGCCTGGTACCCCGACTCGAGCCCTGCAGTCACCCTCCACCAGTGCCCCTCATCGCTCCACAGCCCCTCCAACTACCTCCTCCTTAGATTCCCTCACTGCCACCCTCCACCAGTGCCCCTCATCGCTCCGTAGCCCCTCTCTCATATGCATTTGCTGTTTAGCGCTACTCATATCAGTGTAGTGTGTCAGCACTTTACACCACAAACACATTATACAGAGACAATGAATCATACAAGTATGTAAATCAGTCTACAGGGAATGTCACATAAGCCAATGAGGATTACAAGGTGTAGGAATCACGTCATCCATACTGGTGGGCAGTATATTTTGAGAGGGTTTGGTCTGGGGAAACAAAAATGTATCTCTGCCCAAACATACTCATTTTAGCAACATTAGAATGATGAAAGACTGAGGAAGTTCTAACTATATCACAAAACAAATCTATACCATTCATGTTTGTATGCAGCTCTTTGGTGACAGTTCATTGGTCACTGCCCTATGTTAGGATTGTAACTTCTGAACTGCAAGTAACACAAGGATCTCTGTGGCAAAGGCAGCAACCCACTGAGCTTCCACACAAAATACAGTTCATCTGCATTTAAAAACTACTAACAGACAAATAATTGCTCTCCAGCGAATCATTAATCACCAGCGTTATTGGGGCATCTTTTATTGTCTTATTGTTGTCCTGCATTGGCCAAGATAATGATAAAAACTATTTAAATAAAGCGCACACGAAGTACGTGTCCTGCTGGACCTGCGCATTTTTTTTAAAAGAAAAGAAACACATTCTCTTACCTACTACTGCACTGAATTATCCATGGACGCAGCAGAGCAGACTGCCTCTGCCCCAGGCCAGGTCCTCACGAGAGTGCGTAGTGGTGACGCGCGTGATGCGTCACCGCTACATTCTCATCACGAGGGCCGGGCAAAAATGTAGCCCAGGGCCGTCATTGGTAGCGCTGGCGCGCGCTCTCCAAGATTGACGGCCCTGGAGCAGGCTGGGATCTGGGAACAGTATATGCGGGCCGCGCCGCGCGTGCAGATTAACAGTCATCAACGCGCTGCTTGCACTCAAAGTGGGCTGCCCGGCTGCGCGTTGCGGCCGCGGCGGACTTTATAATTTATTTAGTGACACTGTGTCCCTAAATAAATTATGAAGGCCGCCGCAGCCGCCCTAAATATAGTGCCGCCTGGGGCGGTCCGCCCCCACCGCCCCCCACTAGCTACGCGCCTGGCCCCCCGTCCTAGTATCTGGTGAGTCAACCACCACTCAACGTTAGGAAAGGGCGAGCCCCCCTTGGAGTATCAAGGGAGTTCTGTACCAGAGGGCAGAAACCCTTCGCTGGAATATGTGCAGCCTGACAGACTGCAATAAAATTCCGGGCAGTGTAGAACACTGCAAATAGAGGCCAGACCCGCCTCACACGTGCAGCCCCCACTAAGTGACGGGGCCCAACTGCCACCCAGCACGCCAAACGCTCCTGCGAGCGAAGTGCTGAAAGGTTTGTGCCCTCAGGCAATCACCGCGGCAATGCTGCAATACAGACCCCCGCCGGGGCGTAAAATAATTTTTGCAGGATAATTACGGACCCCCATGGGGCGTTCAGGTGTGGCGGTGCGGGGACAAGGCTCGCAGGTCTGATGGTCTCGCTTCGCGCCTCCTCAACTAAGGAGACGCGCTGCAGGACCAACGAGACGCGCGAGCTCCCCCTTGCGGTGTTAATTGTCTACCGCAGAGATGGGACGGCCGCGTAAGGAGCGAAGGTGCTCCCGAGGCAAAGGGGGATCTGTGGAGAAAATAGGCAAGAAACCCCAACAAGGAGCCCGGGTCCCACTCAAGGAGACGGGCCCCGAAACTACTGAACAAGAACACTTCAAGCCACAATATCGGCAAAGTAAGGAAAACGACTTATCTGGTGCTGCAGAGCAGCGAAGACAGAGGAGGGACAACGGATGTAGCAGACCTTCTACTAGAGGCCGACACTGAGGAAGGACTACGCTTGGATGGGACTGTGACTCATGGGAGCTGTAGTCTACGGACTCATGTTGTGGTCGTGATTTATCTCTCAGGAGCGTTTCCCCTGTTTTGGGAATAGAAATGTTGATTGGTTTCTATTTTTTTGGCTGCTGTGGAAAAATATGTTATTAAAGCGAAGAAGGGAAAAAGCATAATCGGAGCCTCCGGTCCTGCCATAGAATCCACTAACGATCATTCAAGAGGATGAAACACAGCCGGAGACTGCCAGACGTAGGATGCTCTTGATGCTCAACATGAAATCCGAGCCCAACCACATGCTACTCAGGAAACTCTGTAAAACCAAGTGACTTTGATTCACCTTAAAATGATCTTCCATAGTCAGGGGTTGGATCAAGAAATAATACATCTGGGCCTCCCCTTTCTGACTGCATTTTTGCGTCTCTATCTCTCTTCACAAAGTTGTACATCATCAACTCTTATAGCTCTCTGGAGTAATTGAAAGGTAACAATCAGCACTCAGCAAAACTCACAAATGAGTATACATTCATTCACACTGATGTACACTTTTACATAGAGGTCTGTAAGCAAAGGAAATGAAGGCTTCTTGGAGCAACATATATCACATCCTCCACAAATGTCCTTCATATCTGCATTTAGTACAAATCTCCATCTACCTTTAGCATTCCTTTGATTGTAGGGAAGAGGTATGATACGACCGCAGCTTTTTCTCTCCGTCGAGTCCAATGTCTTGGCACCAAGATTGTTGAAAACACTTCAGTACTCTGGGCTTGGAGTGAGTCTGTAAAATGTTTTTTATTAAAAAGCAGAAGTGATCAGAGAAAAACTGGGCAGAAGTCTCCCCTGCAAGGAGGGAAGCTCCCTGAGGGAAGCAGAGTACCCACATTTATACTAAATTTAATAAACCTCTAAAATTGGGACACACAAATTTAAGTTTTGTTTTTGTGGTATGTACTGCTAGTGCTACTGTCTGTGCCACTATATCATTTTATGTGTTACTGTTTTGCTAAGAGTATTGGTTACACTTTGTCTTTTTTCTTTCTTGATATTGCTACTCCTGCCAATTCACCATCACAACCCAATGGGCAGGAGGTAGCAGCCAGGACCTGGCAAATAAAGCTAAAGGCCATCAGGCCCGAAACCATTGCTAGTGGTCCTGGAGGTGGAGGAGGTGGCAGCAGCTGCAGCCTTCATTGCCCCGGGCCCCATCTAGGCCCCAGGGCCTCTGGTAGTACGGCGCTGGGGTCAGGCAGCCGCCCGCCACCATTCAACCACTGCTACTCCCCCTATAGACTCTATAAAGCCTTTTAGTGCTGCATGCTCCAGGGGATGGCGCGCCAGGAAGCTAGGACGGAGGAGCGTTTCGACAGGCTGGAGCAGATGCTACTGGCCCACTGCTAGGCCTCTTTTGCTTGCCACTTTTTAAATCTTTTGCTTGGTGGGTGGGATTTGTTGGGGAGAGGGTGGGAATTGGGGAAATCTTATATATATATATATTCACTTAAAAAACCATAGGTTTCACACAGGTTATAGTTAGGTGGACATTTCCCTCGTAAAAAACCAATGAAATTCCCCCGTTATAGTTAGATCAGATAACTATAACTCGCGCGACCGCCACTCTATCACAAGGATGATGTCATCAGTGATGTCATCAGTGATGTCACTGACCATGTCATGAGTGATGTAATATGTGACGTCATCAGCAGTGGATTGCGGGCGCGCGAGTTATAGTTATCTGATCTAACTATAACGGGGGAATTTCATTGGTTTTTTACGAGGGAAATGTCCACCTAACTATAACCTGTGTGAAACCTATGGTTTTTTAAGTGAATTTGCAAGGTTTTTTTAATGCTAATTCCTAACTATAACGTGTGTGAAACCTATGGTTTTTTAAGTGAATTTGTACGGTTTTTTAAATGCTAAGTTATGTATTTATTAATATTTTTTTTTTTAAGGTTTTTCCGCCGTACGCTTACCGTACGCGCACGGTAAGCGTACCCCGCGTTTAAAAAAAAAAAAAAAAAGTATTTTTCACACTTCTGGGTCCTTTTTGGACCCCCTGACAAAGGCTACGGGGTCTGCAACTCTCTACCTTGCCCCCTTTTCACGTTCTCCACCTTTGTTTTTTAGTGTGAGACACACAAAATGGCGGCCGACACTTCATGATTTCGACCGACTGGAATGTTTACTGTCATGTAACCACCAATCAGAATTACGCTCGCGCACGGCAGCATGCGCGTACGGTAAGCTTACCGTACGCGCACGGTGCACGCTTATAGATATGTATGTACTTTTAACTGAAATATTCTCAGGAACTACAGAACAGATTTACTTCAGATATTCAAAAGGCACATCCCTGACCTGAGGACTACCTCTCTGCCAAATTTCTAATAATTTTGTTCAGCCGTTCGGGCTGTACCTTGGACTAAAGGTCCTATGGGAAAATGCATGGGGAAAACGCGTTTTGGGACCCCCCTTTTTTCTTGGCCCCCGCTTGACTATCACCCCGAGACTTTCAGGGTAGGAGCGGAGCGGAGCGGAGCGGAGCGCCCCACCTATTTTGAAAAATTCGCGAGGATTCGTCAACCGGCGCCAAAGTTATTCAAAATAGAATTTTAAGATTTCCTATGGAAACACGGTCCTAACTATAACTATCTACTGGCGACCGCCAGTAGATAATGTATATATATATTTATATTCACTAAAAAAAACATAGGTTTCACACATGTTATAGTTAGAAATTAGCATTTAAAAAACCTTGCAAATTCACTTAAAAAACCATAGGTTTCACACACGTTATAGTTAGGAATTAGCATTTAAAAAACCGTGCAAATTCACTTAAAAAACCATAGATTTCACACGTTATAGTTAGCTGGACATTTCACTCGTAAAAAACCATTGAAATTCCCCCGTTATAGTTAGTTCAGCTAACTATAACTCGCGCGCCCGCAATCCACTGCTGATGACGTCACATATTACATCACTCATGACATGGTCAGTGACATCACTCATGACATCACTGATGACATCTCAAATGACATCACTGATGACATCACTGATGACATCATCTTTGTGTAAGAGTGGCAGACCTCCTCTTATCCTAATATAAACTTTGATACACACATTGAAAAATACAAACTAAAGTTTTGAAAACTATAGAGATACCAATACCAGTTAGAACAACCTATTCAGTAATTCCAAAATCTACATACGCATCCACTCACTCATCAACACTTCTATATAGTCACTCATACATGTACTCAGTCATCATATCTACTCATACACCTATACATCCTGTTACACACCTACACTCATACATAGAGTTACTCACACACATACTCACACATGCAAATAAACATCCATTTACTTGCATATACAGCTATACACACACCACTACACTTACTTCTACAGAAACGTACACATACTTACTCTTTTAAACAATCACTTATAGAAACACATACTTATTTATACAGGAACTCTTCTAATCTCTCACTCTCATATATCCTCACTTATATACATCAATACTCACATATACTACTAGAAAACATATGGACTTACTCATAAAGACACTATTGAGACAGTCATTTACTCTCTTACTCACCCATTTACACACTCATCCACCCATACTGTCCTGCTCACATACTGTCTTCAAAACACATACAAACAGTGAGTCACTCATTCATGCATCTATACACTAAGTAAGATCCCCCACTGAACCATACAGACACTCATACTGATACTCTAAAAATGAACTAATAACCCAAATACACACTCATGTAGCTACTCACCAACCCATGCAGCCACTTATACACAAAGGGCCTCATGTAGGTAGCCAAATACCGGTCGGTAACGGCCGATTTTCGGTAAATATGCCGTTACCGACCGGTATTCAGACAAGTGAGATGTAGGAGTCCAAAAACCACTTTTCGGTAAATATGAGGCGGTAAATACCGAATCATATTTACCGAATTCTACAATACCGAATCAGATTTACCGAATACATACTTAACGAATCGGTAAATACGAAGTGGTAAATATGAAGTGGTAAAAATTAAAATGACATGTAGGAGCACTCGGTAAGTAAGAAATCCAAGAAAATCGGTAAATAAGAGTCGGTAATTAACACGGATTGAAAGCAGGTGGTAACCATCAACAGTGCATATTAGCAATCCCAAAATGCAACAGCGTGGACAACATGGCCGCTATGTATGTCATTGCAAGGCGCCTACGTCTACAGGCAGCAGGACTGAGGGTTTGGCGACGGGAGGAACGCATCTACAGACAGCGCATCACACTATTCCAGCTGACTGATGCAGAGATACATGAGAGGTACAGGCTACACCCCGAAACCATCATGGACTAATTCAGGGACCTGCACCCACTCCTGGACCAGCCAATAAGAAGGGCGCACGCCATACCCCCACATGTGCAGGTGCTCTGCAGCCTACATCTGCTGGCATCCGGCAGGTAGCAGGTGGTGATAGCTGCGGTGGGTGGTGTATCCCAGAGTTGCCTGTCACGTGTCTTCAGGAAGTTCCTGGATGCCATGATGCAGAGAATGCACCACTACATCAGCTTCCCCAACACACAGGCTGCACTGCAGAAAACAAAAACAGACTTACAACACATGGCACAGTTCCCCCATGTCATCGGCTGTATTGATGGTACACACATCCCAATCTGTCCACCAGCTGACACAGAGCACATCTACAGGAACAGGAAGTCCACCCACTCCATCAATGTGCATACCGATTTGAATGATTTTGTTAAGGGTCCTGTGGGTGGCAGAACCAAAAGGTGGGCGTATGCTATTTATTTGACAGGCGAGGAATGTACCACAACACCAGACCATTCCTTGGTATGTAGGCACATTCAATTACACGGCGCATGCAATGTACAAGCCCCGAATTTGGCGTGCGTCCTACGAGGTATCCCAGTGCCTGTGATTACACCTTCTTTCACGCTGCTTGCAAACGGTAGTTATTCAATTTTGAATAATGAAGCTTGCTGCGGGATGTTAGTGGGAATCCCGTACATAGTAACTGTCTCGCAGAAAGTTGTCTGCTGCATTAATGTTCTTTTCCACCCCCGCATGGGCGGCTGGATGTTTCCATCTGGCCTTCGATTCCAACCTTGAAAGCAGAGTTCAACAAGTTGAGCAGAAGAAGAGCGCTATTGTCCCAAAAAGAGGTGCCTTTGACTTCCTCTCGTGAAACATTTGTCCTTCACGTTGCTAATACGCGCACTGAGGTACAGGCGCTTCTGAATACTGACCTCCCCCTGCATTTCGGCTCTTTGATCCAAACTATTTCCAATGCCTCGTCCACGACCGGCCTGGCTCATTTTTTTAAACTTGTGGGCTCGGGTCTCGTGACCTCTTTCCAAACTATTTTTGGTGTGATTCCGGCATTTTTTCATTCACTTTTCTCGAGCATCTTTGGAGGTGTCCCGCTGCTTCTGGCGCTAGTGGCAGGTGTGCTGCATTTCCTTTTTCTACTCCGGAATGGCTGGTCCTTCTGTGCCACACGAGCACCTGTCCCGTCTGCATCTTCTTCGTGATAGGATGCTTGACTTTTATGGTACTTTGCCATTGGCGACTTTGAGCCTGGCTTATGGATTATCCTTCAGGTATTCCTACTTCACCTGCGTGCAACCTGTATTTCACTGCCTGGATTGTCCCTTTGAATGGCCTCTGGATTTGTGCCTGACCAACACGGTGTCTCCGGTGCCGGATTTCGATCGACTGATGAGGCCCTTAGTGTCTCACGAGTTGGCCTGTTCTGGTGTCCGGATTATGGCTTGTGGTGCGGCGCATGGTATCCTGGGTAATTGGGACATATCAACTGCTGCCTACGACTTCTTGGCTATGAGCTATTTAGAGGAACATTCCGGGTGCCCTCTGATTGTGCTAGAGGCTCCGATGGTTGGAGAACACGTATGTTCCTTTTCTTTACTTAATTGGATGGCTGAGACTTTTAGTGGCCCTGCAAACGATTTTTTGTTGGAAGCAGTGGCCACATATGCTGCCTATACATTCATGGATTAACTGGACTGTCGTCCATTGCGCCTGTGCTACTGGACAGCACCCTGGCGCAACATTTATTTCTTTTATTTCTCTTTTTTCTCTTCCTGATGGTCGTTTTGAGTTTTTTTATATACTTGCTTTTTTTGATAGAATTCTATGCTGCTATTTTATGTAGTTTCGGACTTTGGCACAGCATTGGTTACGCCTTGTTCTGCGCTGACTAAACTGAACTCTGCGTTCTCTCTTTTCTTGCCAATTAAATGGTGCTTCGATCAAGGGGCCGTGTAGTGAGTTCTCCCAGAATACGTACATACATTGTTCAGTTAGCATGACCACGTTAAATGTTTGAAAGCCATCTTTTTGTCTTTGCACACGACACTACGTTTACATGTTATTTCTTAAATAAACTGCTGACTCGAGACTTGCTTCACACGAGAGCAATCTGTTGTTCCCATCCCAAGCTCTGCGCAGCGACCTTGGTCTGTACATGGTGTGACAAACAGTCTGGAATATTACACAATGCATGTTTTCCACTCTAGGTTGATCGACCCACTATTTAGCCATGACACACGCGCAGCTGCAAACACCTGAAAGTTGGTGCTTTTAATATCACAGACATCATGTTTATTATTCAGACCGAAGACGAGCCTTCCTGCGAGAAGACTCCTGATGCTCCTGTGATGTGATTTCACTAAGCTGATCTTTGAGGTATGGGGTCCCCTATTCAAGCCTGAGAGACCTTCTATTAGCATGGTACTAATTTTAGCTTTAGTGAAGGGAAGGTGGTAGTATCCTCGGTATTTTCCGATTCGGTAAATACCACCTCGGTATTTACCGATTCGGTAAATACCACCTCGGTATTTTCCGATTCGGTAAATACCACCTCGGTATTTACCGATTCGGTGAATTCCGATTCGTGATTACCGAATGTTACCGAATCGGTAACTGTTACCGAATTTTTACCTACATATAACTTACCGATTCTAATTTACCGATTCGGTACGGCTCGGTATTTAAGAAACAGTAAAATTTATTTACCTACATGAGGCCCAAAGTGAGACACTGATACAGATGTTTAAATATTTAAACATTACTCACTAATACTTGTATTCACTAAGATACTGTTAATAAGTCAGTTATACAATTAATTTTTCAAAAAAAACCATCCATTTAGACACTTATTTACCAATTTATTCTTCCATTAACCTTTAGATAACATATAGAAAAATAATAATTTTTCCAGAAAGACACATAGTCACTGGATGATGTCATCAGTGATGTCATTTGAGATGTCATCAGTGATGTCTTGAGTGATGTCACTGACCATGTCATGAGTGATGTAATATGTGATGTCATCAGCAGTGGATTGCGGGCGCGCGAGTTATAGTTAGCTGAACTAACTATAACAGGGGAATTTCAATGGTTTTTTACGAGTGAAATGTCCAGCTAACTATAACATGTGTGAAACCTATGGTTTTTTAAGTGAATTTGCAAGGTTTTTTAAATGCTAATTCTAACTATAACATGTGTGAAACCTATGGTTTTTTAGTGAATTTGTAAGGTTTTTTAAATGCTAATTTATGTATGTATTATTATACTTTTTATATATTTATTTTACAATAAACTACCTATGTATATAGTTATAGATTGACTGTATCCTGTAATATGGAATGGCTCAGCTTTTTTTTAAATTTGGATAAAGTTGAACAGCATAGTTAATATCTTCTATAAACGTATAAACATTTTACAATGTTTTTTTTTTTAAAGTGTTTTTCACCGTGCACGCACCCCGCGATTTAAAAAAAAATAAATGAAAAGGCCTAGGACGTTAGGAAGTGTCTTCCGTTACTTGTTTTCACGTTCTTACTCGTTCTTAACTTTTCTCTTTGGCTATCTTCTGCCGCGGGGGTGCGTGCTCCGTGCGTGCATGCGTGCGTGCTCCGTGCGTGCTTTGTGCGCGAATGCGAGGTTGTCTAAGGGCGGAGTGCCCTAGGCCGTCGTTGGACGGGAAGGTGGCCCATACACCGGAGTTGGATTTCAAGATGGCCACCTTCCTGGCCAAGTGTATGAAGGACCCCCGTAAAGGTATAGACCGTTCCTGGCGCTCCTGTCAGGATAAGCTCCTTGACGTGATAGGGCCATTGACAAAGATTTTAGATATGGCCGAGGAGGCCAAGGCCACAGGTTCCACCATTTCTCCCGACGTTCTTTCGAACTGGGCACAGCGGGCGGTGGTTTTTCAGGGTAACGCCAATTGTGCCCTCTCGACTGAACGTTGCCGTTCATGCCTGATTCAGTTGGACCCCAAGCTCGGCGACTTGGCCTCGTCCGAGGCAGGAGCGGTCGCAGAAGGCGGGCTTTTTGGCGAGACTTTTGTGAAGGAATTGGGCAAGTTTGTGGCCACCTTCACGAGTTTGGACAAGGCCCGGTCCAATATTAAGCGGGTCTTTCAGTCTCGTTTTTCCGGCGGGGCCGGTTGTGGCAGGGGCCGCGTGACCGGCCGTGGCGGACAGCAGAACCCTGGTAGGGGACAAGGCTCCAGACAAGGTCAATATAACACTTCCGCCAATTTAACCAACTTCTACCCGACCAGAGGGCAGAAATTCCGGGGACGCGGAGGCTACAAGAACACCGCCGGAAGATCTGCAAGTGGCGGTAAGTCTAATTTCCGCTACCCAAGTTCGTATTGGGGGCCAACTAGCGCACTTCGGAGAGGCCTGGGGAGCCATCACGAGCGATGCCTGGGTTCTGCAGACCATTCGGGGTTTCCACATAGAGTTTTACGATTCACCCCGCCAGGCAGGCCTTCCGCATCCTATAAGTTTTTCTGCGGCCGATGCAGGTCTTATAGACGAGGAAGTTTCCGCTCTACTCCGCAAAGGGGCAATCTGTCGGTCGACTTTGCATCCCCAGGGCTTCTTGAGCAATATCTTCCTTGTGAAGAAGACAGATGGGGGGGCGGAGGCCGGTCATCAATCTGAAGGACTTCAATGGCTGGTTGATATATCGTCATTTCAAGATGGAGGGGATCCATCTCCTGCGGGATGTGCTCCTTCAGGGGGACTGGATGGCACGCTTGGATCTAAAAGACGCGTATCTGGTCATCCCGATTCACCCTCCTCATCGCCGTTTTCTGCAGTTTCAGTGGAGACATCACGTGTACGAGTTTACCGTCCTTCCGTTCGGGCTGTCCTCGGCACCCTGGTGCTTCACGAAGGTACTCCATCCGGCAGTGGAGTTTCTGCGAAGCCAAGGGGTGCGGATGATCATATATCTGGACGATATCCTTCTCATGGCACAATGTCCTCAGAGGTTGCTTTCTCAACTGCATCAGGCGATTTCACTCTTGCAAGGCTTGGGCTTCACCATCAACGGGGACAAGTCGATTTTGCACCCGACTCAAAATATAGTCTTCCTGGGGTTCGTGGTAGACTCGGTTCACGCGTCTTTGAGCCTTCCCCAGCGGAAGTTGGCCAAGATTCGGCACCTGTTACAACAGACTATCTCCAAGTCCCACATCTCCCTCCGTCAGATTGCCCGGGTGGTGGGTCTTCTCTCCTCATCCATCCAGGCAATCTTTCCGGGTCCCCTGCACTATCGTGCGCTGCAGCACCTGAAGGCACATCATCTTCGGAGGGGCGTGTCGTACGACCAGAGGGTTTCTCTGTCGGAGGAGGTCAAGGAGGAAATGTCCTGGTGGCTCGCCCACATGGACGCCTGGAATGGCAGAGCCATTTTCGGAGCCGCTCCCGACTTGGTGATAGAGTCCGACGCCAGCAGGTCGAGGTGGGGCGCTCGCTGCGGCGACTTCTCTACTGGCGGCGCTTGGTCATTAGAAGAGCAGGGGCTCCATATCAACTGTTTTGAGCTTCTGGCGGGATCGTTCGCGATCCAGTGTTGGACCAGAGACAGGGTTCGCTCTTGCGTCCTTTAGAGAATGGACAATGCCTCCGCGGTGCGTTACATCAACCGCCTGGGGGGCCCTCGGTCGCAAGCTCTGGCGAACCTGGCGAAAGACTTTTGGGGTTATTGTCTGGATAATCACATATCCGTGACTACAGAGTATCTGCCAGGTCAGGCCAATCAGGTAGCGGACTGGCACTCCCGGCATTTGCGGGATTCCAGCCAATGGAAGCAGAAAGTTCAGGTTTTTCAGTGGTTAGCCACCCTTTGGGGCCCTTTCTCGGTGGATCTGTTCGCGTCCCGTTTGGACCATCAACTTCCGAGGTTTTTCAGTTGGAGGCCGGACCCTCTGGCGCAGGCAACGGATGCTTTCCTGCAGGAGTGGGGTCAGGAACAGAGTTATGCGTTTCCTCCGTTCTCCATGATTGTGAGATTGGCGGCTCAGGCTCGCCGGCAGAAAGCGGAGATGGTCGTGGTGATGCCGTTTTGGAGGTACCAAGTATGGTTTCCAGTTCTTCTGGAACTTTCTTGGGATTTTCCAATCCCACTCCCCCTGTTTCCTCATCTTCTTCTGAATCCGAACGGGGAACAACACCACCTGATCGCTCAGGGTTCTCTCCTCCTGATGGCATGGCGGCTTTCCGGCGACGCCGGTCGCTCCCAGGCCTTTCGGACCGGCTGAGAACCTCTTATCAAAAGCCTGGGCTGCAAGCACCTCCAAACGCTATCGGTCCGCCTGGACGAAGTGGTTTCGTTGGTGTCTTCGACGGGGTTTGGATCCCGTGGTCACGGGCATTGTTCCCATTCTAAATTTCTTGGCGGAAATGGCGACGGACGGCCTGGCATATCGAACCATTAACGCAATGCGCTCGGCTATCTCGGCGGCCCATTGTCTTATAGAGGGTGGGCCTGTGGGCGAACACCCTTTTGTCTGTCGTCTTTTGAGGGGAATTCGTTTGTCTTTGCCCCCGGAACCACGTTATTCCGTCTTATGGGATGTCAATGTGGTTCTTAATTTGTTCTTGTCTTGGCAGTCAAATAAGTACCTGTCTTTGAAGGAGATCTCGGCGAAGCTAGCCATGCTGCTATGTCTAGTTTCTTGTCGCAGGGTCTCGGATGTGCGTGCGCTGGACATTTTGGCACGAGTGTTTTCTCCGGATGGCGTGACATTTACGATTGGCCGCCGAACGAAGTCAGCTTCGAGGTCAATATCGTATCCGGCCTTTGTGGATGTGCCCAAACTTTGTGTCGTGAATTGTCTGAAGGCTTATGAAGATATAACCTCTGAGTTCCGCCCTCCAGGCGAGAGACAGCTTCTCATTGCATTAAGAAAACCACACAACGCAGTCTCCTCCCCCACCATTGCTAGGTGGGTGCGGTGGGTCATGCAAGAGGCGGGGATAGACACAAAACAGTTTGGTGCTCATTCCGCCAGGGGAGCAATGGCGTCGAAAGCGTTCTCTCTGGGAGCTCGCTTGGAGGATTTAATGCGAGCTGCGGACTGGTCTTCGGATTCCACTTTTAAACGGTTTTATTTTAAACCGGTGGTGGATCTATCACATTTGGTGGTAAGTAAGCTTTGAACTAGCATAATCGGAGCCTCCGGTCCTGCCAGAGAATCGAAATTTGCCTAGCATAGTGACGGTAAGTTTCAATTCTATTAAGGACACAGAGGCGAGGATTATCCCTCCCTTAGCACAATCTGTGCGAACCCACCCGTATGGCAGTAAGTAAGATGTTTTGTTACACTACATGTTGTTGGCATGTTTAATCTTTGCTTCATAATGGTGTGGTGATGAGTTATACAGTTTCAGGGTCTTTACGACTTGTGCTTTGCTTTCATGGAATGATGGTTCCAAACAAGACCAATAACTTTGAGGCGTTCGTGCGAAGAAAGAGGAGGGACAACGGATGTAGCAGACCTTCTACTAGAGGCTGACACTGAGGAAGGACTACGCTTGGATGGGACTGTGACTCATTGGAGCTGTAGTCTTACGGACTCATGTTGTGGTGGTGATTTATCTCTCAGGAGCGTTTCCCCTGTTTTGGGAATAGAAATGTTGATTGGTTTCTATTTTTTTGGCTGCTGTGGAAAAATATGTTATTAAAGCGAAGAAGGGAAAAAGCATAATCCTCGCCTCCGTGTCCTTAATAGAATTGAAACTTACCGTCACTATGCTAGGCAAATTTCGATTCGTTTTGGCACAATGGTCACTACAACGGCTAACCTTGACATTCCAAATGATGGTGGGTAATCAAATGACACTACGTGAATTGGTATGCAGTCAGAAGAAGGCATGATGTGACACTACAAGTTAGACTTCGAGTAAAAAACTAGAAAGGAGGTACTGCTACAATGTGGGAGAATAAATGGACAAATGTGTAAAAGCACCATGAGTAAGGTGACATTTTGTAACAAGGAGGATACACTGTGAATTTGAACAACTTGAATTGTGGTGTTCACAAAGAAATAACAGATCCTGCAAGCTAGAAACAAAAACCTACTACTAGCAGTGCTTTAAGTGGGATGAAAAAACGAACGTGGGGGTCTCTCAAAGGGGCGTGGCCGATGCAGTTAAGGGCGTGCCTTAAAACCGTAAGCTAAGAACTGTGCTTAGCATAGTGTGCCGCCTGACTGGCATTTTGCTGCTTCTGTGGTTGAATCCAGATATATAATACAATGAGTAAGATTATTACCTACAACCAGAGCTTTAAATGGGCCGGTACTGTTCGGTACTGAGTACCGGCACTGCGTTATTATGAGAGGGAGAGTGCCTGCACTTCTGAAGAGTGACGTAATACGTTTCATTGGAGAGTACCGGCACTTTTCAGAAACAAGCAGGTAGGTACTCTTGTACAGAGCACCTGCACTTCTATTTTTACATTTCAAGCACTGACTGCAACAAGCTAGGGCTATTTGCTTTGTCAATAGCTGTTTAGTTGCTATACATGGGCGTCCGCAGGGGAGGGCAAGGGGGGGCGCTTGCCCCCCCCCTGGATCGCCGGTGCGGGCCCAGTCATGGTCGGCGCTAGGCATGAGCAGTGTGGGCAGCTGGGCCTCGCGGCTGTCTACCTAGGATGGGCCCCCCCACGAGTCCATTATGCTTTTGAAATGGTGTACAAGTTACAGGTGGTGGGCAACCCCCCCTCCCTTTGGGTTCGCCGATTTGGTGAACTGTGAAAGACACAAGGCTGGGTGGGGGGACGATGGGGGGGGGGCCTCTCCTGGGCCGGGCTGCCATGGGCTGAAACGGCAACATGACACCGCATCCCTTTGAGATGCTGCAGACTGGGCAGGGCAGGGTTTGTGGCCATGATTAGCTTTCCCTGCATCTCATTCTCTGAGCTTAATCGCTGCATCTGCATCATAACAGCGTTAGGCAGACACTTGAACTGGTGTGAGGTGTGAAGTGAGCCCTGCCCCTGCATGAATGAAACGCAGAGCATCCTGCAGGGCTCACAACAAAAAAACAGAGCAACCTCACATCACGATGGGGGCTGCTCACTTCCAAAGAAGGGAAAGGGAGAAGAGCAGAAAACGGAGAGAGAGGTGGTTATTATTATTTATTTTTTACAATTCTGTTTTGTTTACTCTAGCATCTTTTGTCGTCTGGGGGTGGATTCTGGAACCCTGCCCGGGTTGGGCCCCCTTACCCAAAAGTGAAAGATGCGAATTAGTTTCTTAACCTCTCAAGGGCCTCATTATAGTAGGGAGGCGTCTAATCAAACCAAAGGCAGGCAGGAGGAACTTCAAGCAGAGAGACAAGCATGCATTACCTCCTATGTTATTTTAACAGGGGAGAGATTTTACTTGGGTTTCTTCGTTCAGTGCAGCAGGGCCTGTGTCTGTTTTTTCCTAGGAGCAGCAATACTTATGGTAGATGAATGTGCCAGACAACGTTGGACGGATCTGGTCATTACCCGTCCTTACGCCACAGGTCATGGCAATTCTAAAGGCATCATTCACACACCAAAGCCTGATGGCACGTCTCTGGCCACACAATGGACGATTACCGATTTAATTTTTTGGTTCTGTTCGAAGCTCACAGACACAGAATGTAACCATTTTTGCTGCTGTGGGGAGCAGGCAAAAAGAAATAAATCTAGGTGTTCCCTTCCGACTCAGAAAACAGATTAACTCCTATGATTGACAACATTAAATATTTGAAGAGAGAAACAACACCATGTAGAGCTACAGTTACAATATCTGAAGGTGCTTATGAACCAACAGCCCACGCAAGTGGTGGCAGTGGCCGACTGGCCACTAACAAACATTTGGGGACGGGGACTTTTTTTCTTTTCTTACAAATTTATCTCTGAACTGGATATAATGTTCCCCTTTCATACACCTCTACGCGGGGAGATTCGGTTCAAATTAGAACATTTCCTCACTTCGCAGTCACAGAAAGGAAACTAAAACAGAGGTCATCATGTTAAAATAATTACAGCAATTTGCCAGAAACGGTTGCCTGATATTTAACAGTCTGTGTCGGAAAACATACTAAATGATGACAAACGAAGAACATATGAAGGGGTTCTATTGTTAATTTTCCTACTAAAACCTTTTAAGTTTTATGGGATTGGTTCATCAATTCCTGCATCCACAGTTCCAGCTCACTGACTGTTCCCACGTTTGTTTCTCAATATATAAGAACCTACACTCCTCTAGGACCGGTGCTTAATTTGTAAGTAGAAGGCCCGGGGCTCTCAGTTTTGCTCAGAAGGAGCTGCTGTATGTCAGCACGCTGAAAGCCATGGCTGCATAGTCTTGATTCCGCCACCTGTTTCCTTGTTCCACAAACTCCGGTCCCATTCTTTCACTCTTGCATGTTCTTTCTTTGAACCTTCGTCACTTTTTCCGGCCTTTTTCTTCCTCCTTTGCTCCTTGTGTGTTTTCCACTCTCTTGCTTTGGATAAAAGTCTGACAAAGAAATATAAGTACTGGTCCCCAAAAATGAGTGCCAGTGCGCACCCCCTCACCCACTGGCTCAAATGAAACACGGTCTAGCCCATGTATAAATTAATTCCATTCGTCGACCTTGGTTCTGAGGTTTCTACAAGGTCTCCCTCTTCATCTCACATCTATTCTTTCACACTTGCTCTTAAGACTCATTTTAACTCTGCTTTTCGGACAAATCTTTGGATAATTTATCTGATAACTTCGTAACACAAGGGTCCCCTTACTGCCAGCAGGCCTCCAGATAATAGTGCGATCTATAAAGGTTTTAATAACATAATGTAATATAACAAAACATTTTGGCAAGGGAAACAGGCTCTGACAACTTCCCCACTGCAAAACGAAATAAGTAAAGGATGGAAGCCACCAATTAACCTCAACCTTGTCTACTAGGGGGAAGCCAGTAGTGATCCATAGCAGCAGGCCGGTGAAGACGGAGGCCACAAGGGTACGCAGTGACACAGCGATACATAGAAGAGTCCTTCAGACTAACAGGCCATGGTGACCCATGAAGACCCATGAAGAAGGAATGAAGCCTCCCAGACTATCGCAACTTATGGGTGGAAAGTTACTTTTAATTGCCCTCCATCGATTTCCCAGGTCCCCTCAGATACATTTCATGGCAGTGAACAGGTTCTTTTCAAATGACATACAGGCCACTCAATTGATCTGGGTATATAAAAATCTTGAATAGGAGAGCATATAACTTCTGTGTCTAAATGCCTAGTGCAAGATGTTACAAACTGCTGTATGTTGTGCAAAAGTGTCCCCTCTGGAAACCCTGTAGACCCGGTTAAAGTAAGTCACTAGAATATCCATTGCAGAAAGGTGCAGTCAAGGAAGAGCTACCAACCAATCTCAAGCCTGTATACCTCTCAGGAGGCGCCCATAATAGGGAACTTTCATCCCGTGCACCAAAATCGCATTCCGTACCATACCCCTGACTGTGTGAACGGGTCGATCATGTGGGCATGACAAGTTGTCTACTTCCAAGAACAACAAGCTTTGGCATAGCCAATAGGGCTCGCCTTATGGACCTTATAAGTGTTTAGCCATGCAACAGTTGATGTTGTTGCTCCAAGTATATTATGCTGCATAACTAAATACGTTTAAGGTCCCAAAGGCGAGACCTGTTGGCTATGCCAATGCTTGTTATTAAGTGACCTCAAAACACGATTTCTTCCCTAGAATGGGCAAGGCCCCTGAATAACGTAAAATAGGGCTAAGCTCATCCTCCATTTTCTTGCCCCCCTACTCCTAGCTGAATGTAACTCTCAAGTCTCTCAGAACTCCATCTCACCAAACCCATGAACTCCATTCTGTCCATCCTTATTGTTTGCCTTTTGGTCTCTGCCTTTGTTCTAAAGAGGTGTGCATTGGAGGACATGTAGCCCTGCCACCTCCATGTTCAATGACTTGCAGAGTACACCTAAAACCAACCATTTATCAGTCCACTGCTTCCTTGTTTCGGTTGTTCTGGACCTGACCTTTACTTCTGCACTGAAATATCCCTCTCTTGCTTTTCCACAGACTCTAAAGAGGAGGTAGGCATTCTTCTGTCCATGTTGAAACCTGGCTTTCCCAATGAATTGTGCTGTGTGAGAATATTACAAGGAACATCTACTGCCAGTGTCTAGGAAATTGCCAATATTATCAATGCATTGTTCACAGCTGGACTTGTCCCCAAAGTTTGGAAAGCCAGTGTTGTTAGCCCTCTGCCTTCAAAAGATGGTTTGGATGTTCCAAATGTTTATAACTCTGATCTCATGGTGCTGTTACCCACTTTGGAAAAAAAGGCAAAGCAAATCTTGAAGAATTCATACTGTGTACACTCCTCTATGAGTTTCTGTCCAAGTAGATAGATGGAATGAGTCATGGCTTTGGTACTTAATGAGGTGCTTCATTAATATTGTTTGATACGATGTGGCTTAGCGAGGCTGATCCTACTAGCTCTTGAATTTGACACAATCGCCCACTGTACCATCATTGAAAGGTTTGCTGATGTGGATCTCTCTAGAACCACATCAACCTGATTTAGAATTTTTTTGTTTTTTCCGGCCATTTTTAGTTTTCCCCTCTGTTTCATTGTAGTTGCCAGGTCGTCTGCTGTGGCACCTCACAAGATTTTTCTATTCCCCCTATCGGTTTCTTTGTTTATTTAAGCTCTTTGTCTTATTAGATTTCTTAAAAATGTATTTAATACTTGTGCTCAATCATGTCGGAGGATGGTGATGAAGTTAAAAATTTTCCCCCCCCTGGAAACATTTCTGCGGATGCCCATGTTGCTATAAGATACATAAGTTACAACTATGCCTTCCTTGTATATAATATTGAAAATACTTCCCTTCCGAAATGATGAGACTGTAAAAGAACTAGAATGAGTCTCTTTGAAGTTCAGTGAAGGGTGGCACTGCTGCAGAGTTACGATATTTTTTCACCCCGAGGGTGAGGGCAAGGATTGAGAGTCCGATAGAGACCCGTTTCGCACCTGCTTTTTAGAACTGCCTGTGCTGAGCACCGGCAAGACCCGGCTCACTTAAATCCCTGACTGACATATATACTGAAGCAATTGACATTGAAAAATGGCAATCTTTATGAAGCAGGGTAACCAGCTGGCACCAGGGCGTAGCCTCTGGCTATGTACTACAAACAATACATTACCCACAGCCACTGGGCACTATTTTGAGCACACCCGATTCAGTCCCTAGCCCTGTGCCCCCTCAGCTGGACGCAGAGCGTGAGCTGTTTGGGTTTTAGAGTTCCCTACTTGCCGCCTGAGGCCCTTCCAGAACATAATTATAAGTTATAACATCGGAAATAGTGAGGTGGACATATTTTAATGGGTACGTCAGACGATCTGGAATCCAAAATGTGCTTTACGGAAGAGTGAAATATATTTAAATAGCATTCGTCAGTTCCCCGGGGAATGCAATGGCGGGAGTCTTGTTAAAAAATATCGCAGAGCAGCAAGCTTATTGTTTGAAGCAGTGAACAATTAAAGTGCGTGGTCAAAGACTAAAGATAGGGCCCAGATGGTGCTGCCAGTCACACTTCTAATAGCACGGCAATGTAGAGCTATTGTCTGCATTATGAGAGCATTGGAATTCCGCCCACTGCGCCTTGTTAGAGCCTCTTGAAACAACAGTTATTTATAAATACATCGTATTCTTTCCTTTCCCTCAGCTTGCGCTTTCTCTCATGTTCTCGGCTGGGGGAGAAGTTCCCTTACCTCAGTGCTTAATTTGTAAAGAAATAAGTGCCAGGCTACAGCAGTGACTCCAGTGACCTCATATTGCCCCTCCCAGCACTGCCAATGATAGTATTAACACAACTACTAATCACCCCACTTCTACAAAAGTGACAATTCGGATTCTATCAGGCCTGGCAAGGCTGTAAGAATGGCTTGGGTGGTAGGTAATAGTCTAATTTAGTGTTGTTGTAGTCATCTCTTAATTAGCCAGATAGCGCCACCTTGTGGGAGACTGTCAAGTGCAAGGGGTTGACAATTAAGTACCGATGCAGAGCACCAGAAAGCACCGGCTCAAATTAAGCACTGCCTTACCTGCAATGACTTTACAGTATCCCACCTGCGCAACAGTATGAAGATATCAAGCTTGTGATATTCATTGCGTGCAGGCCTCCAAATTATTTTTTAGAAGGTTCTGTTTTGTTCTGGATGTTGGGAGAAAATAGGTATTCTTTCTTTAAGAGTAAAACGCGTAATGGAGAAAATATGTATTCTTTCTTTTAGAGTAAAACGCGCAAACCTTCCTCCTGATGGAAACATTTTCAAATGGGTAAAATATTATGTAATCGTAAACTACAGGCATTTTTGTTGTAAACCATGTTTGTAACCAAGCATGCATGTAAATCGAAATTTGCGTAAAGGAAGATGTATAATTGATTTTTACATTAAGCTGAGTCATTCAAAACTTTTGAGGAATGCTATGGAGAAGTAAAAAAGACCAATATTTGGGTTATCAAATATTTCGTCTGTTTGTGTATTACAGTTTCTTTAATAACCGTGAGCTGCAGCAATAATGCTAGACGTTTTCCTAGTAAAATATCACCACAGAACTCCGGTAAGCATTATTAAACACGCTGACAGACGTCTACAAGATTCCCACATTGTACGCCAAACATGGGAAATTTGCTCATGTTTTTTCCTGTCCCAAAAATTGGGTCTGATCTGCTGGTCCGTGAGAAACCCAAAGCCAAAAACATGGCTGCTTTAAAATTTTACGTAATGCCATTGGCATTAAGGTAAATACCTTGCCTGGACACCCAACAGTGAACTTTAGAATGCACTGTGAGGGGCTAGGCAATGTATTTAACCTCTTGACTGCAAGGGTTTTCCCCCTGGTGCTAAGCCTTTTTAGGATGTTAGGGTTAACTCGGGATTAAACCTTCATAACATTTTTCCTTTTTAGGTCTCGCCTGCGTTGCAGCGCCTGCGCTGCTTCGCCTTGGTGAGACATATTGTCGTTGCTTTTGTGTCCCGCTTCTCTGGAAGTGGGGTTGGTGTCTGCCCTGTCGGCATTAGGCCCCGCCCACCCTGACTGCATATGTTGCTAGACTTGCTCGGGCTTTTCAGGAAGCATTCTCAGCGTTTGTTGGTGTCCGCCCTGTCTCCATTAGGCCCCGCTCGCGCTTTTCATGAAGCATTCTTGGCGTAATTATTGCTTGTTTAATTATTTTGCCGAGCGCTTGTTGTTCGCATGGTTGTCAACATACACACGGGAAAGCGAAATATTGTGATTGGCACGAAGCGCGCGATCGAGAGAGACTCGGAACCTCAGTGACGCAGCCGACCAAGTCTTAAAGATGACGCGGCGGCTCGGCGGCGCACACCGCAGAGCAGCTGATGCTGGGGGATGTGACAGCTTCCGGTTGCGTTTTGCTGGAACCAAGGCAGTGGCAGGCTACTAGGGAGGCAGCAATCTATGATACAACGGGACCTCGGTGTGGCCAAGCTGCAGGGAGTCGAGGGTTGCGCTGCCTTGAATTGGTGAGACGGCGCCATGTCCTGCTCTCTGTTGGAGTTTTGTTACTTTCAGGCCATTCGCCAGGTGCGGGACTTCTTATGTCCCCACCTACGAGAGCCGGAGAGGAATCAGCGAGAAAGCGGTGAGTGGAGGACTTGCAGGGTACTACGAGAGCAGGGACCCGGGCAGCTACATAACATATTGTCTGTATCAACATTGACCCTGTTGTAGTCTGTGGTAATACTTCACAGTTTCACAGTCCGTGGTCCGGGGCAACTGAAAGTTGTTCTATGAAGTCTATTCTCCACATAAATTATGCCCCCCCGTTTCATGTTTAGGCTTAAAAGGAAAGTTGAATTCCACTAAACAATCCTCTTTGCTATGTCCCAAGGCTGTGATTAGTATCTAGAGAGGAATCTGCAGTTGCCTGTTTTCTCTTGATGGCTTGGTATCTAACTAAGGGTGCCTAGACTAGGTGAATGGAAAGGGCCATAGATTTTCAGCTCTGCAGGAGCTGAACTGCTAAAGATATTTAATGTGCTATCTTATGTGTAGTTGGCAGCTATTTGCTATTTATACAGACTGTGGTACCCATCTATATGATGTATTTATAGTTGTAGGATAGTTTCCGGCCTCAAGAGTTGAGTAGTGACCCGCTGGGTAAAGATGACCTGCTGGCATAGCTCACTGTCTACTTACTTTCATATCAGAGTCTGCTTTCAATGAAGAGCCATAAAAATGGCCATCATTTGAAATCACTTGTTACGCTTTTCCTTAACTCATTGGAGAGCATGAACCTTAGCACTGTTAACAGACTGCTGGCTGAATTAATATTACAATTTGTAAAATAACAGCAGACATCAACGGTATCATGATTTGGCTTGATGTGACCCTCTGCACATCTTCATCCTTGATCACATTCGCAGACTTCAGGTTATTTTATGTAATTAGGTCTTGTGTACCATACAACGCAACATCTTTTGGGGACACACCAAAAACTTAGTGAGCTTAGAGCCCATCCATTCCTTATCATTGGTTGGCTTTATTCAACTCTCATTTGCTTGCTTCTTATTCAGTGTCTTGCCTTCCTCTCGTGTTTGATCTTCCCATGGACCATAGCCTCCTTGCTCTCTTTTTGATCCTCTGACTTGTATACTTCCACTTTTGGAAACTATTTTTTTCTTTGTGGGTCAGCACTCCATGAGAGTGCATGTGTTTTCTAACTGTGTAGGCTTGTGCTTATCTCCTTGTACTCGTTGCTGTTCTAAGTTGCACCATATTGTGTAAACGTCTTTCTCGTGTGCGTCTCAACCCCAACACACGGTGTTCCTCTTCATCGTAGCTGAATTTCCCCTGTTGCAACCACTCTGGTGAAATCAGGAAGTAATATAGGAGACAGATACTGTGATGTGCAAGGAACCATCACTACCTATTTTGACTCAAGTTTATGCATGGGAATGATGCTGCAAACTCGGTACACAACCCTTTCAACATTAAACATGTTACATCCTTGCCCTCCCTCGTTGTCCCAATGAAACAAGCAATGTACTCTACAACAGTTAGCCATTCTCTTGGACCTCCCTTATTCATATTCCTTTCTAGGTGGTTGACGCGAAGTCCATAACAACCAGAAATTTCTGTAGGTTCATCTGAGCATAGCCAGGTCCTCATTTTAGAAGTCAACTTGAAACTCTCTACTCACTTGGTGCAGAACTGGATGCTCCATGGCTGATTTTTTTTTTCTTTCCCATTCGTGGTGCAAATATCCTCAACGTGAGAAGCATAGCTAAACTCCGAGATCAAGCTGCAATTATTTTGCTTTTTCCTCCAGGGTATCTTTATTAGTCATAAGCTCTTAATTGTCCCGTCCATGTGCAGTATCCCAAAGCACTTTTTGCACATTTATTTAGTATAAATGCAGATATGCAGGGTGGAATACGCTTATTATTACTGTTTAGTGTGTGGGAAGGGGGCAATGACTCGGGATGAAGTAAAGTGATCTAAGGTGTTCTAAATGAAGGTGTTGGGTTAGAGACTCGGAACTCTGAACACACCATTGGCAAGTAACATTTCTGAATGTCCAGTCAGTGATTTATCTTTTAAAAAGAAAGTATTTTAATTCCTACACACTGCTAAATACTATGCACAAACATACAAAATACAAGGCACCAACCTATGTACCAAAATAAGGCTAGCAGGCTCATTAGTAATTTAGACGCACAATTAGCTGCCCTACTATTTTTTGCGTCTATTTTGTTTGAGCGGTTAGCTTCAAGCAGTGTAATATCACTGACAGTTCTCTTGATTTGTTTTGGTCACCCGCTGCTGGGGAATCCTGACTCGTGCATGGACCCTTTCAGTACAGCTGGTGGACATTTAGGTCAAAAGTGATCTCGCCATGGTCTCTCTTAGAGGTCTTGTGTGATTCTAGTTCCCTTGTATTCAAATCCTGTGAGTTACAGTTATCCTAATGCACACCAAACAAAAACAAACAAAGGCACTATACCACCCTTATACACCAGTTGTGCCCCGGATAGAACAGGGGACAATCACCAAAGGAGGGTCCTATGAAAGTGGGACTAAACCTGGTCTCTGTGCCCGTACACTAAAATCTGTAGGGGCATAATACTTAGCATCTGCCACGAGCTGACATGAGCCTGAATCTCCCCCAGGCTCAGATCTGGAAAGCCACTCTCATTTTAGGGGGTGGAGGTCAGTTCCTTAAGTTGCCTAATACAGCCAGGTTTTTCTGCTGACAAGGCTACAAACAAGGAGTCGCAGCAGCCAGAATTGGCCGCATACCTCCGATGAATTGGATGCTTTTGCTACAATATTTTGGCAGTCGCCCCGTAAGTTAGTTGCGGTCTGTACAGTCAAGGTTCATGCCCACTAGCAACCCCAGGACGAGTTCAAGCCTTGGGGGGGTGGGGGGGGGGGGTGGGGGAGATAAGTCAAATCTAGGCTCTCTGGTCTTTGCATCCAGACTCTGAAGGCTCAGGATTGGAATGTGTTAATCATGGTGGATGCGAAACCTTTCTGGGTTTTGCAGTATCGTTCAAAGTTGATTTGATTCATTTTGCAAAGCTACATTCTCCTTTTCTGGACAGTTTTCTCCTTCATGGCTAGAGTCGACAGCACTTTTAGTGAAGCTCCTGGATTCTCCTGGTCCGTGTACTATAGACCTACACAGGATCTGGCTGTGTGTGACTAGGTAGGCCTTTTAAAAGGTAAGAGAGAAGATAGACCAGTGAGCAACTCTCCCTGAATGCGTCGGGCAAAATAAGGCCCCATCCCTTAAACTATAATGATTGACTGCCCCCACATCCAGGTCGCCCTCAGAGTAGGGAGAAGGCAGAAGTCATAATCGAAAGGAGTGTTGCCCCTTGGGAATCCCTCCTATTTCAAGCCATACTCCTGGGTTTCACGTTACAGGTCACACATGTGTGATGGTGTGCACGTGGGTGTGAAAAATCAAAGACTCGCAGAGGCTCGCCAACATGGAGCACATGGTAGAGAGGTCTTGCGCTCTCGAGAACTATGAAGGGAATTTTCAGTCCCTATACCACTGCACTAGTGTTTCATCCTCATTATGTCAACCAGCTCGATAAAGTTTGTCTTTCTTAAGAAATATGCAAGTTTCCTTGACCATGAACTCCCCAGTAGCGCCCACCTGAAAATATACCTGTTTTGTTGGCCGTACAGTCACAACAGACTGTTATCTCACCCCTTTTTCAAAGCTTTCTGCCTTTAAAAACAAGCATTTGCAATGCAATAGGTCTCGCAATTGCGAGAGTTTGACCTATTGACATTGTAAATGACAAAGCATTTCATTTATGTGTTTTGAAAACCTGCAAGTGGTACGTAAACACCCACTTTGTGCTTATAGTCTCTGCTTGCGAGAAGCAAGGCTGGCAGTAACAGCGCTTCTTTTACTGCCAGCCTTGCTTCTCGTACGCAAGGACTAGGAGTACAAAGTGTGTATTTATGCACCGCTTGCAGGTTTTCTAAACACATAAATAAAAGGCACTGCCATTTATAGTGCCAGTAGCTCAAACTCTCGCAAATGCGAGACCTATTGCATTACAAATGTTTGTTCTAAAGGTACCGAGGGTTTGTAGAGTCCCCTGGAGGGAACCATTAGAATAGGCAAAATATAGCAAAATTTTGCTTTTTGTGGAAAAAGTGGGGAAAAAAGTTCTGTCCAAGAGGTCATGATTTCTTTCTTTCTAAAATGGCATCAATAAAAGGCCTACTTACTGTTCTATGATCACCACCTTCCCTGCTTTCAGGAACAAGTAGAGTTGTATAAAGAAATCACGCTTCCCTCCTGTTTTGCATTTTTCTAAGAGGCAGTCCATTTTTAGGTCGAGCCTACAGCGCGCATTGGCTGTCTGCCGGACCTGCTGTAATCACTTACACAACCTTATTACCGGCTGCTGCTTGCCATAGGTTCCCTCCAGCGTCCCTCTTAATTGCTGCATCCTAACTCGTTCTGGCAGCCCATAGCTCACTTCTTTTGAAGGCAAAGGAGCACCGGCCAATTACAGTCTTCGTACTGTTTCATTCTATATCTTTTTTTTGGGGAGAACTCTTTTCTTATTTGCTGCAGGCACGGTGCAGCTTGCATTGCAAATGCTTGAGGTCGCATATTTTTTCTTTTGAAGTTGCGATAGTGCCTGTTAGAAAAGTATTTCTGGCAGAAACCTTTTGTGTGTGTTTTTACAGCATGGAAGGGGCCAGTGCTGTGCTGCTGGAGCCGTGTGACGCCACACGTCATAAGCACTAGGGCGCGGTATGCTAGGCTTGCACTGCTGCCCTGCGTGCGCCTCTAATGCTCATCTCCTCTGTAGGGGCGACAATCTGAGGCAAAATAAAGCTTCCCAATTACGTTTTTCAAAATATATGCAATAACCACCTACCCCTCATTTCCTCTCTGTTCCACTGTAAATGTACATCACGGCATCGGATACAACAGCCTGAAACAGGCAATGCTTTAGATCGTACTCCAACAGGAACGAAACATAGACAGACCAGCCAAAGCTTGCAGCCATCTTGCCATCGCGATATTTCACGGACCAGAACAGTAAAGGAGGAAACAGGCAACAACAAAATTATTTAAGAAAAATATAATAAAGAGCAGCTTCGAGTCTCTTTTTCTAGTGGTAACTCTTTCAAATTGTATGAATGTTTTAATAGTACACGTCTAGATGTTTTCCTGGCATATTATTCAAAAGGAGCCTTGCGCCACACTTCTTTATAGTCTTTTGCACAAATCTCCTTTATAGTGTCTCTTTCACAAGGTTGCGTGATACGGATGAGGCGGAGTTTCGGAGTACTCATAAAAACTTTTTAAAATATCCTGACTAGAACCATGCAAGTGAGAAAAGGGTCACAGTGAGTACGTCCATTACTTGGAATTTTCAGGGAGTCAATCAAACTGTCTTTATTCGATCTTCCAAAGGGAGATCGTAAAAGATCATAAAAGATACACACAATAAAAACAAACTACATAGTAAACACACATGTTGAAAAATAATGACCACATATTTAAAAATGATACAGTTCATTGTGCAAGTTTACGGTTGTTAGTATAAAAAAAGACATGTAAATTAGGAACGACCACATTTTTGCAAGAAATACTCATTATGTTAGTTTGCATTGAATAAGGTGACAGTGCAAAAGTTCTGGTGCTCAATGAATAAAAATAGAGAGCAGCAATATACACTTAAAAATGCCAGGTCAAAGATTATTTTTAAAAGAGAATAAAAAAAGCTTTTTTATCAAAGCAGCAAACTCCTTCTTTTAGGTGTAGTGCACTTCAGAAAACTAGCAACTGCATTGCAGACATTACAATCGTTAAGCTGCAGTAAATAGAAGAGGGCCGCTTTGCACTTCCTAGTAAACAACAGATAAAATTGACAAAAGAAGACAAAATGTAAAATGGTTTGACTAGATTGCTCATCACATGGACAAATGGCAACTATGTCAGAGGAGTAGTAACCTATGGGAAAACATATCAACCAGCAAAAGGAACCCAGCCTAAATCTTGCCAACAGTATTCTTTCATAAACGTTGGTCACGTATAGTAGATACGGGGCAATTGTTGGAGTCGCTTGGATAATGCAATAATCTCTGACTGAATGTTTGGCCACTTCCGTTAGTTCCCTAGTGATTTGTTTAAACTGTCCCGGACCCAATTTTTGTCCTTTTTTTGGATGGATTCGGGATGCTCAAATAAAGAGGCACATCCAAGTGCAGAGAAGCAATTTTTAATATATTGTAGCCATGGAATGGCCAAACCACGAGCACAGGTTAGACAGTCTCTAATGAAAGCCCGATTGAATTCGGCTTCTTTGTTGGACCAATTTGAGCACCAGCGAGCCAAGGGGGCAGCATTGATGATATCTTGGACGTACTCCATGCCTGTCTCCAGGTGTAGGGAGAAATGCAGGGATGAGGGAGGAATGCATAGTAACCGGCGGCAGAATCTATTCTCCTTGGTCTGCATCGCATGTGCATCCCTACAACCCCAGATACCCATTCCATACATTAAAATTGGCAAGCATTTCCAGTTGTTTATCTCTAATATAGAAGCAATAGGCGTTTTACCAATAGACATTACAAGCGAGGAAGTAGTGCCTACAGCTTGAGTATATCGGGATATTCTATTTTTGATACAAGTAAGCCAAGCACATCCTTCATGAAACTCCAGGCCTAAATAGGGAAAGAAACTAACCCTATCTAGGGGTTTGCCATCAATATTTAGGGTACAGGTTTTAGTATTTCTTGGGCCACATATCATAGTAAATGTTTTCTTCAAATTTGGCTTCAGGCCTAGGTCTCTCATGAAGCTGACATACCTAACGATAAGTTTTTTAAGGCCATAGGCCATCCTAGCCAGGAGGACCGTGTCGTCGGCATATAATAGTGCGGGCACAGCCTTTTTCTCCACATACAGAACGTCCCCCTCATATAGAGGAGAAAAAGGATTGGGGCAAGGACGCAACTTTGGTGCACCTCACGCTTAATGCTGAACGGCTCTGAGCATTCGCCAGTGCTCCCAAACCTGACTGAAGCTGTGAGCTCATGGTAAAGATGCCTTAAAAATGTAACCAGCCCCACATCAACACCCATGCTCTCTAAAATGCCCCACAGCTTTGAACGGGAGACGTAGTCAAAGGCACTTGACAGGTCCATAACACCAAGTGGATGAAGCCGCCCTTGGCGTATTTGTATTTTGCCACAATAAGATGGAGATTAAGGCTCTTCAATAGTCCCCAGCCCCTTTCTGAACCCATACTGACTTGGGGCAAGTATACTATTAAACCAAAGAGGGGCTCACTGTTCCGTTCGGTGGGAGTGCAAAATAGTCACCCACTCACCAATGATAGAGGAAGTAAAGAGGAATGGGCAAGAGGGTAAGCCTAGGTCTAGAACCCACTTAGCAGGGGAGAGAACAAGTCTTGTCTCATGTTGCCCTCACACACCCCGAAGGATGTCATGCTTCATCATCGGGCGTTTGCTCCTCGTCGGGCCGGCGCTGCAATGCTCTACAGGTCCCCCGAAGGGTCGCTTTAGTGGAGCTCCTTTAGAGAACAGCCATTAGATGAGTGCGGGTGTGTGGGGTGGGTCCTATGGGCACAGTGAAAGTGCATGTGAAGGATAAAAATAGCTAAGGGATACCAGAAAAAAGGTATCTTTATTGTGGAGGTACCCTTGTCATACTATAAAACCCGAAGGTTGTGCGTTACGCCTATGGGCAATGATGTGCCCATGATAACTAAAAGGTCAGGTCGACATGTTTCGCACCTAGATGGTCATAAAGATCCACGGCGCATCCTCAGGACCAGCAATAGATTGTGAAATTGAACGTGCAAGCGATAGAGGGAATCTGACCCTCAGTGTAGTTAGAGCGGGCTAGTGCTGTGGATACCTACAGCTCGGCTTACAACTAAGTAGTTGATCCGCTCTTGAGAGACCTAGGAGGAGAGAGGGAGATAAAAGCAGAAAATCACACATGGAGTATGAATCGTAGATATCAATGTGTGCCTCCAGAGAAAACATAAAAACATGCTCAATGCGCAAGAAACATGAGGCTGAAAAAGTCTTCACCATGGGATAGGCCCTCAAAAATAGAGGCAGCCCGAGTAGACACAGTGTAATAACCGCCGGTTGCGCCAGGGAAACAGGCGAACACAGAGGTACCACTGGTACTCGGGACTACCCTCATGCGTGGGGCCGTGCCATGTCTGAAGGGCCCCAAACCTGTGAGCCAAAATGCGAGGCAGTTGCCCTAAGCCACAACCTGCTAGGATCGCTGTGTGCCAGGCTGAACGAGGCGGCGTTGTGTCAGGTAAAAGACCTATACTGAATGACCGACATACACACACACACATCCTATACCAAGATGGCTGTGCATCCTCTATCAAGTTGTGGTGGCACTGCCGCGTATAAAACCCTAACCAGTGAAAAGCACTTACCTAAAGTCATGTGGAGATTTACTCCATGGGCTAGGGCGTAGGTAATCCCTCACCTTGACGGGCTACATGTGGAGGAAATGCGGGGAAAAAAGAGAAGTGAATCAAGTCAAATGAACACTCATGCCACAGTTCTGAGAAAGCGACTTACTGTGTGGTCTGCGGCCCAAATCGTGACCATTGATACTCACAGTTTCCGTACGTGTACTGCCTCTTAGCACCTACCCGTCCTAACGCCAGCCCGCATGTTGTCTGGCAGTGGAGGTAGGGGCTGAGATATAGTGCTTGAGGCAGCGGTTCGGGCGGCTCCCTCTTCCGGGTGCTTCGTCATGTAGCATGGAAGCGCGCATGCGTGGGAGTATAGAGTAAAAATCCCAGTGTGCTGCGCATGCACAGAGTTCTAGGACTCTTAGCCTAGGGCCTGCGCAATGGAAATGTGTTCTAAGTGGTAATCATAGCGATCAGGGCTATTAATTATTACGTGGTATACACCATAGCAAACGCTCGATGATGAAACATGACATTCTTCAGGGTGTGTGAGGGCAACATGAGACAAGACTTGTTCTCCCCCCTGCTAAGTGGCTTACCCTCTTGCCCATTCCTCTTTCCTTCCTCTATCATTGGTGAGTGGGCGACTTTTTTGCACCCCCACCGGACGGAACAGTGACCCCCTCTTTGGTTTAACGACTTGATAGTGGAGCACGGGGACTGGACCACAATTAACTCCTGGTCCCCCTTCTTCCTTTTTTTGACATAGCAAGTATACTATTGACATTAATCCAGCCAAGTAGACGGTCCAGAACAACTCTCCCAAGGATTTTTGCTGAAGAATCCAAGAGGGATATCAGGCGATAGCACTTAACATCATGAATGCTTCAATTTTTTAAAACGGAAACAATTATTGATGAACACCATGACCTTGGCACCCCCTGGCTACAGGCAGAGTTGAATACTGATCTGAGGACCGGAGTCCAAAACACGGGGTCCTCCCTGATTAAATCAAGCGGAATACCATTCGGTCCCGGCGCCTTCTTGCATCTACTGTCTACAATTGCTGTAAAAACCTCATTCTCATTAAAAAAAAGATTTGGACACATTGGAATCATTGGCACAGAAGCATCGTCAACCTTGCAGTCAATAAAATACAACCCAGAGAAATGCGGCAACCATGCCTCGGCCGAGATATGGACTGTTACTGGGGGTAATATGGGGGATAAAACAGACCGCACTGCTTTCCAAAAAGCTTGACGGTCTTTAGATTGGCAGGGCACCCACAATGGACTCCCATTCTCCTCCTTCATGGCCAATTTCCTTCTCTTAATTGCTTGCTGATATATCTTTCTGCTGTCTAAAACTGCATCTGATCTCTGGGGATTTGCTTTAAGGTCCTGCGTAAAGAATCATTGGCTGCTCTTCATGCTTTGTAAAACCATGATTTGGCATGATGACGTGGCTGGGCAATGGGTCTAGAAAGCATCTCTCTTATCCTCGATAAAAGATTTGAAAAATTGGTTCAAATAAGAGCCGGGTTGCAAGATAGGAGGTTGCAGCTATTCACCAGGGCTGTACTGTTGCATACTACCTGAGACATAATACTTTTCAGATTCTCAGATCGCCATACCACCCAACGCCCTGCATCCTTACTAGATAGAACCTGGGGAGGCTTTGACTTAAACTTATGTTGCACATGTGGCAATGGTAGCTGGGCAGTAATGGGGTTGTGGTCGCTATAGACCTGGGTAAGAACCTCACAGTTATTAATAATTAGAGACATACTGCAGGAAGTAAAGATGTAACCCATGGTGCTCCCAGCACCCCGCCCTATAAAAGTTGGAATATGACGGTCAGAAGATTTACGGACCTTGTTGGCCAGACCCTGTTCGGCCAGGAGGAAAAATAGGACCCGCCCCCTGGTATCCATCACATTGCGATCAATTTCTCGAGCAAATAGATCAAAAGTGCCTGGAGATAGAGAAAGCGGGTGACCCAGTTCGGTATTGAAATCCCCTGCCACCATCAACTTAAGGGGGCATTCAGCCCGGGCCTCTTTCTCCACGAGCATGTCAATCACTGTAAAGAGACCTTGAAAATTGCAATCGCCCTTCCACGAAAAATTGGTATTGTAAAGGTTTACCAGGTATATCTTATGGTTTTCATTTCAGCTAAGGCAGAATTCCTGCGCCTCCCCCTGCTCCTGAAAAAGGGGTAGAATAGAACAGCTAATATTGACTTTAAACCAGGCAGTCGGTCCCCATTTTGCTCTGCCCGCTTGGGATGGAATCGCAGGCAAACTAAAGCACGTAAATCCATCAAATACTATTTCATTTGCCGCCCAGGTTTCCTGCATAAAAACAATATCAAAGTTTATATTAAAAGATTGCCATCCTTCAATCGAGATTTTGTAGGCTAAACCCGCAATGTTACAGCTTAAAAAATGCATACATACACTATCTATTGGACCTTCGACCATGGATGCACTCGCACCAGACCCTTTGGGAAAATGGTTCAGTACAGGATTGGTGGTCAATTGGGCAACAGAGCTAGGACTATCAGGTACCCCACTCTTATCCAAGGTGCCAGACCCTATACAAAGAGGGTTCAGTACAGGATTGGTTGTCAATTGGGTAACAGAGATAGGATTATCAAGTACCCCACCCACATCCAAGGCACCAGACCCTTTACGAAGATGGTTCAGTACAGGATTGGTGGTCGATTGGGCAACAGAGATAGGACTATCAAGTACCCCACCCTTATCCAATGCACTGGAGCAACCATGCCCCTCACTAAACCATCAATTAACGTCCTCCATCCCAGCCAAGACTGTGAATCTATTGTTCAGGGGGACTACTGATTGAGGAGGGAGTCTAGGCAGAACAGTCTTTTGTGCGATCGATCCATCAAGTTCGCAGAGTGGGTCAAGATGCCGATAAAAAAAAGCCAAGTGGCAATATTTTAACATGACTAGTTTTAACCATTCCTACACTCGCTTTACGCATTATTTCCTGAACAACCATAGGATTACGGAAGTTAACCACAATAACATTACCATTGTACCCTTTTCCTCCCCCACCAATCTCCCCCACACGTCTTGCCAACAGTATCTCTTTTGATATATCCCAATTGCCAGGAACATTGCTGTTCAACCAATGTATAGATCTGTTCATTAGACTCCTGGTGGATGCCATACTGCCAGCTGCGAGCCTGGGGGCATTGGTCAGGACAACAACGTAGGGAGTAGACGCTGGGGGAAGATCGATCACAGGTAGGGGAACCTGGATTGAGTCACATGTTACTGGTTGCTTGACAGGTGGCTTATCCTTTGTATGGTGCACTTCCATGTCCTGGGCGGCTTTGTTAGGGGGCAAATCAGTAGCCAAAAACTGAAAACATGTAGAAGTCCTGGGGGCCGATGGCTTCACTAGTTTGTCTTCAATTTGTGCTAGTCAATCAATAATGGGACGCAATTTGGAGTCTAGAAGTTCACCTATGCACCTTCTCAATTGGTTTGAAACACTATGCCTCTGGCCATAGTAGCAACTTGGAATCCTTGCCAACCACAAGTCCCGGTTGATCCTAAGGCAGATCTCAGGGGGGTGGCCCAGATCAGCCTCTTCAGGGCCATGATGGGCGTGGACAGGCCGCCCCTGCATGTCCCGCGCTGCGGTAAGCCGCCGCGGTACTTGTTGGAGCGAAGCTCCTCCCTCAGCCTCAGGGATAGCAAAACAGGCTAGGGGACCGAGTCCCACCCGAGCAGGCAACAGCAAAATGAGTAGTGATGCAGGCTAGCAAAGTCTGAAAATCCCATCCAGCACGTCCCGCGCTGCGGGAAGCGGCCGCGGTACTTGTTGAAGGGAGGCTCCTCCCTCAGCCTCAGGGATAGCAAAGCAGGCTGGGGGACCGAGTCCCACCCCAGCAGGCGACAGCAAAATGAGTAGTGATGCAGGCTAGCAAAGCCTGAAGATCCTGTTCCAGCGTGGAATACAAAATCCCTCCCTCCGTCACAGACCAATGATCTCACAAAGACACGCAATCAATACATTCACTGGTGGGGCCCATAACACCAACATTCACTCACCATCAATCTCTGTTTCTCGGGAGGCGATTATCTTTCAAACGCTGATATGAAAGGGAATACCTCTTTACCCTAATGAGCAACAAATCCACATAACCTTCTGATACTCATTAGGCCCTGAATTCCACCTTTGGTATTCCTCTCATAAATTGGGATGAATCAGTTAGTTGCTAGTTTAGGTTAATTTCTAATTCTCTATTACCTTTGAATCAATACATTTTCGATGAATAAACAACCCAACTCATTCTGTAAATAATCAATTCAATCTTTATCTAATTAATGCAAATTAAATCATTCGTTTATTCAAGCCGCCAATCATCATATTTACCTATTCTGGCTAATTGTCGTCCTCTAAGTCAAATCCAGTAGTCTCGCAAATTTATGCCCATCAGATTTAGTAATTTCAGTTCATCAGGAAATTGGGCATTAATTCAGTCCGTCAAAGATTCAGGGAAACAGCTGTCCTGCAGCGTCACCGTCCTCTCCGTCAAAAAGTAACAAATATTGGTTTTCGGATTTGCTGATTGGATAATCAGAGAACGTCCGACAGAGTTCACACGGAATAATGTCCCTTCGGTCATCACTCTTGCTTGTTCCGGTTTTAAGAGACATCTTATTGTTCTTCAGAAAAGTTGGCTTGCTTCCCAGGGCGACCTTGGTGGGTACAGTCTGGTTAGGGTCACGACGAGGCCACTGTAGCTTGTGTTAGCGCAGGCGCACTTCACCCAAAACCTTGTGTAACATCGTCAGTCACGTCAGGTACAGGAGGCAGCCATTTTGTGGCAGGCCCAAATGGTCAACTTAAGCACAAGAAACACAAAATGCAATTAATACATAAAAATGGCTAATCAAATGTTATCCCCTCGCTAATACCCATATGTGTGTGTATTTATCTACCAGAAAGCAACACTCAAGCGGTCTATGCTTACTGAATAAAGCACAAATCACAAATACATCACAAAAGCAACATATATCATGCAATATTCTAATTGTCTATCATTAGTATGCGTACAGAATTTAGTTTACGTATTAATTAAGCCATGCAAATGCAATTCCACGTGTATTTCAGTTATTAATAAGATTGGGTAATAATTTTCACTTCAATCGATTAGTTCAATTATAATTAACTAATTAATCTAATTAGTATAAACATGCAAATTGGGGTGGGTATACAAAATCTTGCATTACCCGCTCCAGCAATCCCGTCCAGCACGTCCCGCGCTGTGGGAAGGGGCCGCGGTACTTGTTGGAGGGAGGCCCCTCCCTCAGCCTTCAGGGAAAGGCTAGCAAAACCTGAAGATCCCGTCCAGCGCATCCAGGAAGTCAACCTCCCACACCTAACAATGAGCCTTTGAAACGAAATCGGACCAGATGGTGCTTTTTACAGCACACATTTTTAATGTCAAAGGGTTAGTGAGGAGGCTGCATGTTTTCAAGGCACTTCTGAATGAGATGGCCCCTTTTCCTAGAAGTGGGTCGGGTGGTTGGAGTTGCTCTCCAAAATGGACCAAAAAGTTTATTTTACACCACTGATCACATATAAATTGTCTAAAAGCCATGTTAATTAAAGGAAGTCCAAAGTGGCATTTATATGTAACAAAAATCAGTAATTGGGGTATTGGAGGCTATACCTCCCTAAGACAACTTGGTAAGCACATAGACAAATGAAGCATTTTTTTTTGCTCTGATTTCTCTAAAACAGAGCTAAAAAAGATAGGTTTTACAGGAGTTTCAAGTTATATTACTGTCCCGCAGCTGCAGGAGTGGTGGCTTCCCTGGAGTCTAAGTCTGGCTTTGATATTACCTCTGCTATTAATGATTTTAGAATCCTAGTTTTCAAGTTCACAAAAGGATTTAATTACTTCTGAACCATCCATCCATCCCACCCTCCTTTCCTCCTTCCCTCCCTCCCCACCCCAGTCCACCCTTTTCTCACAGCATCATCGCTATGATAACCTGCGGGCAGTGGCCAAATGAGTTTATTTTGAAGTAAGCAAATGTCCTGATAATTTGGTTTCCATTTTGATCTTCTTTGAAGAGGTTGCTGTTGAGTTTAAGGACATGTTTCTGCAACACTTGATGCCCAGGCAGCCACTGAGATTGCTTTCCTTGTGAAACAAAGAACAATCTGCATTGCAGTTTTGAAGAAATGTCAAGGTTTTACCGGGCAGCCACTCAAAAATGGTGTGGTACATATCCTTATAGATCTCATGTTTATCTTGATGTCATTGATTTTGCTCTCTTTTTGCATTGTCTTCAGGGGTGCCTGCTTGCTACACATTTGACTGATCTTTTCTCATGTGCTTTCAAGATGGTTTCTATAGCTAAGTTTAATGTTTAGATGTTATACCTGGATAGTGGCCAATGTTTTCTAATTGGATTTTTCCCCATTGAGGTTACTCTGAGAGTTCTCTCTAATGTTTCTCCTGCTGAACATTGTCTGCCAGTCACCGTGAATGTCCAAAAGGCTATCATGGAATGTTTGAAGCCTCTTGGATGAGGTGTTTTCTTAAGTTTTTTTGGGATGTTGTCTGTGAAGATTGAACAGGAAGGATCTGAGGTTGGATCGCGGTGGCATGCCTGCAAACATGGAATGGGGTATTGAGAATTCTTTTCATACAGCTATGCAAAAGGCACTTTCTGTCAGGCATTTAACTACATTGGATTCAGTAATATCAAAGGCCTGGTTTATTTTCTCCAAATTCTTAACATCTACATGTTGCTTGAGTGATCTTTTCTGGATATCTGAAATACTTTTCTAACAGAGGCAGCACTGAAGAGGTTGACATGGCACACCCCTCTTTCGGTCAGGGCAGCAAAACTGCAAACTTGGATAGACCATCATACCCTGGCACTTTACAATTCACCAGTAATTCTGCAAGCGGAGTACTTCAACCCTTGTTCATTTCTCAGTGTTGCCTGTTTCTTTTAATCGTTGGTAGTCGGAAAGATGTTGAGTTAATTTCTGCTGTCCTTTGGCTGTTAATTTGCTGCCAAGGTTAGGCATAAGTGATGCTTGTAGGTTATTAAATACTGCAGCCTCCTCCTCTTTCTTGGCACAGGGGAAAAGGAACACCTATATGGATGACTAACACTATGGGCCCGATTACGATGTGGGCTGAAATGGCTCAGACTGTCGGTCGGAACCCTCCAGCCCACATCGTTATCAGCTGATTGGATTCCTTTCCAACGACTCATTGGGGTCGGTCGGAAGGGAATCCGAATCGGTTTTCTGAATGGCCACCGACGGGCTCGGAGAGCCCGACCGTCATTCGGAATGCCTGCAGTAATCCCTCGGCCGGGTCTTTCCGGCCGAGGGATTACGATGGCAGCTTCCCTTTGCCTTTCTGTACCGGCCTTTCGGACACAGAAAGGCATTGGGAATCTGTCTTTGGGGGGACCCCAGCAGGGCCCCCATGTGTGCAAGGATGCCGAATGGTAGCCTAGGGAGGACCTATGGTGCCCCGCTGTTGATCCCTGCGCCCGGTGGCAGGCACCATGAGGTGGCTGCCACAGGGTGTAGGGATGAACTGCACCCTCTGCTCTTTGCCATGAGAGCATGCATTCCATTTGGAATGCATGCTCCCATCTTAAAGAATAGGATTGCGACCGAACAGGGTTTGGTCACATCCTACTTCCTGGCCTGGAACCGATGACAGGAGGTTGTTCGGTTCCAGTTCCCAACCGATGGGTGTCCGTCCGATATCGGAATCGGCCCCTATGTTGGGTATCCTTTTTAAGTTCCTCAGCCAGCTACTGCCAAAAGTGACCAAATAATCTAAAATCTGAGTCTCCAATGTGTAAGTTTGTGAGCTTCTTTATAATTAACAATAGTGTGAATGGTGTTTCTGATGGATAGTTCTACCTGCAAATTCTCCATCTGTTCAATAATCCCAGACACAAAATGTGCAAATGCTTGCAATATGTCTAACCATTGCAATCACTCTGGATAGTATTCCAACCCATTGTCCTTTGCCCACTATATCACTTCAAGATGCACCCAGCCATATGCAAATCAGTCTTGACCCTCTCTTGTGTCCCCTCATTGCCAAACACCCACCTCACTCACCCTCAGTATTGCTGTCTCTCTGACGTGCTTCTCCCCTACCAAACTTGCTGACACACCTGTGCTCCAAGTTGCTTTCTCGCTGTGTATCTCCCTTGCCCTCATGTTGCTTGATCTTGTGTGCTGATTTAAAATTCTCCCAGCACACTTTCTGACCTGCTTTCTCGCAGCAAAAGTCACGATAAATTTATCGCCCCATTCACAAGCTGGTGCTAACAGCCGATACCCCCAGTTTACCTGCGATAGCATCCGCAAAAAACATCGCCACAGATGACCCTGGCCACTATCGATAATGAGATGCAGAGTAGGCGTTCCCGAGCAAAAAGCCACAACAACGCCACACCTCAACATTCTCAACGACCAGCCAGATCGGCGATAAGACCACAAAACAGGCGATAAGGCACGTTAGCAGCAGAAAATTAACACCTGCTCTGACCTGGTGCAAAGTCACACGACAACCTGCACCAGAAAAGGGAGCCCAGCCCACAGCCACACCTGAAGACCAACAGATGCCATGGAGCCACTGATCATGCAGCTTGGAGCCCCAACAGGGCCACAACACCCACCGCCACCACCCCCAGGACAGCCACCCCCCAGGACCCCCCCCCAGCTCCCCTGACCACCACAGAGGCAGCGCAGACAAAGACAGCGGACCTTCAGGAAAACGCACCAGCCTCACAGACCTAACACCAGACAATGTCATTGCCCACTACAGGCTCAAAAGGACAACCATCCTCCGCATCCTGACCATCATTGCCCACAGGCTGACGGTACCAACACAGCAGACAACCAACATCCCACCTCAGACAAAGCTGCTGGCTGTGCTGCACCTGTTGGCCTCTGGTACCTCCCAACGAACAACCGCCAGACTCAGAGGAGTCTCACAGCTAGCCCCATCCAAGTTCCTCACACCTGTCCTGGATGCCATCATCAGCTTGGTACCCCAGTACCGATACGTCCCCCACAATGCGCAGGAACAGCTGGAGACCAAGCAAGGACTATACGCCATAGCTGGATTCCCATACGTGTTGGGGCATGCGACTGTACACATGTCCTACTTGTGCCCCCTCCCGGCACTGCACACAATTACCGCAACAGAAAGCACACGCATTCCTTCAATGTGCTGGCAATAGTGGACCACCGGGGACTCTTCACCAATGTCATCACCAACTATCCAGGCAGTGTGCATGATTCATTCATCTTCCAACAGTCCATCATCAACTGGCACTTCCAGGATGGCATCTTCGGAAATGCTCTGCTCGTTGGTAAGTACCAACTGAACACACCACACCCCCCAACTCCACAATCATGCAACTTACAACTCTGGCAATGCACACGTCACAAACTCACATACAACATGCCCACTCAACAGACACGACAGCACAACTTACTGATAGCCATGTACATGAGTCATCAACGGCATGGCACCTCAGCCACACAATAGCGGAATGTGGGGAGAGGTGGGAACCAGGCATGTGCAAAGGTGGAAAGTGATCCATGAATGAAAATGTACACAATGCCAAGTGTCGCGGAGATGTGCTGGACAGACTGCAGTATGCATACCACAGACATATCCATGTCTACATGCACTGCTTGTGTTTGGAGGGTAGTGGACAGTGGACGCAACCATGTCACCCCAGCCAGTGGGGAAGATCGCAGAAATGTAGCTTGTGACGTCCTCCCCTGTAAGCTTGTGCGGAGTGGGCTGGCCCGGCATATGCCAGGCCAGCGTGAGGGTGTGAATATAAAGTACGTAGCTCTGGGAGTGGTTCTCTCTCGCAATGCCCAACGTGTCTGCCAGGGTGGCGCCTCCCACCCCGCCATGAGGCTGACGCCATCGCCGTGAGCGGTGCTGCCTGCGATCCTGTGCGCCTGCTGCACCCCGGGCCGCTGGTCCCCGAACCCGTCATGCCTGTCCCTGTGCAGCCAGGCCTCACTGCTCACTTGCCGACACCGACGTGTGTCAAAGAGGACCCATCACGTGCCGGCGCAAGCTCCAATCCGAGGCCCGCGACCTTGGCAACCTCCTCAGACCATCACAGCTTCCGTGACAAAGGCCCGCTGTACTCCTTTCTCGTTGACGAACTCAACTGCTGCCTCTGACCTACACTACGGTCAAGTATGTCACACATTTGGAACCGAGTCTTGATATCCTGATGGCCGAGTTCATATGTTCATGGGACATTTGATGTCACTGTACTCCCTTCTATGTGCTGCAATCAAGTCTGTGCATAGCATTCCAACCGTACGTGTCTTTGGTCCCTCGCTGACTACCGCCTTCGGCCCCCACTGCAGTCCAGTAGGTCACACATTTAGAACTCAGTCTTGATTTCTCAATGGCAGAACTCATATCATTGCACGCAAGGAGAGGTGTAAGAGGAAGACGCGTTTGGGTCTGGAGGAAAAAAGGATCATTGTTACGGAGGTGAT
The DNA here is from genome assembly GCF_964204655.1 of Triturus cristatus. Classification (NCBI taxonomy): domain Eukaryota; kingdom Metazoa; phylum Chordata; class Amphibia; order Caudata; family Salamandridae; genus Triturus; species Triturus cristatus. The sequence continues at coordinate 1,348,429,934 of NC_140590.1, forward strand.
CGAACACTGCCAACAACTGCTCTGGTGTCACTAACTCTGTGCATCGCGAGTCAACGACACGTGGCTGTGGGCCCCTGCTGACCGCTGTCTCGCGCCTACACTGCGGTCGAGTAGGTCACACATTAGGAACTCAATCTTGATTTATTTATTTATGGCAGATTTTATATCATTGTACAGGCCTCATCGCATACTGCATCCCCTTTCAGCTCTAGTGCCACTAAGTCTGTTCCCCGGCATCCATGGACACTTTCTGGTTGAACTTTGGTGGCGACTGAGTCTATGGACTGGGGGTTGTCTTCATCATCATGTCGGTGATACTGACTTTGTGGCAAAAACGAGGCTGTAGAATTCCACTCCTCCATTTGCCGCTTCTGGCCGGCTTCTGCCCTCTCCATCATGCCCTGGAGGACACCTTCCTCTGTCCCCCGCAACCCTCTGCCACATTCACCTTCGACATTGACGAGGACCCGCTCGCTCGCTCAGCTACCACCATGATGCTTCACAGTTGTTTCTGTTATGCTGGTGTTTTCTGTTTCTGCTTTAATTGTGATCACTGTTCAAGTTGATGCCAGCACCAATGACTCCATGAGGGCTGGCTTACACTCACCCCACACACATCCAGCACAGGCGTCACTGTACATGTGACCCTGGCATTAAAGGTGTCGAGCGCACGTGCCCGTAGCCAGTTCAACAAACTATCTGAGTGTTTCCGTGTGCACATGATGTATGCTTTAGGGCCCCGGGCCCTACAACATTACATTGTGCCGTGTACAGCGGACGCAGTCATATCTCCGCAGGCAGCGGGTGAGACCTTGCACATGTAGCTTTGTCGTCCCCCACTCAATACGTAAGAGGAGTGAACTGGGCCGGCGTACACCAGTCCAGCGTGGGGGTGTGGATGATTATCCCGTGGCTCTGGGTGTGGTTCAGTACTGGAAATGTGCAAAGGCATGTGTCTCTGTCGCAGTGTGGGTCTCCATTGGGGAGTGTAAGTGGTCCCTGATGGGACTTAGACACCCATGTATGTGACCTAGTTCGGCTTCCATGAGGTTGAACCGCAGTCTGGCAGTCTGACACCTGGCCTTGGAATGCGATGTGTGCTTCGGTGGGCTGCTGGGAGCCAGCCGTGGTGGTGGATGTGTCCAGTTGTGTGGTCTGTGCAGGGAGTGGGATATCCTCAATGCAGCTGGGCTGTCCTGCTCCTGGAGGTCAATTGCCTAAGATGTCCATGAACTGTTGTAGGGCGTCGGTGTCGAAAGTGTGGAGGTCCTCTTCAGCATCACTGCAAAGTTGTCTGGTCTGCTCTGCTGGATGTGTTGTTTGTCCCTCTGCAATGTGAAGGGGAGATGCTTATTGACATTGTGTTGGCATGTATGATGACGCATTGTTCAAGTTTACATACAGACTGCATGACCATGTACATTGTGACTGTTTGGGAGGAGCGGACTATTTGATGTGGGACAGTGGACATTTGGACTACATGACGTAGGTGAGGTTGTACACATACATTTTCATCTCACAATTTCCTACTATGTCAGATGTGATTGGCCATTTTCTACGCACAAGCGGACCCAGTTGTGTCCTCTGTTCTGCAGTGTAAGTGTTTCACTGTGTACCACATTGTCGTCAATGTGGATGTGCTGACATTGCTATGTTTGTGTGCTGCATTGTGGTAGAGTCGCCCCTGCAGCTGGGATTGTGCTGTCCCTTATCCCTTGGAGGCGGTGTGCCTTTGACTTTTGTGCTTTTATGGTGTTGTGATGTTGGCGACTTAGGTCATTTGTGCTCTTGGACGGTTTTTGTACTCTTGTGCATTGTTTGTCTGCAGATGTATTGTTGACGTCAGTGGTTGTTTGTGCACGTGGATGTGTCAGAGTGTGACCTGCTCCTTTACGGATGTGGTCCACACTCAGCCACCTCAGTCTTGTGGCGTGCACAATGTCATGGTGATTGTACTCCAGCCATGCTGCTCGTCATGTAGTGTCACTTGCATTGTCAATGTGGCTCACAAATACGTATCTTTGCTGTGTTTCACACAGGTGCATATGTGTGTTATGGAATTGGTGATGTGTGGGGTAGGATCCCTTTGGGCACATGGTGGACGGGGGCATACTTGATGTTTGTATGTGTGCTGCAGTGTGCCAAAGGGATCAGGGACATGACCCAGGGTCATTGTGGGTGTGCAGTGTGCTACACGTTTTTGTGCATGTGTGCCATTATGCCTGTCACCCCCCCGTCCCCCTGTCCCTGGCTGTTACTCACCCTGTTGATGTTGTGTCAGGTCATGTCGAGCAGTGTCCAGACTCCCGCCTCCTTGCACCATCTCCACACTGTTGACTGTGGCCACCATATGCTCCAGCTCCTCCTGTGGCGCAGGACTCCCACCTCCAGTCGCCCTTGCTGCCTTCCTGTTGGCAGCGGGTTTCTGCTTGGTTTGGCTTTTCACATCATGCCAGCGCATCTTGACCACCTCGACACTCCGACTGCATTCACAATGAAATGCCATTTTTCCGTCTGTGTTGCCAATGACACGGTGGAGGTGATGGACACTTGTTGTTAGTGTTCTGTCACCTCCGTGACGACGATCCGGTTGTCATGCGGACTGCACCCCATCTTCCTCTTCCTCTTCTATTTGGCCTTCCCCGACCCGAGGTTCCTTGCTGGTGGTCTGTTGGGCTTGTGGGGTTCGCGTTGACCTGGGCACTCGGTCCAGGTGCATCCATGGTGCCTCGCAGTTTATTTTGTTTTTGGTGTTTTTCTTGTTCTGCTTTCATACTGCATTTTCCCGCATGAAGCGTGGGAATTGCAGGCCTGTCGCTGGTTATCGCTGATTTTTGTATCGCGATTGGCCTCATCGCAACTTTTTTCGCATTTGTGTTAAGCATTTTTGCGGCGGCGCGTTGATTTTAACGCGGTCATTTGGCGCGTTACCGTGGGACTATCGCCTGGTGCCGCCAGAATGTGAATACTACCTTAACACATCGTTGTTTTCCCGCGATATGCAAAGTTGCGTTAAGCTAATTTTGCGATAATTATCACACGTTCTTGAGAATATGCCCCCTAATCTTTTTTTTAATAAGGCTTTTTTAGCCTTTTCTTTTTGAGGGTGGGGAACACCACGCATCAAATTGATGATGTTCGCTGTGCCTTGTGCTTTTTATTCCAGGAGCACCCTCTGTATGCATCTGTGGCTTGATCTCTACTTCTTTCACTCTTTTTCACACACTCTTTCTGCTCATCTGTCTGGAATTCATTCACTACTTCATGCACAAACTACATATCCCTCTCTATCTTCCTTTCTATCTAATCTGTGCAGCTCTCACCCCTATTTATTCACCATCCCACATAATTCCACTACACAAATACACTACACACCACATAATTCCACCCCATATAATTCCACAATTAACAATTCTAATTCAACCCACATGATTCCACTCCAGATCACATACATCCACTCCACTACAAACCAAAACACATGGTTAGAACACATTGTCATTTACTAAGCCAATAGCTCTAACTCTCGCAAATGCGAGACCGATTGCTTTACAAATGCTTGTTCTATTATAGTTTGTGGTAGAACAAAGTGCCAAAACCATGGGTGATTCCAGAATGCTATACTTTTCTGAAACGTAGAGAAAATTCTGAATTTAGCAATGGGTCATTTGGTTAGATCCCTCAAGGTTTTCCTAAAGAAATTTCCTGTTGAACTAAAATGATGAAAATGAGTAGCAAAAAACAGTCATTTATAACAACGTTTTCCTCTCTAATTTGTTAACACTATGGCTGATATACAAAAGCCAAGCTAATGGGTATAGCTTGGACCAGGCATGGGTATAGCTTGGACCAGGCATGCACAACTGTGTAAGTTAAATATAAATGGAATCACAATATATACACATAAATTAATAAACTGACAGCCATTGATATTCCATTGTTTCTAAATCATTTATCTTGTGTACAACAGCAAATTTCCATACAATATTGACATCAAATGAAAAATCATTGCTGTACAAATATAATTTTCAATCATTCTCCATGTGACCTCTAGCTTGCGCCCTACTACTCCAGGGACTTCCTTTGCGTTCCCTGGCCTGAGAAGGGGCAAAATCTTTGTCTCTTCTGATGCCAGGGGTCACAGAGGAAGTGCCGGGAGTAACAGGGTGCAAGCTAGAGGTCACAGCTGCTACCCCTGACTAGTACCAAATGACACTCATGGGTGTCACCCACCATTCTATTCATGCCCTGGGGCTCACTTTGGTGGTGGCATGCGGTGTAAGTCAATACTCTCAAAGGAATTAATACAGGGCACACTCCATATTCAGGTTATCGGCTAGCGCAATCCAATGACCTCATTTAACATTTGCATGAAGCGTTCAGCTTCCTTATTCACCTGGGGCCATCTAGGAGTGCTTCTCCTGTGACAAATACATCTAGATTTCAGATAGTCCACACATTCCTGACTGGAAAACAGGGGCCCGTTATCCATACGGAGCTTATTCAGAGAACCATGAGTAGTAATGGTTGACTCGTAGTCATGGAATCAAGGATTTCAACCTCAGGATATTTTTTAAAGTTATCCATCACAACCAGGTTGTGCCGGCCATCAGGTAAACTTCCAAATTCAGCACTAGCTCTGTGCAATGTGACAAGGGTAATGTCTTCCATGAGAATAGGTGCTGGAGGATCGGCTGGGCCAGAAGCCTGACATAGCAGGCAGAGGCGCACGGTCTGCTTCATCATCTCATCCAGCCAAGGTGACCACACCTTGCATTAAAGTCTGGATTCGTTTTGACTACCCCTTGGCGAGCTGTATGAGCCAGATCCACCGCATGCTGTTACAACCGTCCAGGTATCACTAGCATGGGTCCAATCAATAAACAGCTTTCAGGGGATGCTGCAGCTCATGATGGACATGATGCGACAAAAGAGGCCACCTGGAGACATTTGTCCACTCTTGTTGCATGCACATTCTTGGTTAATGAGCTCGCCAGAGGATGGAACTTTCAACCACAAACTTCACATACTCCTCAGCCTCTTGCGCTTTGAACTCCTTGCAGATAGCGTCTGGCTTTGCATGTCTGGCTAGATATTACGCATGATTCAGGGTCCCACACTGGTATGCCACAAAAAAACAGTATCACTGTAACTGGAGAATCCATCTTTCAATTCTCGGAGGCAGCTTGAACGAGGAACCAGTGAACAGGGGAATCAGAGTTTTGTGGTCTGTGTGTACTACAAACGGGTGGCCATAGAGATAGGTATGAAAATGTGGGCACCCTCAATAACTAGCAATGGCCTTCTTCCTGATATGAGAGTATCGCTGCTCTGTGTCCATCAAGGCATGACTGGCATAGGCGATGGGGGCCCATTCACCATTATCATGTCTTTGCGACACTACAGCCCCAAAACTAGTGGAGCTGGCATCCACCGAGAGTCCAAAGGCATGGTAAGGATCAAAATAGGCTAACATGGTGTGTTCTGAGAGGGCTTGTTTAGTTGCTTGAAAAGCCCTTCCTTAGTCAGGGCCCCATATCCAGACAACATTCGTCTTTGTCAATTCTCTCAGTGGGCCAGTGAGGGTAGTTGAGTTCTGAATAAAACAACCACAGTAAGTCACCATCTCTAGAAAACTGCGTACCTCATTTACACTGGTGGGAACAGCGGCTGACTGAATGTCCTTGACAGGATCAGGCATGTCTCCATTCTCTGAAAAACAATATCCCCAAAAACTAATTTCACTCTGAACGAACGCACATTTTGCTGAAACGTCACCCTGAGTCTGTTGAGGTGTTCGTCTGGAGTGGGGACGTGCACCAGGATGTCATCACTGGTATTAATGACACCCGGGAGTCCTTCCAGCACCCCCCCATTGTATCTCGAAAAAACCTCCACAGCAATGGACTCCCTAAAGCCGGGGCATTTATACCTCCTCAAACCTACATAGATGGAAAATGTGGTGATGTCTGTGGATTCAGAGGTTAACATCAACTGATATCCTGCTCCTAGGTCCATTTTTGAGAACCACCTCGATCTGGTGACTTCTGCCATAATATCATCGACCGTGGGTGTCAAATGTCTTTCACATTTAATCGCCTGTTGGGAAAACACATATCCGCACAAATTCTAACTTCCCCAGGTTGCTTAGGCTTCCGAGCCACCACTATCGGAGACACCCATGGAGTTGGGCCATCTACCTTTTCAATAATATCAGCTTGTTCCAGTTTTTGTAGTTCATCCTCAACCTTGGGGCGGAGATGAAATGCCACGCGGCAATGTCGCAGGGCAACTGACTGGATTCAATTATCAATGTGGAGGTGAATCATGCGACTTTTGAGACACTTAATGCCTTTTTCTTCTCCACACCAGCTTTAGTAACCAAATGAACTGGTTCAGTTCTGATGGGTTGTTGTAGAGTCGCCTATATGTGCGCGGCACAACCGGGTATAAGACAAGTCCGTAGAGTCTTCTGGCTGCTGCCTGCCTAGACGTAAAAGAAACTGCTTGTAGTCAGGACTTGGAGCAAGCCTTTTTCTTCTCCACACCAGCTTAATTAACTGGTTCAGTTCTGATGCGTTGTTGTAGAGCCACCTTTATGTGCGCGGCACAACCGGGTATAAGACAAGTCCATAGAGTCTTCTGGCTGCTGCCTGCCTGGACGTAAAAGAAACTGCTTGTAGTCAGGATTTGAGAGTGGCTAAAAAAGTACTTGTAGGGCTTGTTTCAGGGTATTGTACGTGAAGGGTGGGCCAGCTTCCACCACTGACTTCGCAATCTTATGGATGCTTGTTCCCCCCAAATGTAATAGCATTGGGCACCTTCTGTCACTGTCCAATGCTACAGCACCAAAGTAAGTTTCCAACCATTCAAACCACCTGTGCAGATGAAGGCCCATCCAACACGAACAGCTCGAGGGCTGGGACAGATGTCATGGGAACCCTCTTAGTGTTCCGAACCGTGCAGGAGGTGAGACACTGGGAGAGAGACAGACACAACCCTGTGACAGGCCCTACTGTTCTTCCGAAAGGTGATGTGGACTGTCCAAATGACCTGGGCTGTAGATGTGATAGGCAGCAAGACGCATCGGGGGCACCCCTCCAAGGGAAAGGCAGGCAGTGGGTGTGTGGACCTGGAGTAGCAGAGTCCAACTCACCGCCAGAAGACCGTTGTGTGTCAGGGCCCCAAGTTATAAGCCACAGACAGTCATGGCAAGGAGCACCAGGTCCCTGTTCCATGTCCCATCTTCACCACGGCCCTCCTGACACCAATTGACTGGTTTGCAGCGCTTGTCCCACATGATGAGGGCACAATTGCAGCTCCGCTGGGGCCAGTTGACCAAATGTGGCTGGGGCGGGAGTCAGATTAAATCCTTGCTAGCATGACGCCCCTGGAGCAGCCCTAGAGAATGTGGGTTCTTACACCACTGGTAATCAGGCCCAAACATGGGCTCTGGCATAGCCATGCACACACATAATACCCTAGCTAGCTGGCCGAGAGCACCCAGCGGGGGCTGCTGCAGCATGATGGGGAGCCAACGTGATTAGGCCGGGAACCACGGAGCACTCCCACAGGCGGCACAGCAGGAAGCAAGGTGGACATGCAATACAGCAGGTAAGCAGATACAACAGCTGGCAGAGCAGCAGATGAAGTGACCACAGGGGTCACCGGTACTCCCCTCGTCACCAGTTGTTGTGTGTCTGGGGCCCTTGGCTAGCAGCCTGTGTGTTAGCCTTGCGCTGTGGCATACCCTGGATCCACCACAATGATTTAGACCAGACACAGGTGTGGTGCTTAAAAGAACCATGAGGTCAGGGCCCATGCCTTTTGTTAGCAATCCCCCTGCACGTGACGGCCGAAACCATTACTATGCCCATGCTAGGGGTTTATGCTAAAACAACCCTCCCTTACTTCACATGTTGGGACCACCATATCCCAACATAACAGATGCCGTCACATAACTCATACAGTGACTGATATCCATGCAATTATGGATAGAAGCAAATATGAGCAAAGTTGAAGTTCTAGTGCGCCTGGGAGGGCTAAGGGAGAATAACTTTCAAAACGAGTTTCTAACATTTCAGAAGCATTTGTGAACTGACTGCAAGAACTATTTTGGAGGTTTACCAGGTGAGCTCACACAGTTTTAAAAACCATGCTGCTGTAATGAGACAAAATGCTATCACTCAAACTGCCTGATAATTCAACTACCAGTGGCTGTACTGGAGTTACCTAAAAAGTGAATGACAGTGGCTGTCAGACCAATGGTTGAAGAGGGCAGAACCAGACAATGTATGGGATCCTGTGGGCTGAGCCAACATTTGATTGACAATGTCTCCAGCCAATGCCTAAAGAAGGATGCACCAAAGCCTACATGTATATTATATACACATTTTTTAATAAAAACAAAAGGTCTTGGCTTATGCCAGACCTAACAAAGTTGGTAAAGCGAGTTGCTTTTAACAGCCTCCAGCTTTCATGCGCTAATGTCACATGATGTTAATGATAAACGGAAATGTGTGATGAATCCTGTGATCCTCTCTAATGTGTGGTTTTGAATCCCATTAAACGAGCAACCGTATGATCGAGGTGGAGCACTGAGATAGGAAGAGACTTTATAACTGAGAAAACGAACACCTGTATGAATTCAGTAAAGGAATATATGAAATGCAGGGTATGTGTTGGCAGCCTGCAGCTATCACGTTGTCAAGTCACATGGTGCTAAGGATCAGTGGAGCTGCCAACTTAAAATATGTGATGAATCTGGCACTCTTCACTCATATTGGATTTCTAGACTTATGGAACGAGCAATAAAAAAAGTGAACTGATTTAGAAAAAAAAATTGGCTTAACAACTAAAGAAAGGAACATATGTATACTGTGTGTAATGGAATGTATAACATTACCAGACGATCATATAGGTCTGTGCGGGGACCATATGCTCTGGTGTCCTGGGTACGCAAGATCACACATGCTAACTCTATCGTCTGTGTACAAGCCAGACAGCAAAAAACACATTTTGCATTTGGGCATTGATTCACCAAAATGTCTGGGGTAGCACAAGTGACATCACATACTCCTTGAACTTAATGACATCACAGGAAGTGACCTCATATAACCCTTGATTCTGATTTTTTTTCCAGGAAGACCTGTCAAATGACAGTAACTTCACAATTTACATCACTGAAGTTCCATAATAACTAACATTATTAGAATATCAACACAATATAGACAAATGTCTATTTCGAATACCACCTCCCACCTACATTCTGGTGCTGATTTGATTTTTGTAAGGTCCAGGGCGTACTAAGTGCCTTGAATTGTAGTGAGCAAGAAAAACAAGTGTGCTAAAATGCCAGAGGTGTAGTAAGGGAACTCATTCAATATCCAAATCCTTTCGTGGTGTGCCAAGCAAATGAAACCTGACGAAATAAGGAGGAGAAATCTTTTAATTTCTCCTCATTTTCTCAACATACAAAGTAAGAAAAGCCATAAAGCATAGTAATGTTCTGGAACGGACCACTTACCTGTACACAACCGATGCTTCAGAGGACCCATACACCCTTGCACTATGGCACACGGGTGTGTGCATTGGCGCATGGCTGACAAAAGTGCACCAGAGCACATGAAGAGAAACAATTCAACATATCTTAGTAAATACGGCACATTTTTCCCTCTCCCTTTGGTGTAAGGCAGTGCAGCAACTTTGGTGCAGTTTTGCCATGTGTAAAAGAATAGTAAATCTGGACCTCAATCACACACAATCTCACTCACTACTTGTCACTGACTCTCCCTCACACTCATGCTTACACATAAAGACGCACTTGCCTATACAAACTCACACTCGCTCTCACTTAAACACACTCTCACCTACAAGCACACACACATTAAATATTTTAAAACCTTTTCACTTACTACAGCAGCCCCAAAGGTCCCGTTCCAGCAAAGTGTGCTCCATTTTTTATTATACTAATAGTAAATAATTCAACATTATTCACTATTGGTATAATAAAAACTACCATAAATTAAGTGATGTGGAGCTGCCCCAGTGTTCTTGGCACTAATTTTACCCCCTCTGAGGCCAGTGGTCACAACGGCAGATCCAGGGGTCGCAAAGGGGAAGTCAGGGGTTGCATGTGACCCCTAAATTATGTAAATGCGTGCATTAATTAACTAAATTACATTCCTGATGATTTCTGGTCTTGTGATTGTGATAATAGATGAGGCAGCCATCTTGAAGTCATAGAACTCAATAATGCATGAACTAAAAGTATGGTCATATGACTAAGTGAAAGTGTTATCATGGAGATTGGCCCTATCCTAAGTATACAGTTCATGAACACTGAAGAAGTATTGTAACATTATGTTTGAACTCTGAGAAGTGGACTGCAACAGATAATTTGATGTTCTTTTTACATATGTAGAATCTGTGTTCTGAAATCCTGAGTTTTAATTTTCTTTCAGTCTACCCTCTATATAATAAACCAAATGGACATTTAAGAGCATAGATGAAATTATTACTGTTGCAGGTACCTTTGTGTGAATGGTTAATAAGCTCTTCTGTTATTGCATTATTACAATATACACATTGTCCTCATGGAGTCACTCCTGCTGTGTCAATATGTCTATTTTTCTGATTAATTTCGGTGCTTGTGAGTTCTTTGCTAATTTTTTGATCTTTCAAATGATAAATAAAAGATTCCACTTCAAAGTGTGCCAACATCCTTTTCAACTTAAACGGTTTCCCATCTTTTCCTAATTATGTTTCCGAATTTCAAACCTTTAGTGTAGTATTTGTAGACAAACATGAATTTGATGTCTGTTGCCTGTTTTGTTGGTTGGAAGAATTGCTGTCTTGGCATTATGTAAGGAAATGCCTCTTTTTGCATGCTCCACCCACAATTTCCGATTGGTGCTGCTGGTTTTTCGACTCTGAGAGTGCACAGATGCCTGCTAGCCAGTGTTCTAACCCTTTACAAAGTGCATGTTGAATTGAATACCCCAAATTGGCAGAGACTGGCTTACTCTGAGTCCCTAGTAATGGTACCCAGGGTACCTAGGGCATCTGAAGCAGAGTGTCCACCTAGGGAAGCAGCACTGATTGTGCCTACCCTGTGTGTGACAAAGTACAAAATGGCTCCCAACCTGCCACTGTAGATTGGAAGGGCAGAACTGCTAGGTCTACTTTGGCATTTAAACCAATGGAAAAGCCCCCACTCCCCCAAAAATATATGTAAGTCTCCCCTAAGGAAGGCCTACTGAGCCCTAAAGTAGGAAGCTGTATATTATTAAGTGGGACATATATTTTGTATGTGTCCTAATAGCAATGTTTTCAAATTGTCGTTTTGCGGGGGAAGAGTTGTAGCCCATTGGCTAACACAGAGTTACTGACTGATCACTCAGCCTGGCTAACATCTGGATGACACTACTAAAATGGGTACTTCAGGGTATCAAATTATTTGTGGCATTAAACCTGACTTGCTGCACAAGTCGAATTTAGTGTCACTTTTATGGAAACGCAACCTTTAGAAGGTTGTCACTCTATGACCCAGTTTGTCTGCTGGCCTCACACTTTTGCTGGCCACCAGACAGCTTTCTGCCTTCCTGGGCAGTAGTGTGAATGACTCCCAGGCTCAGGAACAACACCAGCCTGTTACAGGGAGAGAGGGGTTACCTTCCCATTGCAGGAAGCCACTCAGGATGTTGGCCCAAAAGGCGAGCTTCAAAAGCAAAGCCGTCTTTGATGGGCAAATGGCGATCACACTCCTGAAGGGTTGCCCCTTTGTTCAGGTAGACAGGCTGGTGGCAGGAACAGAGAGGCGAGACCCCTTGCTCTTTCACCCCAAGAAGATACACTGCTGCTGACCTCTAGCCCTGGACGCACCAAAAACAATCTCTGCGGCCGCAAATTCCTACAAACCACCAACGGACCATTCTCCTGTTGACACAGCAGCCTTATCTTCAGCACTGAAGCAGCCAACGCCACCAGCAACACTGCTAACACGGCTGCCCCCACTACATCGACTGGTATCCCCCACGACACTCAAGTGCATACTACTCACCGCACAATCTCTAGGTAAACACAGCACAGAAATCTGGGACACAATCTACTCCCTCACCCCAGATGTCATCTTCCTCACAGAAACCTGGCTTCATCCTGCCTCTGCACCAGACACCGCCACCGTCATCGCCAAAGGTTACAAGATAACACACTGGGACTGAACCAACAAGCACGGTGGCAGAATCACGATGATCTACAGGGACACCATCTGCTACATAACATCTGCAAACAACCCAACACTGGCAATGGAACACCTCAACGTCCAACTCCACACGGATGGGGGAAACACTATCAGAGGTGCCCTTGCCTACAGACCATCAGGACCATGCCTCAGCTTCTGCAACACTATTTTAGAAATCTCGCCCCACTCGCAATCGACTCCAAGCACTACATCTTCCTAGGGGACCTCAACTTCCACCGTAACTGACCACAGCGGAGCCAACTCTTCCGACCTCCGGGAAAGCATGAGCAACATTGGACACAAGCAACTTGTCACTGATCCCACTTACATCTTAGGACACACACTCAACACCATCTTCACCTCCAACGACGGAGTTAGATACATCCACACCACACCACTTACATGGTCTAACCACCTGGCGTATACTTCACCATGGCAGGACCTAACCACCATGGCAGGACCTAACCACCCGCCTGGCCCCTCTGATCCATGCGGAGAAACAGGAAAAAGGTTTCTGAAGACCAGTGGAATGATGCACTCAGGTCTCACATTCCAGACCCCACACACGACCCAGAACAAGCAGCAGAGAACTTTGCCCAATGGATCACGAAATGCGCTGATGCCATCACATCTGCTAAGGCAACCAAGGCTAAAGAACACAGCAAAAGAGCAAACTGGTTCACAGAAGAACTACACTCCACCAAATCCAACTGCCTTCAACTCGAAAGGAAGTGGCGCATCAGCAAAAAACTAGAAGACCGCACCACCTACATGACCACCCTCAACCAGTACCACCGCCTCCTGAAAGAGACCAAGAGGAATGCACTAGCGGACTGCATCAAAGCCAATGCAAACCACAGCACAGAACTCTTCGCCATTGTGAAGGAGTTCACAAATCCCACAGCCACCGATAATATCACCCCCCTCTCAAGAACTGTGTGACAACCTCACTGACTATTTCCACGACAATCTAGGCCATCTACGAAAACTTTGTACACCAATCCTCCACTGCCGACAGCATTACCAACTCACACCCACAAACACAAATGGCAAACACCTTCCCACCTACTGGGATCTCCTCACCATGCAAAACACAATCTCCATCATGAAATCTGTGCACTCAGGGCACCCACAGAGCCAGGCCCCCACCACATCCTCAACTTCGGAAGCAAGATAATAGGTGATGAGCTCTGGAAGATCCTGAACACCTCCATCATTGCAGCTGCCTTCTCTAAAGACTGGAAGCACACTGACGTGGGACTCCTCCTGAAGAAACCATCCACCGACCCTGCAGATCTGCAGAACTACTGGCCAATCTTGGTGTTCCTCTACCCAGCAAAAGTTCTCGAGAAAACAATCAACTACTGCCTCACCCAACACCTGGCAGACCACAACCTCCTGGATCCCTGCCAATCTGGTTTTCCAGCTAACAGCAGCACCAAGATAGCCTTGATCATGACCACACACTACATCAGAGCCCTCCTGGACTGCGGGGACACAGCAGCCCTCATCCTCCTGGACCTGTCTGCTGCATTTGACATCGTCTCCCACCACACCCTGATCAACATACTCCCCCCACATCGGAATTCAATGAAACGCTCTCAAATGGATCATCTCATACCTCACCAACAGAACCCAAAGGATCTGCCTCCCTCTGTCCACCTCACAGCCCAGGAGGATCATCTGTGGAGCCCCCAGGGCTCATCCCTCAGCCCGACCCTCTTCAACATCTACATGACCCCACGGACCTAACATCATCTACTACGCCGATGACACATAGCTCATTCTCTTTCTCTTCGAAGGCCCCTCCAACACCAAAGCCAACTTCCACAGATGCATGTGGACTGGATGAAAGATAACTGTCTCAAACTCACCTTTGGCAAAACGGAAGTCCTCATCTTTTGGAACAACACCTCGCTATGGAATGACTCACGGTGGCCAGCGGACCTCGGTAGACCCCCCATTCCATCAGACAACACCTGCAACCTCGGCATCATCCTGGATGGCAAGCTATCTATGAAGAAACAAGTGAACGCAGTTTTTTCAGCCTACTTCCTCATTCACATGCTCCGCAAGATCTTCAGGTGGCTCCTGATAAACACCAGAAGGAACATCACACAGGCCTTCATCACCAGCAGGCTAGATTACCGAAACAAGCTTTACGTGGGAATCACTGAAAGCCTACTGAAAAGACTCCAAACAAGACAGAACTCAGCGGCAAGACTCATACTCGACCTCCATAGAGGGACCCACATCACACCCTATCTCAGGAAACTGCACTGGCTCCCAAATCAGAAGAGATGCCAGTTCAAGCTGCTGACCCACGGCTACAAGGCTCTGCACATTGAAGAACCAGCATACATCAACAAACGCTCCTTCTCGCACCTAGTAGCCAAGGCCTGGAACAACCTTGTGGGCTATTAGAACATCTGTTTCTATTAAGTAGAGAACAAACAGCTCCTACAGTATCCAATTTAGAGAAAGCGGAGAAACTCAAACAATAGGGAAAGAAAAACAGAAGGACACAACTGCACGCACAAGTGTTGTTAGAGCACCTTAAAAATAATACAATACCTTTGGGATTACAGGTTAGAAACATACCTGTCATTTTCTTATTTGACAAAACTTATCTGGCACAGTTCAGCAGAGTGGGCACTAAATGCTCATGTGACTGGCTGGTGCGGTCAATTGAAACTGCCCTGTGGATTAGTATGGCCGAATTAAAAGAAAGGGAAATAGCAGGAGACCATCCCATCCGAGATGCCAAACAACTTTTAGAATCAGTGGAATTTTAAAGTACATACAGTCAATCAGAAAACCATAAAAATCTTGAGGGATATTAAAAATGTTAAACCCGAGAACGTTTATCCCTTTTTGAAAGAATATTTCTACAAGAACAACAACCATAGCGGTCTTAATTTACAATATCAAGGCCGGTCACAGAGAAGATTTATCACCTTCTCAGACATCTCTTCTGATTCAAGCCAAGAAACACTGGCACCTTCTACTCCTACCTTCCTGTACCATGGGGCACAACCTTTTTTTTCGCAAAGGTGGCCGCAGGGAGAAATGTTGGGGAAACAGAGAACAACCCCAAGACTTCGGAGAGTTCAGGACCAGGAGAAGAAGAAACAGATGTTTAATAACCTCGCACCCACCCCTACTGAACCGATCCCCATGTATATTCTTTCATCTTATACACTAACGGAAGCTGAGAAACAGGTCCTAAACAAAGGCCTATCATTTGAACCACTGAGCCTACAAGACCCTGTAGAAACTAAGGCTGAAGGCATTGTTTTCTGGATAAACTGACAACACTGAGCCTAACCTTAGTGGGCTGAAGAATAAGTCCTCTTTCTGTCCTGAGAAAAGTAACGTGCCTCCAGAGGTGTTAGTTTTTGAGGAAACAGTGATGCGGGAGATAGACCATCTTAACATGCTTAAGATATTTTGCAAACAAAACCGCAGTAAGAGTGAAAGGCAAGCCATGCTCAGTCTGGCCAATAATGCATTAATAGTGATCAAACCTGCAGACAAAGGGGGAGGCATACTGGTATGGAACAGCACAGTATATGACCAAGAGGTGATGAAGCACCTTAATAACCGTGCTATACAGGAAGACCCTACAAAAACATTATCAGCAAATATTAATTATCTTACTTCCAACACTCTAGAAGAAGGATGGATCTATAAAAAGGAATTTGAATTCCTTAGCAAGCAGGTCTGCAGAACCCCATCCATGTATGTCCTGCCTAAGACACATAAGGACCCAGTCAATCCTCCTGGGAGATTAATTATTTCTGCATGTGGCTCAATATTAGAACCTTTGGCCTCATATGTAGACATCTTTCTTGAGCCATTCGTTTTAAGCACACAAGCCTACCTCAGATTTAATGGATGTTATCAATAAGGTGGAAGGACTGCCCTTGATGAAACCAAACATATATTAGTGACCTTAGATATTGAGGCACTTTACACGAACATCCCAGTCCACGTCATATAGGACATTTTAGATACCTAGGCTACATGATATTCCAACAGAATTCCTGGTTCCATAAGCCACACTTTGCCTGAAAAATAGCTTTTTCGCTTTTAAAGATAAACTGTATTTAAAGGTTAAAGGAGTAGCAATGGGATGCAGTTTTGCACTAGAGGTGGTGAACTCTGTGATGTCATATTTTGAAAGAAAATAGGGGGGAACTCTTGCACAGCCCATTCGACCTCCGTGACTTCTGTTTTTCCGGCATGTATCTCCTGTGGCAAGCCATACATACTACCGTACGGCACACTGTGTCTTTGACACAGTTTATGCACTTTGCCCCTTCCATTGTACTGATGGGGCCCATATGCGTTAAGGCCAAACTGCGGCAACATCTTTATTGGAGGAGTTTTACATTTTTTAAATTCTTCTGAACGGAGTTTGGATACACACTAAAAGAAAGGGGACTAGTGAGTCCTCAATTTGTGTGTTACTTATAAAAGACCACCTCCTAAATGTGGACTGCAGACTATTTTCGGAGACAGCCACACAAGTTCTAAATGGAAGTCTGAAGTATAGCTTTCATAATAGCTGTGGAAGTGTGTAATTACCTGCCCAAAATCTTACAAGAAGATAATTGAATGTTTCTGTATTTATGATGTGTGTAAAAGGTTTTGTGCCATTTATGTGTCATTTATGCATTATTGTGTATATATATGAGAATGTGTCAGTTGACTTGTTGTCTTTAGGTGTGAGTATCCAGAGTACCAGTTATTCAGCTTGTCCTTTAGTCAATAATAAACTTGTGTTGGAGATACATTGATCCACTTCTACCAGTGACTAGTTTGTGTTTTCACTGTGATGGATTTATCATGAGACAATCAGTCCCCACTACATGCTCATTTCTTTCGGTTTAGTTCTCTTTGCCCAGGTATAGTAGGGTAATTTGGGCGAACCCCTATATTGTGAATTTGTGTGGGAATCACTGCATGCCTACTGAAGAGGCTCCAAACAATACAGAACTCAGTAGCAAGACTCATACTCAACCTCCACAGAAGGACCAACATCACACCCCATCTCAGGAACCTGTCCTGGCTCCCAATTCAGTATTCACCAACCTTCCAGACTCCTCAGATCAGCCTCCCTCTCCGTCGCAGACAGCCCATGTATCCATCGAGCCTACAGCGGAGTACGCTTCTTCTCGCACCTGGCATCAAAGGCTTGGAACAACCCCCCCCTTGCACCCCAGGACTGCAGCATCACTCCAACTATTCAGGTGAGAACTAAAGACCTGGCTGTTCGAGTAAGCACCTCCATGCAGCAGTGAATTGCCCCAACGCCTTGAGAGCCTCATGGATGATTAGCCGGGCTCTACAAATGATTGATTGATTGATTGATTGATTGATTGCCCAAAAGGTTTTCCCATAGGCGTGTATCCCACAGGTGGCCACACCTCAAGGATGGGCTACTAATCTCCTAACATCCGAGGAAGGATTCAGACACCTTGGGCAGAATAGTGCACTATGGGATTGCTAGATGCCACACATAACCGTGAGTCATCACAGGATGGGCAGGGTCCTAGAAGTCCATTTGCTAGTGACTGCATCATTCCCCCGGGCACTTTCTGGGCATAAATATGGCATTCTGGTACCCTGAACCTTAGAACACGATGGAACTGGAGAAAGTACTGACGAAGCACTGCCTTGCTGACACCTGGACCTAACAAAGAGAGGCTACGCCATCTGCTGGACTGCACTTGCTGCACCTTGGGCTAGTGAAGAGAGGTCTGTACCTGTTGCTCCTGGCTTGAGAGAATGTCACTCCCAAGGCCCAGACCAAAGGAGTGACTCCAAGGGTCAGGCAGCTGACTCCGTGAGACAAGGGCCATCAAAGCAGAAGTAGTCCAAATTGGCAAGTCAGTAGCCACTTCTGGAGAATCACCACTGACCACTGCTAGCCACTCCAGAAGACTGATTCTTGATGGCAGAAAGTTGCACTCGAGCTTGCCAGACCTGGGAGTATCGCCTGAGGCCAGATTGGTCACCCAAGCGAGACACCGGCCTCCAACAAAGGATACCACTGGGACAGTCGTTGTGGATGGAGACCTGTAGCTCAGTATCAGTTTGCCTTCTACTGGCTCAAAGAGGACTTCAAGGATATCCCATCAACTGCACAGCACCAGGAGCATCCTGCATCCGTGGCATCAGGACCACTCCATTGAAGTCTATAGCGGTTGTGCTGTAAAGTTCAGAACTGGACTGGAGAATACTTTGGTGGCCAGGTAACTGTCCAAATACCATTAGTGCCCCCCCCCCCTGACCTTCTCCCTGTCAAATCTGGTCAACCTAGTCAGGCCAGAGTAGCCGAACACAACTCTTACAAACTTTTCAACATTTTTCTAACTATTCAGTTACCAATACTTGTTTTTGGTTCAACTGAATTGAACGTTTCCTTTCAAAATCTATATCTCGGGAATCCTCTGGTGGATTTTGCTCATCTTGGTCTCTAAAAATTCATAAAAAATAGAATCTATTTTTATAAACTGGTCATCAGATTTCTTTCATGTTGTGTCACTTTCTTATTTCGTTGTTTGGTGCTTCTAAATGCTTTACACTAGTTTCTTAGTTGAAGCCTCACTGCTCGCTGCCACAGCTACCCAGGGTTGAGCTAAAGATTTTTGCAAATGGGTGTGACTGAACCCAAGACAGTTTTTGCAAGTGTATTACATGGTAAGGTCGCACAACCATACCATAAAATACACCCAAATCCTCACACATTCTTTAACTCTCTTGTTAGCTTCTTGAATGACAGGTTGATGGTAACTCCTATCCAAGACTTTTGTCTCAAATTCTGTTTTGATCTGTGTGGAATTACCTAGATTTGAGGTTGTTAGGCTATTTTCTTGAGTCCAGATGAATTGTAAAAATGATAGGTGCTTTTTTAAGAATTCAGGGTCAAACTGCAATATATTGTTCTTTTCAGTTGGTTTGTGGTAAACCTCAGTGTTTATTTTTTATGTCTTTGAGTTTAACCAAAACATCTAAAACCGAGACCTGTTCATTTCTAATAATATGACTGAGTTTGATATAGATGTTTTGACAATCCAACTCCTTAATGTTTTCTTTTAACTCGCCTTGTGTGCCATGTCAGATCATGAATATGTTGTCTATGAATCTTGTGTCGATGAATAATCCTTTTTCTATTGCTTCCTTTCAAAAATGTACTCTTCAAATTTGTTAATAAAGGTATTCGCATAGCTGGGTACCCCTGCAAAACCCCTTGAAGTTCTGTTTTTCTGTCAAAATAATTTATCTTCTCAATGGAAGTAGCTGTGGTACAAGAAGAAATGAAGCAATTCAATAAGACATACTTTGCCAGCCCTGATTTCTCCAGTGCTAATTAAAGTCCATTCAATGACCACGACACCTGCATCATGTGGGATGGAAGTATATAATGCATTAACATCCACTGTGCCCAACCAGATTTCTCTTAAGAAGTTATAAGCTATTCATTTGAGTTCAATGTTGATGTTATCCAGTTCTTACATTTTCTTTAACAGGCATTTAAGACATATATTGCCTGTTTTAGTTCATGCACAATTAGATCCATGGGGCTAATTTGTACCTCTTCACTTAGTTTTCAGTGTAATTTATTGATTGACCCGAGAGTAGGCTCTGGCTCTACATTGTCCTTCCCTCAAGCTTGAGCGCTAGTACTGTTTCTGGCCTTCTTATTGTATTTTATAAATGCCCTTTGCTATTTTGCCCATCTTATTACTCAGTGAGGAGCCCAATAAATGTAATCAATGCCAGCAGATAGAGGTTCTGCATATTTATTGTATTTTTATAGCCAAGGGAATGCATTTTATCTTCAATCTTGCTAAGGTGAGGTGGTTGTGCAATCTGTACTTTAGCAAAGCTAATGAACGACTCCAGTATACCTGAGAGTGTAGTTTGCATTAAGATAAGGGTTTCAGTGACTGAATATACTGATTCTACTGTAATTCACAAGCAGTGCCAGCAACTGCATCTTCACCCTCATCATTTCCCTTAAAGAAACGAATTGTCGTCCACTACTCTGATGACTGCTCCAGGTGTTCAGTAGGAAACTATCCTCTGATGAATTGTTGTAGGAACTTCCTGGATCCAAACATGCAACCTTTCAGTGTGCGCTTGATTAGAACTGTCACGGTCAGTTAACTGCTCCACAGTAATATGGGATAGAAGAGATGGAGTGTTTACTTGTTCCTCATCTTCTTCAGTGACACAAACTTCATTTGTAGGAGCACTTTTGTTAAATGTATGAGGCAAGACTGGAGGAGCTACAAGCTTTAACTCCGAGCAATGAAATCTCTGTTGGGGTCATATTTTGCTTTGGGAATCTTCTTGGTTTGTAGATTATCCAAATGAGTGCCAAAGGATATGTTCTGATCAGTTTCCAGCAATTTTTGGGGCAGTGTTTAGCTAGTGACCAAGAAGGTCGCCTGCGCTACGAGCTCCAAAGGCAGAGGTATGGATTGGCAAGAGCTGTAGCACTGCGGGATTTGTCCTGCCCCCAAACTGCATGAAGATCGATGAGTGAAGATCTAGAGACCCGATTTCAGCTGCTAATCACGCCGAGGGTAGTCTGGGACCTACAGTGAGAGAGGCAGCATCTTCTCATGGGAAAAAACAAGATACTGCCATGTGCTGCAATCTTTAAGCGATTAATCGGAGCCGATAGACAGCGTAAACAGCCTTGGAGGGCGGAGGTGGTTGTGGGTGGTCATCTGCCAGGCAGCAGATAAAACACTGAGCAACAGAGAAGACTGTCCTGGGTGAGTGGTATGGTGCTGCGGGCATGATCAGTGTGGGAGGGAACAGCCCAGTGTCAGCAGCCCTTCCAAGTACCACACCTCTCAGTGTGGTGGTCCACATCACTCTGGGCTCAGGCAGTTGAGGTTACAGTGTAACTAATTCACAAGGGCTGGCGCTGTTGTGCAGACACTTTCTGCTGAGTGCTCTCACATCACGCTAACTGTTCACTTGAGTCGGACTAGTCAGTACCATAATGTGATGACACCGTCACCGACGACCAATCCGCCACCAAAGTGATGGTGTCTCAACAGGCACTGCAGCCTGCAGCACTGCAGTGAGTCCAGAAGCACTGAGGCCATTATCAAAATGAGCCACGAGGTGCACGCTGTGTTCTCCGCAATCATAGTGCGCTTCGAGGACCGAGTTGGCCACTGCATCAAGGTCAGGGAACTAGGCCTCCAAAACCAGGAGACAAACCCAGGGGCCAGAGGCCCCAGAACTCACAGATGTGCCACATTGGACCTAAAAGATCAGCAAACGCAGGGGCATATTCTCAAGGACTCATCGCTGATGTATTGGCACTTTAGAGCCGCAAAAGTCGTGATAGATTTATTGCCCAATTCCCAAGCTGGTGTAAACTGCAGATATCGCCAGTTTACAAGGGATAGCTGCCGCAAAAAACATCGCCATGGATGAGAGTGACAACTAACACTAATGATATGCAGAGTAGGCGTTCCCGTGCAAAAACACACGAAAACACCCCTTCGCGATATTCTCAACGACCAGTCAGATCTGCGATGCGATCCAAAAACAGGCGATAAGGCGCGTTGGCAGCAGGAATTTAACACCTGCCTTTTACTGGTGTTAAGAAGGACGACAACCTGCAGTATGAAAGGGAGCCCAAGCCAGAGCCACATTTAAAAACCAACTCATGTCATGGAGCTACTGATCATGCAGCTCGGAGACCCAAGAGGGCCACAACACCCACCGCCACCACCCCCAGGCCCCCCCCCGGACTCCCCCCCGGCACCCCACCCCGGACTACCACCGAGGCAGTGCAGAACAAGAGAGCTGACCTTCTGAAAATGGCATGGTCCCTCAGCCACACAATTGCAGAATGTGGGGAGAGGTGGGAACCGAGTATGTGTGAAGGAGGCAAATCACCCATGAATAAGAATGTACACAATGCCAAGTGTGGTGGTGATGTGCTGGACAGACTTCAGTATGCAGAGCACAGACATGTCCATGTGGACATATACTGCTGGTGTTTGTAGTGTTGTGGACAGCGGATGCAACCATGTCACCTCAGGCAGTGGGTAAGACCTTGGACATGTAGCTTTGTCGCCCCACCCCCTGTAAGCGTAAGCGGAGTGGGCTGGGCCGGCGTACGCCAGTCCAGCGTAGGGGTGTGAAGAATTTGCCCGGGGCTCTGTGCGTGGTGCAGTTTTGGCCTGGACAAGGACGTAACTAATGCATGTGTCTCAGTTGTAGTGTCGGCACCACCCGGCCCGCAATTGACAATGTTGCAATGTAGCATGCACCCGGAGGGCGGGCTCGCACAAACTGAGAAATGAAGGAGAGCAAGACCGCTCGGGGTCTTGGCTCATACATGCCAATTGTTGTTCGAGTCTGTATTGCCGCAGCATGAGTCAAATGCCTAGCCTTAATCGCAGTGCGAGTTCAGCCAGGCATGAACTCTACATCTGTGTCTGCCCTATCCTTACCATAGGCCTACACTCACGTGGCCGCCCACCTTCAACGGCCAACAACACAGTGTCATTGTCAGGCTTGTGGACATGCGCAGACAGGTATGACAATGGTGTGCCGTAGGAGTGCAAGTGATGCAACCGTGCAGCGCACACAAGTAAATAGGCTCGAGGGAAGGGGGGTGCAGCTGTAAGGCAACGTAACACATAGAAATGCTGCTCATTTGCCACATGCAAGACATGTCAAACATGAATCCCAAAGTCGCACACATCCCACCCCCAACAAGCCACATCACATTTCCTGAATGCAGGCAAATGACAAACTAACGTTAGGGATGAAAGCTCCTTTGTTTGAACTATCAAGCGGAAGCACATCTGCACCTTCGACCTCAGAATTGCATGTGCCCGGCACCCCCTGACAGATACTATAGGAGCTGATGACGACTACCACACTACGCACAGCCCAACGAAAGACCAACGTATACACACCCCACACACAGAAGTCCTTGCTCGAAGGTATCTTGCATGGAATTGCCTTCACACTTACTCCCACACCATCCCACGCGTACAACTGTTGCACACTAAAACAACTCATTGATCCGAGCTGTGGCATTTCATCCACAGAACTGGTGCAGGTCAGAATAGTGACGCTTCAACCAGAGCCACTAACGCAATGGCAGAACATCCCGGACACATGCACAACCTGTGTCATGCACAACCCTTGTCACGTGAAACTGTATCGTGCACGTATGCTGCATTTACTGGGGGCACTGCCATTGGCAGTGCTGTGGATCAGTTACCGGCTAAGCTTCCGCCTTGTCAACGTCACCTGCGTTCAGTCTGTGTTGCATTGTCGATCGTACAAATTCGAGTGGTCCATGGATGTCTGCCTATCCAACAGGACGGTAGCTGAACTGGATTTTGATATGCGCGTGCGCCCCCTGTTGGCCCACGACCAGGAATGTCATTGTGATACCCGTTAATGGGATGCCTTGATACTTGGCATACATGCTGGCAGCTGGATCTGGGAGATTGCACAACTCCTCGTGTGCAGAGACCACATTGAACCACTCCCCTATTGGGCTGTAGTGCTAATTGGTGAAAGGAGGAGCACATCTGTCCGGACCTACTAATGGATCGCCTCGCCGTCCTGTTTGATGAAGTTGACAACAACCTCATGTTGATAGCCTACGAAGCTGCAATCGCTTTCATGGATGAGTAACTATGTACCTGCAGCCACAACAGATTGGAACCCATTGCACATGTCCCAACACCTTGTTGCATCTTGGAGATCTGGTCACATATCCCACAACAACAGTGGACATGGTTGCATTCGCCTGGACTCCGAATACATGAGTGGACAACAACACAGGTTAACTCACACCTGTGAAAGGTGAGGCACTCCCCTGGAGTGGACAGTGGCGCTTGGCAACATTCCTCATTCTGAAATACTGCTGAATTGGTCTGCATGTTGTGGCACTTATCTTGCCCGTACTGACACGCATATGCTATTAAAATCTATGCACCTTCACTTGTATTCAACTGTGATGAGTGTTGATTTGAATGACAATGTGTGTCTCACTGCCTATCTGGGTCACGGCCATACATGCGCATTGATAGTACTAACCAGGGAGTACCTTTTTATGGAATGACTGTCCCTACATTCCCATACTTTCATACTTGATTGATTATATCCATGACACATCTGTGTGAATTAGAATGTTTTATTCACATTCAGTGGACTGTTGAAGTTGGACCAGTACAGGGCCATGCAAACCCCACTTTACATTGTTGCCCCGTGGAGGGCCAGCCAGAGTCCTTTATGGATTGACAAGTTCATCGGAAGTGGAAGACTTCAGTCCGCAGTGTGATTGCTGTGTCATTGGTAACCAAACAAAATATGGCAGTCCATGTCGAGGTCCAAGGTGAGTGTCGCAGAGTGTATCGGGGGACAGTGGAAGGTGTTATTCTAGGGCATGATGCAGAGGGCAGAACCAAGCTGAAACAGGCCATATGGCTGAGGTGAATGCTACCACTTCATTCTTACCACAAAGCCAGATTCATCATCATCTTCGTCCTCTGATGTGTCAATTGCCTCACATGCGGGTGGTGGCATTTTGTCTGCATCACTGTGTGGCACTGACACTTCAGGGGGCGGAGATGTGGATGGAGTAGTAGCAGCAGCATTCATCCGCGCCAGGTCTTGTGGTGGCAATGCCATGACGAGGATCTGGAGGGCATGGAAGATCACAGCTACATCTCGCTGGTGTGCAAACATTCTTTCCGCCTGCATCCACTCCAAGCTCTCCATCATTCTCCTTATGTGTCCCAACTCCCAGTTGACATCGCTTGAGCCATCTGACTAGACAGTTGTTCTTGGCTCAGAGTCATGACTCCAGCGATGTCAGGCATGGATTGTTGGAGAGCATGGAGCGGACAGTGGGTGTCCGTTAGGGACTGTAAGTCGTTCCTAATGGGACTTAGACACCCATGTATGGCATCTAGTTTGGCTGCCATGAGGTCGAACCCCACCTGCTGCTGATCAGCCATCTTCTCCTGGCACCCTAACACACGGCGTTGGAATGCCATGTGTTGGTCGTGGGGGTCCTGGGAGACAGCTGTGGTGGTGGTGGGTGCTTCCTGCTGTGTGGTCTGTGCAGGGGGTGGGGTTTCCTTGATGCAGCTAGGCTGCCCTGCTCCTGGAGGTGGTGTGCCGAAGCTGTCCATGAGCTGTTGGAGGGTGTCGGTGTCGATGTTGGGAGGGTTCTCTACATCATCAGTGCTGAGTTGTTGGGTCTGCTCTGCAGGAGGTGTTGATTCTCCCTCTGCTATGTGAAGGGGAGATGCAGATTGACATTGTGTTCACATGTATGTTCACACATTGTACAAGTTTACTAACAGACTGCATGACAATGTACATTGTGACTGTTTGTGATGAGATGCCTATTTGATGCGGGACAGTTGACATTTCCACACCATCATGGATGTGAGGTTGTACTTGTACATTATCATCTCACAGTTTCCTGCTGTGCCAAATGCGAATGGCCATTTTCTACACACAAGCGGCAGCAGTTGTGTCCTCTTTTCTGTTGTGAAAGTGTTTCAGTTTGTACCACATTGTTGTTAATGTTGAGGTGCTGTGATTCTTATGTGTGTGTGTGCTGCATTGTGGGTGAGTTGCCCCTTCAGCTCTGATTTGGCTGGCCCTTTTCCCGTTCAGGCGGTGTGCCTTTCACTTCTGTGCTTATACAGTGCTGAGATGTTGCAGACTTGGGTAAGTTGGGCTGTTGGTCGGAGCTGTGACTCTTGGGCATGGTTTGTGCTATACTTAATTGTGCATGTGTGCCATTGTGCCCATCTCTCCCCGTCCCCCCAGTCCCTGGTCGTTACTCACGCTGTTGGCTCAGGTCACGTTGTGCAGTGTCCGGTCCCCCAACTCCTGCCACCGTCTCCCCAATGATGACTCGGGACACCATTTTCTCCATCTCATCCAGCTCCTGGTGTGTTTCTGGACTCCCACCTCCAGTCTGCATTGCTGCGTTCAGGTTGGCTGCGAGTTTCAGCTTGGTTTTGCGCTTCACATCAGTCCAG
This sequence comes from Triturus cristatus, assembly GCF_964204655.1. Lineage (NCBI taxonomy): Eukaryota > Metazoa > Chordata > Amphibia > Caudata > Salamandridae > Triturus > Triturus cristatus. The sequence continues at coordinate 1,348,456,244 of NC_140590.1, forward strand.
CGCTTCTTGCAGTCGTTCACTTCCCTTCTCTTCACTCTAACTGCATTCACCTTGGCCAAGATGGACTGCCATATGGTATTTTGAGTTGCCAATGACAGTGCAGGTGATGAACAGTTGGAGGTGGCGTTCCATCACCTCCGCAATGAGGATCTGCTTTTCCTGCGGACTGAAATGTGGATTCTTCTTCTTCTTCTCCTTGCCCTTCCCTGACCCAGAGGTCCCAGGCTGGTCCTCCGTGGGGCTTGTGGGGTTCTGGTTGTCCTCTGTACTTGCTCCGGCTACCTCCATGGTGCTTCGCAGTTGTTTGTGTTTTGTTTGTGTTTTTTGTTGCCGCTTTTATAGTGATTTTTCCCACCTTACTTGTGAGACTTGCCGGCCTGGCGCTGCTTATCACTGAATTTTTTATCGCAGTTGGGTCCATCGCAACTTTTTTCACGTTCGGGTTTAGATTTTTATTGCCATCCCAGTAATTTTATCGTGGACATTTGACCCGTTATCGGGAAACTATCGCATGTTACTGCCGCGTTGGGAATGCGACGTTAACACAGAGTTATTTTCCCGTGATAGACGGCGATATGAAAAATTGCGTTAACCTATTTTGGCGATGATTATTGCACGTTCTTGAGAATATCTTCCGCTGTCTCACTGGAGAGACCAATATAATCTTGGGAAGGGAAGCAGTCGGGGAACCCGTAACACATAGCACCTGTGAAGGCCAAGCCTCCCAGGGAGCGAAGACAAATTATCCACGAGGGAGGGATGCCCTGAACTAGGGAAGCATGGACTGTCAACTCTTGGAAATGAGAGGTAAAGGGAGAGACAGTGCCTAATTTAAAAAATAATGATAAGCACAGGGGTCCAAAGATTTTATTAGGGGCTCACTGCAGGAGCAGCTGAATGCTGGGGTGCCTAGACTTGTGGATAACTAATGCCTCTTCTGTCCACCACCCCCACACTGCTAGTCTCTTTATCTCCCTCTTACAGGTTCTTTTTCGTCCATGCTTTCTCCTTTTTTACTGTTTTCCTACCCCTTATTCATTTTCCTTTTTCTGCCTTTATCTCTTACTCTTGAAAAATGTGTCCCATTCCGTTAAAAAAGAGCGCAAGACCCCACCACCTGCACAAGTGAGCCGCTGGAGATATAGGACTTTACCCGGGCCGACTGTCAGCCCATTGCCCCTCCTAAGCAGGACACCATGTTTACAATCCAAGGCTTTCGTTTTAGGTATCTTTGTTTTCAAATGTGTTTATACAAAGTGGTCCACTGAGGCATATCAAGACCACAACTCCCAGAATGCTGCACCGAGCGATATAGCTGCCAAGGTTTCAGATTGATATGTGTGACATTTTCATAGTTTCAATGTAATTTATGAGTCCGCCGCCGCCGCAGGCGTTTGCACCAGTTTTAAGATCTTCTTAGAGTTTCTCTTTGCTTAAATGTGTCTAATTTCTGATATTTAAATGTTTCCTTCATCTTCGTTGTTTGATTTTTGCTCACAAGAAAGTGTCACTCATACTCGTTGAAATGTCCCTCATAATTACACGTAATTCTGAAAATGTCACACACAGCAATCTGAAACCTCGGCAGCTTTGTGAGCAAACGCAACGTCGAGCCCCGCTGTCATCGGCAGAGCAGTAAAGGAAAAGTATGTCCAGCAGCGAATGCCACTGTAAACCGCGTACGTGTGCACACTAAATAATAACTGGGGAATCTGTCTCGCTGCCTAGTGCTGCTGGAGTGCCTTATACAAGACCATTGAATCACTGTGTAGCTGCACTAGGAGACCGCTAACTTGACTGACAGAAAGTTGCAGCGATCTTGCCCCTGAACCTATGCACAGCGTCTAATGGCTGCACTCAGACTGCTCATGCTCCGTACAGCTGCTGGGGAGTGGAGGGTCCCATTGAAGAAGTAACAAAAACAGTATAAATAAAGTCTTGCACCCTCACAGTGTGCCAACATATGCATGATCGTGGCCATTTCCACACAGACCTGTGAGCCTATCTGGGAAGAAAATCAGATTGTAACAATTCGGCGTAGGAGAACTCGGAACAAAACTCACAGGCAGACATGAACAGACAGGGAAAAAGAGCCCAAAAGGCCTCAAGCCACCTCCCCCACAAGACCAAAACACGACCACGAAGGAAGTAACCTTCTTCTATACTATGTTCTTTTCTCTCTCCTTTATTCTCTATTCTGTCCCTTTTCACTCATTCTTACTCTCTTAGGAGGTCAGTGGATAAGGGGACAGTCAAACATATATGCCATGTAACTGTATCCTCGAAAACCACAGCCAGTTTGGGCTGCCGCCCTGTAACGTTAAGGCGAGGTTGATTGTATGTGTAAAAAAACAATAATAAAAATACTTTGAAATAAATAAAAAAAAACACACAGGCAAACGCAGAAGGGGAACCTGACAGGAAAATGCTACTCAAAATGATGCCAAAAAGTCTTACCGCAGTCAACAAAAAGACAGACGCGCTCAATGCCTGCATAGACTCAAGAGTGTCAAAAGTAGACAAGCACGAAGAGCGACTGAACGAAGCGAAACAGAGGATTTTGTCAGCAGTGAATGGCGTGCCCAGCGTCAAGCAAAGGAGGCTACAACAGGATAAAGTACTCATGCTTATAAAAGCAAAAAACTCAAGTCTATATTTACAAAGAGCTAGCGCCGTCGTAGCGTCATTTATTTTTACGCAGCAGATGTGCAATCAGTGCTCCACACTGCTCCATGTTTACAAACTGATACATTGGTCCCAATGCATTAGTTTGTATAGGCCTGTGTCACACTATACCTGCGCCAGGTATGATGTATGCAGGGTAGTCGTTCCGGCTTTAAAAGCCACGAAGAACTTACGCAGTGAAGTTTACAACTTTTCACTGCCTCACTCTATGACTTGACTGGGTCAAAATCCCTGCGCCTTCTCAAACCAGGCGTAAGGATTGACACAGGGTTTTTAACATGGAACTTGCCTCTGTGTTCTGACACAATGCTGGAGTATTTAGAGATAGGGACCTAGCAGTGCACATGGCCAGAGAGAAAAAGGAACTCCAATACAGGGGCGGCATGGTATCGCTCTATCTAGACTTCCTGTTAGCAGTTCAGGAAGCCAGAATAGCATACAGTTCAGCCAAGAAACAGCTGCATTACTTGGAAATCCTCTATGCCATGTCATACTCTGACAGACTGCACATTACCATGGAAGGCAAACAGCATAATTTCCAAGAACCACAGCAGGCCAAGGCCTTTAGTGTGGACCAGAGAGCAATACATAATCAACTGCAACCCATCAATGAAGGCAGTCAACCTCTGTTATCAGATGATGATTGAACAGAAGAATCTGTTGAAACCAGACCACGCGTAAGAGTACATTGACAAAATGTTTATGGCCTCCTGGCGGCCCACATGAAAGGTTGGTATGGATGAACATGACTCTGTTACCACATGTACTGTCTTCTCTGATGCACATGATATGATCACCGCCCCTCGGACGGTATGGCCGCCGCTCGTTGTTACAACCTGGAAGCTGCCTGCCCCTCCGTGGTACACTACTAGGTGTCATTGGTTTATATGATCTGTGTTGTTGATTTTGTTAAATTTATTTGGGAATCATATGAGACGGAGTTAGGGTGTGAAAACATTTGCCAACAACTTTGGGGACTGTTGTGGGTTGGGGGGAGGGCAGGAAATAGTTGGAATTATACCATATTTAATTACCCTATATCTCTAAGATAATACACATTTAACTTATGTTGGAAGTTTAAGATGTGTGCACAAGAGAACCACTCACGAAGACTGCACTCACCCAGTGGAGGCTGATGTCACAGAATAGTACATGAAATATACAATACACCTTTATGACACAGAACATTGTGGCCTTAATAAACCCTGAAAAGTCAGACGTGCTTGCCTACTTTCAGCGAAGACAACTGCATGTAGCACAACTCCAGGAAACTCACCTAACCCACCTTAATAATTAAAAACTGGTTGGTAAATGGACGGGATCCTGTGCCACTCTGCCATTATTGAAATACTTCAGAGAAGTGGAAATAGTTGTAAGTAGTGGTGTCAGATTCTACCCAACCCACACCACAACAGACTAGACAGGTAGCTATGTAATACTGCAGGGCATTGTAGAGATACAGCATATAGCACTCATCAACATGTATAGTCCAATACAGGTGACTCCGACTTCCTCCTCACATTGTGGGGCATGATACCGGGACTGGCATCAGGCACCATAATCGTGGGGGGGGACTAGAATATGACCCCCAAGCCAAATATAGCTAGATCAAACACACTAGTTAGAAACATCACTGCAGTGGCTGGAGTGGTGTGGGGAAATATGTCAGAGGGCGAGCTTATTAACATTTGGAGAATCTGACATACCAGCCAAAGGAAGGCTACATATTACTTGGTCATGCATAACATGTGGTCCAGGCTAGATTACTGACTAGCAACATGAGATGTGTCTACATGGGTAACAGAAGTGAAACATTTCACCTGCACCCTCTCGGACCACTCTCCTGTGAAACTTATTGTACAATTACCCGAAACAGATAGACAGGTGATGGTATGGTGGATATCCGGAGGACACTCTTGGATAATTAATTCAAGGAGGTGCTAAGGCCAGAAATCGGTAAGTATTTTGAACAAAATGATTGGTCTGTACCTGAGATAGCCACCCTCTGGGAGGCATTTAAAGTGGTGTTCAGAGGGCAATGTATACCAAAGCAACATGGGTCCTAAAGACCCTACTTCTTCACATGGAAATCCTAGAAATGAAAATTTAACAACTAGGTCCACCTGATCATGAAGGACTCTGCAAGCACAAGGAAAAGCATTGGAAGGAAAGTAGCAGACTACAATGAGATGGAGTAACAAGAAGCCAAGTACTCGTGGAAATATACTGGAACCAGAGCACAGAATTAAGGGGAAAGGCCAGAAAGAACCCTAGCAACTCTAATCGAAAAGCCTTGGGCTGACAATAATATACTTAATATTTGCGACCCTAAATGCAATACCCATCATATAGAAAGATAAATTATAGAGGTCTCTGGCAGCTACTATTGTGATCTATACTCTAAATGCAACGCAAGCACCTCATAAATTCACAACTACTTGGAAGGCATGGCCATTATCAGGTAAAGCAATGACAGCAGAGAACTTTTGGTGCTACCAATAACCCTTTAGGAAAGTTCTATGCAATCTACACAATAGCAAAGCCTCAGAGTCTGATGGGCTACCTGCACAAATTTACAAGGCCTATTCTGACCTGCTGGGCCAAAAGTACTGGAAATGTATACAGCAGAAAAAGGGCTGTCTTCCTCCCTCGCTCTGTTGATTGTCTTGTTGAAATCAGTCAAAGATACAAGTGACTGCAAGATGCACAGGCCCTTGCCACTGATCAAGTGTGATGCCAAAATATTTGCTAAGGTGCTTGTTAAAGGAATTCTCCTTTTGCCAGAGATGATGCTGTCGGAGTAGGAGGGGCTCATCCCACGATAGTGAACCAATCCAAATTTACTAACATTCTTCTTCTGTACTGTAGTGTCTTACGAATTAACAATAACGGAACCCTTTTGGCTCTTGATCAACTCCGTAGAGCTATGACATAATGAATAGAGTGTAATGTCTTGAATGCTGCTTTAGAAAGTTTAGTTTGCAGTTACACACAGACGAATAAAGACGTGTATTACTAAGCTCCCTGTGTGGTGTATTCATTAGCGGGTATTCCAGCTGGGAAAAAGATACAAATGGTGTGAGATAGAGAATAAGTAACCCCAAGATTGACAGTGCTTTCTCAAAAAGTTTGCTGTGGTCCAAGCAAACTCCTTGTGTGTGCCACGTGTGCCGTTGTCGAAGTACAAAATCGCCATTTAATGTATGGGGAGTTAAAGCGCAGTTCCAGCTGTTATAATGCAGTTGAAAATTAAATCATTCATAGAGAATCTACACATCGTTCATCAAGAACCTGTTGGTCAGGCCATACATAAAGGTATCGTGCTACTACGCAACATAGAGCCACACTTAGTAATTAACACAGCGATTACAAGCGCTGCTAAGCAGAGATCAACCGGGTGTCAAAAAGTACAAAGCGACAGCCAAGTACATGATAACACTGCGAGTACAAGTGCTGCTAGGTAGAGATCAGCCAAATGTCAAGAAAAGTACAAAACAACAGGCAAGTGCAAGAGAACGCTGTAGTTAGAAGCCGACAAACACCTACTATCAATGTTCTTATCAGAGCCTTGAAAAAGGAAGAGGTCTAATACCTCAGCAGTGGGCAGAGAGACCCAAGAAGAAGCACTAGTGTTGTGCTTACTGAGCTGTCCAATACAATTCACTGAGGTCCTGGTTTCCTGCGCATAGTTCTGTGCATAAGCAGAATCCCTGCAACAGTAGCACACCACCAAAGCTGCTGGGTGGCAGCTCAGACCAACGCCAAAGGTCTCCAATTGAGACCAAGAGAGAGATCACCATTCCACCGACTGTCCATGACGACCCAGAGGCTAGCACATCACAGGGCCTCAGAAATGGTGCGGAAGATCCAGGTCCTAGTGGATTGCAAACGGTGTCGGCGAGAACCCCACCCTCAGTGTCAACCACTCCCACTAATGGTTACAATGGTACTGCTTTCTTGAAACCACCATCATAATTCGATAGTGCCAAAAAGCAAAATATTGGTGACCGCTGGACTACGTGGATGAAGACATTTAAAGATTTTATTGATGCCCTTGAAGAAACTGATAATAAAAAGTATTATAATGAAGATACACGCAAAGACTTCATAGCGAGTTTATTCTCAACACCCACCAGATGTACAGCAATGACAGCAGACTCCATCTAGCCAACTGTCTCTCCAGTCCCCCGTACATTCTCTTCCCATGTCATTGTATTCCAATAAAGAACCATAACTTAAAGGAGAAGCTACAACACATCTTCCCTTTATAAAAATGTAAAAGAACACAAAAAATGAATAGAAAAGAAGAACAAGAAAAATAAAACAGCTTAAACAGTTAGATAAGCAAATCACATATTTAGAAAATAATATCAATTCCAAATTAACTTGAAGATACCAAGATAATACCAAACTAATTCTACTTGTACTTTACACAGTAATCTTGAATATACAATGGTGGTCTCCTGATTCTGGAACCATGAGTAGATAGATCAGAACGAGCACATTTTTCATTACATTTGGGAAACTTGGGCTGAAACAGAGAATCTCTGTATCCACTCTCTCTTAAACATTTTGACAAACAAGACATACTCCACACATCACCCCCATCAAGCATTACTTCATTCCTCATGACTTTGATGATGCGCCTCAGACCAAAATATTTTGTTTCACCTTTAGGAGACCAAACTGCCTTCTTTACAAACACAAAATCACCAATTTTCCAAGTAGGTTGACAAACTCCATTTTTCATATCAAACCTACGCTTGTAATTCTCTTGATATTTATTAAGTCTCCAATTCCTCACAACACAACCCCTATCTTTTACACTCAACCACAGAGTATTTAACTTTGAACCAGCTGTTCTCCCTTTAAGCTTTTTAAACGGGGAACAATCAGTCACACTATTAGGTGTATTCCTATGTGCCCACAATTTTTCTCTAAGAATGGGCTTGAGTGGAACTCTTCTCTCCAAGGCACTCTGAGCAGAAGCTCTAATTAATCTATTCATGCTCTCAACTAAACCATTCGCCTGTGGAGCATAGAGAGCAGTTCTGTGATGTGTGATGGAAAGTTCTTTTAAAAAATGTCATTTCCTGAGAGGTAAACTGCACCCCATTATCCGAAACAAGAACATCAGGTATACCTTCACATGTGAAGGCATCTTTAAGAAATTCAATAATATTCTTAGTCACAACCGAACCCATACAAGAAGCAGAAACCCACTTAGAGGTATAATCAAATAGTACAACAACAAACCTTTCCGAGGGAGACAAAGTGTCAAAAGGGCCTACAATGTCAACAGCAAGCTTTGACCAAGGACGTTCAGGTATCGCAACAGGAGAAAGAGGAGTAGTCCTGACTTTCCTCGACTTGTCATTTCCTGCACACATTACACAATCCTTGACAACCTCTTCCACTTGCCGATCCACCTCAGGCCACCAATAAGACTCCCTAACTCTCGCTTTGGTCAAACTGCGACCAAGATGACCCTCATGTGCAAGATTGACAATTTTCTCTCTCATATCAATAGGAGGTATCAATCTTTCCCCACGCAAAAGCTCTCCTTGCAAAATATTCAATTATTCGCGTACATTCCAGAAACCTCTCACACAATTTGGAACATCATTCAAAGAAGGCCAACCGTTGACAATGAAATTCATGATTATACTTCTAGCCTAATCACCCTCACAACCAGCTTCCCATTCTTTCTTGTCAATAGCTGACTCTTTCACCCAGGAAACAGTGTTGTCAAGGCTATTAATTGAATCTTTCTCCAAAGGCATTCTAGATAGAAAATCTGCTGGTACATTTCTTAAACCGGGCAAATAGTCCACAGTAATATTGTATTCCAATAGACCCTCAACCCACCTTTTAATTCTAGGTGTAGTGCTCTCAACATTCCTACAAGAAAACATATGTACAAGTGGTTTGTGGTCTGTTCTAACAAGGAATAGTATTCCCCACAAGTAAAATCTGAAATGATTGATAGCCCAGTAACAAGCCAAGGCTTCACGCTCTATCACCGAATAGCACTCTTCCGCACCCTTCAATGAGCGAGAAGCAAAACCAATGACCTTCTCACTGCCATCCACTACCTGTGATAACACTGCACCCAAACCTCGCACACTAGCATCAGTGGTTAAAATGGTCCTTTTCTGAACATCAAAATGTCCCAAAGTTGGCATAGATGCAATTTCCTTTTTAACTTTTTTAAAAGCATTTTCACAATCATCAGACCAATTAAATTCCGCACCTTTTTTCAGAAGTATTCTTAGCGGTTGCATGACACTTGCAAAATTGTATACAAATTTAGAATAATACTCAGATAATCCTAAAAAAGACTTCACTTGATCTTTGTTTGTAGGAGATGGTGCCTGTAATATTGCCTCCACTAGATCAACTTTAGGACCGATACCCTCACCAGAAATTGAGTGTCCCAAATAAGAAACAGAAGTAACTCTAAATCTGCATTTTTCACTTTTCAACGTGAGTCCCCGTTCTTTCAACCTTGACAAGACATGGAATAAAACCTCATCATGTTTATCCCTATCCTGACCATGGACAAGTATATCGTCCTGGAAAAATAAGACAGACTCAATACCACTCAAAACATTTGTTATCACTCTTTGGAAACAGGCTGCAGCACTTGCCAAACCAAAAGGCATACGAATAAATCTGTATGCACCTAAAGGGGTTACAAAAGAAGTAAGAGGTCTGGAATCTTCATGCAATAAAATCTGATGATATGCCGCAGATAAATCCATCACACTGAATAAACTGGCACCTCCCAGTTTTGATAATGCTTCATTGATGTTGGGTAAGGGTTGTCTGTCCACCCAAATACAGTTGTTTAAACTTCTAAAATCCACACACATCCTGATTTTTTTTCCGTTATCCTTAGGAACCAAAACTATGGGAGCCAACCATTCAGACAACTCTATCTCTTTTATCACTTGCAGATCTAGGAGCTTATTGATTTCTTCCTGTAAGGGTTCCATCATAAGGTTGGGAACCTTCCTTACTTTGTGTACAATCGGTATTGAATTTAAAAAAATATATATTTTATGGTTAAAACCATAAAGACACCCAAGTTTATCACTAAACACTTCAGGAAACTTTCCTAAAATGTCTTGAACATCACTCTGTTGTGAAACAAGCATAACTTGGTTTGGTGCATTGGGGTTCCGAATGATGTCAAGATCCCTTTGATGGCGCCAACCCAAAAGATTATCTCCTCGTTTCGCAACATAAATTTTCCCTACCGTTTCTCTTCCTTTAAATACAATAGGATGAATTGAATAACCTACTAAATCAATTTTTTGCCCACCGTAACCCACAGGATTGATGTCAGGTGATATAAGTTCTATATCACAAGAACCAAAGGTGGAATACCAGAATTTATCACTCAAAAGAGTATAAAGTGAACCTGAATCTGCTAGAACAGGAACACATTTACCTCCAATGTACACATCACATTTAGGCATGTTAACATCACCAATGTCTACTGTTTTCTCATCATTCACAGACTCAACCTTACTGTCTGTGATACAATGAATCGCTAATTGAGAGAATTCATCAGCCTCACTTAACATATTGACTTTAGTATTCCTACACATACTAGCATATTGTCCTCTTTTTCCGCAACTCCTGCAAATAGTACTTCTTGCAAAACAATTTGGAAAATTCGATCCATGGTTCTAGCTGCCACACCTAGGACATTTTAACTTATTATCCTTATTGAAACTGTAATTAGACTTTTGTCTGTCCAACTTAATAGCAGGCTTGTCTTGGTTGGTATTTGCTTTACTAACCACTGCAACAGATGTATCACATGGCACACCTTCTTGATCCACTTTACTGACACTGGACACAGGATCACAAGAAGATGTGCTGCCTCATTTCATACACGTCATTAGGTTCACCTGCGCCTCTGCCTATTGGTATAGGATCTAAACTGTCGTAGATATTTCTTCCTTCCGTACCCAGGTTGTGTAGTAGTATAGCTTGTTTCCTAATTGCAGAAAACTTTTCACCACCAATGGCCAAAAGATATTAATTAAAGAGCGGTTTCCATTCCTTCCAAGGAAGCACAGGTTCACCTCGTTCACTTAAAAACTGTGGTGGTTGACTCATACCACTAGACGACGCCATGCTGAAATACAAGACAACACAACAAACTAATAAAATAAGCTAATATAATTATCTAAAATAATAAACTAACCAAATGGAATGAAATAACAATTTCAAATAACTAGTGGTCAAAACTTCCTAAATTGTTCCCTTGCAAGTTACTCTGGATGTTCAGGAAATAAAACTCCTTGTTCCTTTATCTATCGAATTATTGTTTATATCCAAGACTAGCACAATACAATGCTATTCTTTTTTTTTTTTAATGTTGAATAAAATTGTAATGCTGTTTTTCATGTTTTTTTTTAATACACTGTAATGTAAAATGATTTGCTCCAACTTGACTCTTGGCCTGCATGAAATAGTGGATCTGTGAAAGCGTCTATTTTTTTTTTTATATATAGTTCCTTCAATTTGCTACTTATGTTTCCGTTTTCCGTAATTACGCTTCTGGGATTACACATCAATCGAGATCCACTGCGCTCCACACTCTGATACTTTAAATCAGTGTATTCGTCATCCGCATTCCTTTCATAACTCTGTGATGGAAAAAAAATGCTTCCACGCGCTGCCTTCCTTCGTTCTTATCTCATGCTGCCATCACGCGCTATTTGTAATCCGCATTCCCTTCACAGCTCTGTGATGAAAAATGCTCACACGCGCTGCCTTTCTTCGTTCTTATCTCAAGCTGCCATCACTCGCTAAGCTAACACGTCTCAGAACATTCCTCTCTTCGCGCTCCAATTTAATTAATGCGCGTCTGTTAAACCACAAGCCTCGATATCTTTAAGGTATAAATCTATCCCTTCTACATGCACTTCTGTTATTCTTATCTTCTTCTTCATTTTTTTTTCCTACTAGAGTTCCGCAGGCAGCCCTCCGATTTCAATGAAGACAAGAAAACAGACCTTCCTTTTCTTCCACCCGTTCTTCCAGTGGCACGCCGGGTTCCTTGGTGGGTGTTTTCTCTTAGTCGTCGCCAGTATTATAATTAGGGCTCCCAGTTTTCCGTTTTTACTGATTTTTACAGATAAATACAGACAGAAAACAATTTTTTTCCTGTCTGTATTTATTTTTAAATACAGAAAAATATGGAAAACATGTCTTCTTTGGATGTTTTTTTCTACTGTCGATCATGAGTGCCAGGTCAGTAAGTGTATAGATTGAGAGGTAGGGCAGATGAAAAAAGACAATACATTTCCTAAATAAGCTTAATTAAGTGCAGATCTACAGTCATTTATGCTATTTTGCAATGCAAGTGTTTTCAGATATTGCTACTGCACTGTATACTGCTGAAACCTTTTGGACATTCAAATGCTAATGTACATTTATCAGTCAAATAAATGTGGAAAAATACCCATGGCAGCTTCATTTATACAGAAAACACAAAATAGAAATGGATAAATACAGACAAAATTAGCAAAAAATAAATATGGATAAATACAGACGGAAATGTAGAAAAAATAAATACCATAAAACCGGGAGCCCTAATTATAATGAAGATACATGCAAAGACTTCATAGCGAGTTTATTCTCAACACCCACCAGATGTACAGCAATGACAGCAGACTCCATCTAGCCAACTGTCTCTCCAGTCCCCCGTACATTCTCTCCCCATGTCATTGTATTCCAATAAAGAACCATAACTTAAAGGAGAAGCTACAACAAAAAGATTATCAAATACCTCAAAAAACACGCTGGTGATGGCGTAAAGGAAGTCATAAAGAGAATGTCATGAACTGACAACAAAATCACATATTGTCAGATTAAAGAATACGTGAATCTCAAGTTCAATCCAATGCCAAATGTTGACTATGAAAGCTATATTTTCAATCAAGAATGACAGAAAGTTGGCGAAACGATTGATGAATTTGTAGAAAGACTTGACACACTCGTCAAACACTGTAAGCTCAATGAATTTAACGATAAAGAGGCCATACGTCTTAGGGTCATTGATGGATGCTTGTCCAATTCATTCAGGGAGTGAATGCTGAGAGAAACTTTGAGTCTGGAACAAGTGTTGATGATGGCTGTTAGAGCTGAAAAGCGTGCCGATATACAAGCTGCAGGCATGGAGGCTGAAGGTGCACAGAATGAATCAGTGATTATTATGAAAAGCAGGTCAAAGCAGAAGCCTGAAGGACAATAGGTGATGTCTACATGTAAAAAGAAGTTATGTTTTAGATGTGGATTTTCGTTTCCACATGAAGACAAATGTCCTGCCATTGGGCAGACATGTAAGGCTTTGGGAAGGAGAATCATTTTGCAACCGTGTGCAAAGCTAAGGGAAAAACAAGTTCATCACGGTGTGAAGATAAAATGCCTGCCGGAACATTCCAGAATCAACGTTCGACGTACACCCACAAGGTCCAGTGGAGGCATCAGGTACGACAAATCGACACTGAATGAAGTTGATTGTCATCTAAATCATCATCAAACAGTTCATTCATATCAGTGTTGAGTGAAAGTGAAGAAGATGGTTGTGCTATGTCGATGTTTACTGCAGAAAAGTGTGTGCGTCGGACTGGCTGCATGTGAAGAAAAATGTCAGTCAAAAAACAGTCGACATGTCGAAGTACCAAAGTCATTCAAACATTCTCTAAAAATTAAACTGAAAGTAAATGGTTGTTCGATAACTTTCATCAACAGTGGTGCCTCTTGAAGAGAAATATGATGAAATGCAGCCCCTTCCACATCTTATGCTGTTGAAAACTAAAGTGTATACATATGCTGCATCGATAACCTTAAAAAGTCAAGGTGCTTTCTTTCCAATCTTCTCTCTTTCTACCATCCTGTTCCTAATTTCCCGGCAAGTCAACGTAGAGGGGCTCAGCTAAACACGTATACCACAGTACCTGTAATTACTGCAACACCAACCACGTTTGGCTGGAACCTCATAACGGAAATGCGAAGGTACTTGTTTTAAAAAAATTAATAAAATACTTTGAAATTAAAAAAATGTCAAGGTGCATTTGTAGCAATGATGAAATACAAGAAAAAGAAGGTGCAAGCAGCCATCCAAGTGCTTCAAGGGAGAGCACCAAGTACCTATCTACTCAGCCTCAGCACAGCTGCTGATATGGGACTGACTTCCGTGAACTACAACATGAATGTTCACCATGAAATAGAAAGTCTGTTCACTTCAATGTTTCATGGTTTGTGAAAGCTTAAGTATATGAAAGTAAAGTTGCATATTAATGAGGATGTCTGTCCTGTTGCTTAGAAACATAGGCAAATTAGTTTTCATTTACAAGATGCATAGTTACTTAAGCATGTTCCATTGAGCATTCAACTAGTCCAATGCTATGGGTTTTCCCCATCGTGGTAGTACCCAAAAAGGACAGTGAAGGAGCGTAACGCATATGCATTGACCTGAGTTAGGCAAACCAGGCAATTGAAAGAAAACGACTTCCAGGTCCACCCATTGCTGACATAATAACGCAATTAAATAGTGCAAAGGTCTTCTCTCGCCTTGATTTAAATAAAGACTTTCATTATTTGGAACTCGAAGAAGATTGCAGGTACATTACAACCTTTTCTACACATGTTGGTTTGTTTCAATGCAAAAGACTAAGATTTGGTGTGTGATCTGCTGCCGAACTGTTTCAAGACGTCATTCCACGTATCATACAGCCTGTCATGAATGCGTTCAACTACAGCAATGGCATATTAGTTTTTGAAGCTACCCAAAAAGAAAATGATAAAGCTCTTAGACAAGTATGTTGTTTACATGCCGAAGCCGGTTTGACTTTGAATGTAGAAGGTGCTCCAACAAGAAAGTTGGATAGTCTTGGTTTTGATGCCAATAGTATATAGAAGTATACCTCTGAGTTCAAGAATCTCAGTCTGAGATGAGAGTGAGAATTGTAACAAAATATGGTCCAAAATTATTAATTGGTGGGAAACACATTAAATGTAATGATCTCAGAATGAGGTCATGCCATTGATGTATTAGTAAGGGTCAGGTAAAAGTGCAGAGAAGAAATATGTGATATTTACATTAGAATAGCTACCTGATGGCTTGAAGGCAAAAAGTAGTATCCAAGTCTTGCGTGTGACTATTCAACTATGGCAGAGATGTCATGCAAAATAGTAAGTATGAGTGGCAGGCTTCATTCAAATAGAACCCAAAAGAGTAGAGTGAATTGTTGGCCAGTGTTGTGGATGCTCACATTGATTTGTAACAGCAAAAGATTATGAGAAGATTATGTAGTATCCAAACAGATAAATATGGAACTAGAGAAACTTTGTACATAGAACTAGTCAAGAAGATTCGTATGATAGCTTGAGTAAAGGACAATGATAACCTGTATATCTGAAATGCCAGTTAGAGAAAATATACACAATGTCAAGATATGAATAATGCTAGTAGAATTGAAGAGAAACTTGGTAAGAAAAAAAGTAGAATAAAACAGATCAACAGGTGAATGACCCATAAAGGTATGCCTCACTCACACTGTGAGGCCCATGGGTGCTGTCTCCCACCATAATTGGAAATCACCAATCATAGGATGGATAATAGATTGACAGGATAATCCTGCAGTGATAGTGGTCAGGAATTTAGGATGGTTATCAAATATAGTTATTAGCTTGGCAAAACCTATTTGTTGCTAATATTTGGTATTAATTTCAAATGTAGTGGAGAATTAGCATATAATTATTTAGAAGGAGGAGCCAACGTTGTGTCAGTAGTGATGGTTTAACTCAAAGGTATACATAACGTTGTTAAAAGTGACTTGGACCATCTGATTTGGTGTGTAACAAATGAAATGGTTGCATGCAGGATAAGTGAAATAGCTGCATGTAAGGCATGAACATTTTAACTTTAAGGCATATCCCTTGTTGTTGGTTGATGAATTGAGTTATATTAATAAGTGTGAGCTCAGTAGGATTCCTATAGAATACTTATTCTGAGTGACCATAATCAAAAACAAATACTGAACTTATTTTCACCACTTTGTGTGCTCCCAACAAACCTAAATCATGCTGAGAGTGATCGTTTCCCCCCTCGTTAGAGATGCATTCTTTGGTAGCAGAGTGTAATCTGGTGTAGCACCCTTTTCAATATTGTTGTCATTTACCTTTATTTTATTGCCTTGAAATTGGCTACTTCAATATGTGATGTGAAATTGATGGCTTCCATCACTGCCATTGTAAATTTGATAAACGTATAAAAACACCACACACCCAATTCCCCAATAAAGCTGACAACCTGAAATGAAGAAATAACTGGATAATTTTAAAACAATTGAACATATAAAATATAAAAAGTGTTACAATTAATAAAATCATCAATCAATATCAAGTAATATATATTTTAATTCTAATGCTACCCTCCCAAACCCTTAATAAACCCCAAAACCTGACAATACAATGAAATTAACATATAAAAAAATATAAACAGATACATGCCAATTTACCAAATTACATATATATTATTTTACTTTTCTTTTTCCAAATCACAACCAGTTAAACATATCAACTGGTGCAGTTCGCCAGTTACTCACTTCGGTGCCTACTCGAATCATGGGTTCACACTCTGCAACTCTGGGCAATAGCTTGCTTAATCTCCACTATGGCCCCCCCCCCGCGGCGGGATGCCTGGCTTTCACGTTGGGGATGCCCAGTACGGGTTATCTCACAGGGAAAAGCCAGGACGGGTTCCCAATGCAAGCGCCGAGATGCCCAAGGGTGAGTCGAGCGCTATATAAGAACACACATACATACATACATACATACAAGTGCACCATGACATCTCTAACAACTTTTCTGACATTAAGGGATAAATGTAAGGTAGATAGTACAGCATATACCAAGTCTGCAAGCTAATGCAACCATATACATGACATAACTACACCTGGCAGCCACAGCTCCAACTCACAATGTGACTCCGTGTGAGTCTACGTCCCCACTTCCCCTGCATGCGAGTCGGTATCTGGGTCCACATGTTCATTAAATCTGTCCGGTAATAGCCCCCAAGCTACTACATCCCCAACAGCTTTCTCCTCAAAGCGATACAGACGCACATATTCTTCATCTGCAGCCCCCCATTCAAGCACATCCTTGATCCATAGTCCTGCCTGTGATGCACGAGACCCCATCCACCCAATAGCCAACCTCCGTTGAGCCAAAAGGAGTGCAAGCTGCAAAACTGCAAACATTTTAATGGGATCTTCCATTCCCTGGGTTTCACCATCATCCCGAGCAGGCAAGCCCCAATGGTAAGGTGTATTGCAAAACCCATAGCCTCCTCAACTCTAGGCACTACCTCTCTCCAAAACCCATGTAATTTATCCCAAAGCCAAGCAAGATGTAAAATGTAGCACCCTCCTCTCCACAATGTGCACATTTTGCTGCCCTGGTGGGATCTATCCTATTCAACTGAAAGGGTGTCACATATGTGTGATGCAGGTAGCTGAACTGTAATAACTTAAACCTGTTGTTCAGGAGACCACCCACACCAGCTCACAGGCACGGTCCCAATCCACATCTGCAAGGGGATCCCCAGCTATGCCTCTCAACCAGCCTCACCCTGAATGAGAGTCTTGTCATGTGCCTTATAAAAGTGGGCAATGAGGTGCCTACTTTCCCCCCATATAATTAAGCCGCCCAATGACTGGGAGGCCAGTGGTTCAACCGGAAATCATATTACCTTTGCTGTATTTCCAATTTAGCATAGTGCAGAAAGTACCCCGGCCCTACATTAAATGGGTCCTGCGCATCCAGGAAGGTAAGAAACACCTCACACAGGTACAGGTCCCAAGCTAGGAAACACCCACCAGCTCTCCATTGCTCCATGGACATGTCAGGGTCGATAGTACAAAATGGCTCAACATCCCAAAGACATAGTTCCCTGTCAAAGTGAGCCCTACAACTCACCTTTTTACCACTGTTTCCCATATCGCGGCTGTGTGCCTCATCAGATATGGAATCAGGATCTCTGAGCGGCCCCCTCTCATCAACAAAAGTTCCATGGTCCCCACCCCCGTGTGATATCTTGTAAGAGCCTTTTTTCCCAAGTGTTGGGCTCCACCAGAAACTGGAAGGGGTGCTGCAGGTGTGCCGCAAAATAATATAGTGGCATATCAGGGAAAGCCAGGCCTCCCTCCTCTGTCTTTTTCGAGAACCGATAGGGCAAACCTGCTCCACCTTTCCACCCATAACAATGAAATCAATATGCTATTTAGTTTTTGAAATACTTGTGGGCCAAGTGGGAACAAATAATTTTGTACCATATACAGACACCGTGGGAGAAAAATGATCTTAGTAATGGCCGTCCTGCCCATAACAAACAGGGGACACGTATTCCAGAACCTAATCGACCCGGTAAGGCTGTGCAGAACTCTATCTACATTCAGACATTGGTGGGCAGCCTCTTTGTGCTTAACCATAATTCCGAGGTATTGAAAGCTGTCCTTTTCCCATTGAAGCCTGTGGTCAGGTAGCTGCTCAAGCGGTGTCATCACTAGCCTCTCCAATGGAAATAACAGTGTCTTCCTGATGCTGACTTGCAGGCCAGAGATCCCTCAGAACTCTGCAATGCACCTCAGCAACAGCGGCACCACCTCCGTAAGTGAATGGAAATAAATCAATGCATCATCTGCGTATAATAAAATGATATTATTGGACTCTCCCACCTGCATACCCCAGGGCACCAGCTCCCTGAATAGCAGGATCGCCAAAGGTTCAAGAGCCAAGGCAAACAGGAGCAGCGAAAGCAGACAGCCCTGCAGAGTGTCTCTCCCCACCACACAGGCCTCCAAAACCACACCCCCTACTCTAATGAGGAACATTGCGTCAGTGTAAAGTAGTTGTACCCTATCTCTAAATGCCAGTCCAAATCCCATCCCCCGCAATACTGCCAGGTAGTACCAATTGATCTTATTGAATGACTTCTCTATGTCAATTGATATAAGTGCCATCTCTTCGTCTACCCCCGTAGTCTCATGAAGCACATGGGTCAGGTTGAGGGCCCTGCTATGAGCAGGCATAAACCCACATTGATCCTCGCGTACCAATTCCTGTACTAATTCTCTCAACCTTGTTTCCAATAAGTTGCAGGGGAGCTTGACATCTGAGTTGATCATAGTGAGTGGTCTGTATGAGGAGAGGTCCTCAGGCCCCCCTTGCTTTAACATGAAACAGATAAAGTCATCGCACATGGTGAGGGGAAGGATCTTGTCCTTCTGTGCCTCCAGAAAGACCTTCAAGAGTTTGTCTGTGAGCAACACAAAATAGGCCTAAAAGAATTCAATGGAAAATCTGATCCCCCCCCCCCCCCCCCCCCCGAGACCTTAGCCTTGGTCAGCTCTCGCAAGGCCAACAATACCTCCAATGTGAGGGACACACCCAAGTTTCAAACACATTGTGGCAAAAGACGCGGTAAGTCCACCCCGCAAGGGACACCTCCACAGAACCTCGTTGGAAGACCTCTCTAGCAAAATATATGCCCCAAAGTGCACCAGAAGGGTATTCAGGATATCCTGCCGGCATGTCACCAATTGCCCATCGGCGTTCGAAGATGGAATATAGGCGGTACCTCTTACTCCTGTTTCAATATACAGGCTAAGAACCTGCCCATCTTATCACCCTCTCTATGTAGGTGCTGTCGATAAGCCTTAAGAGTATATTTTTCTAGGAATTCCCACAACTCCTGTAAAGTTTGCTGGTTCCGCATAACCTTCCTGTGTACATCCTCAGAGTCTGCCTCCCCCTTGTGGAGATCAGCCAACTGCCACTCCCTAATCTTAATGTCTGCTTCCAATTGTCTCCGAACACTGCAGGTTGCCGCAATGCAGACCCCCGCAAAGGGCCACATTAAGGGCCTCCCACTCAGTGACTCTGGTGGCGGTGGAGCGCCAGTTGTTCGTTAAGTATTTTTGTAGTGCGCCCACCAGTGACTCTCTACAGACCACATCTTTCAGGAGCTCGGGAGACATACGCCAACACTGGACAGGACGCACATTCTCCCCCCATTATAAATGGAGCAGCACCGGCGCATGATCCGAGAGGAACCTCCCTAAGTGAGAAACTGCCCAGAGCTGCTCGGGATGTACCCCAGCATAGAGCAGGGGGTCCAGGCGACTATACGTATTATGCATCAATGAGTGGCAGGTGTATTCCTGCGCCTGCGGGTGGAGTGCACGCCAGCTATCCAGAAACCCCAGATTCCACATGAAAGTGTGACTGTCATTTGGGGCTTCGTTCCTCGCTTAGGCGGGAGCTGGTCACTATTCTCATCCACAACACAATTAAAGTCCCCTGCCCATCTTATCGGGGAGCCTATTCAGCCAACAAGCAGCTCTTGCACTGTCCCATAATACTTCCCATCATCTACATGGGGCAGTGAGTGTTCAGAATATCAATGCCCTTACCATCTAACGTGCCCTGGAGCAACAGATAGCACCCTCCACATCTGCTTTGCTATATACATGATGAAATGGCACCCCGGGTGCGGTCCAAATTGCCACCCCCTAGCATAGGAGGAGTAAGTTGTTGAAAAAAAACTGTCCTCTTCACTTCTTCGCTAGTTTCTGAGCCTCATTACCCATTAAATGTGTTTGCTGAAAACAGGCTATCTGGACCAGATTATGCCTTAAATACGAGTGAACCCTGTATCATTTAGTGTAACCTTTCAACCCCCTGACATTCCAGGTGACAATATTTGTACAGTCAGACATTAGATATATTTCCGTCTCCCACCCGGGTCTGGATCGGTCCACCCACAACCAGGAAACCTACCCACATTCTTCCACAGCGGAAACTCAGCACCGTGGACTAGCTTATGCACTGTAACTACAAACCAGACCCCCTCAGAAACTAGGGATTAAACCATCAAGAGCTGTCCAAAATGGGACAAACAACTCAATGACAAACCTGTTTGTTCGCCTATTTACTGTATTGCTGTCAGGACCCACAGCCTAAATCCCTCCCCCTCAAGCATGGCCTACCATTTCATGTGGGGAGGGCTCCCTAGACCATCTTTGTACCTGGTGTGAAGCTGTACCAATGTCATATAGTAAAACAGATCAATACGGAGATCAGGAAGCAAACCAGGCTTAACCCCATTTACACCCCTGGTAGGATGCCTCCGCCCCCCACAACCTCCCCACAAAAAGAAAACACAAGCAGTCCGGAACCCCCTAACAAATTACATAGACAACATATTTATTGATAAAGGATCATTAAAAATACTTTAAAAATACCCTGCCATTCCCCAATATACCCACCAAATCCAAAATATAAATAAAATAAAATAATTAACTACGATTTTAATTTAAAAAAAACTAAAAACCTAATACTAAATTTTGCAATGAAATAATTTAAGAAATACAAATATAATACAATATACTAAACATAATACAAAATGATGTTACAGTAAATGCTACTCTAAACGTCTAAATCTAACAAATTGTATATTTGTTTTTAAAGTTTTGTTGCACTATTCTGACAATGATATTATTGTCAGATGATATTTGGAGAAGATACTAAACAACAGGTCTGTCAATTGACAGCTAATGGAGAGTAAGAACTTTATTGACTGATTAATTAAAATCATTACAATTAGTGATTTGAATCCATATGCACATTAATTCATACAAATAATTTACACAAGGAATGCTATATAAAATTCCATGAAAATGTCATAAAGCTCAAAGCAGTATTGCTACAAATGGTATGATGCTTTGAGGATAACATACCATACTGGGAACATTGATACCGTGCATACACATCAGACAAAGTAACGTTTTATATCAAATTCTATGTGATAGCATGCCATTTAGTGCGTTGATACCACATGTTGACATCAATAATTCCAATCATATATCTAATAAAACAGTTAAAAGGATAATATGGTAAACATATTAATGTTCTTTAAAAAAACTTATGTTCATACATGACAATGCTGCATTCTACCCCCAACCTGGTTTAAAGTGGGTCCTAAGCTGTAAATTGCCTACAAACTTTATATTGTGTAAACCTATTATATAGTAAATAAAGTGCCTACATGCGTGCCATGCTATGAGGGTTATAAGTCCTGGCTCGGCATGTTATCTATTATGCGAATAAACTTTAAAAATTGGGTGGTTAGATGAGCTGATTGACTGAAAAGACAACATAATATAGCTTTCTTTTAACACAAACTTTATTGGGTTTTTCATCTTTCAATACTTTCCAACATTATTCCTCTGTGAAGCATTGAATAACAATCATGTGGGTTCTTCAAGCATACAACATTAACACTTGTTTTGTTCAATCCAAACCAGGACCCCAAGTATGTTGTACAGGGGTACATGAAATTATATCAACAGTGAGCATATCAATGATGTACCTTTGGCCCATTAAACCCCACCCGCCCCGGCTCTGATTACAGAAGCTCATAAGTCATGTTTGCGTTCCTGCCTAACATCATGATCCAGGACTGGCCTTGATCCGTATATAGGGTCCACCCCCATTATCATACTGCAATCCCACTTGCTTATACCTCGTTCCCGCTCACTGTGAAGGTGGAACATCCGGTATGTCGTCAAGGTTTCTTCCTTTAAGGGCCTCCAGTGTTGTGTCCCACTCTAATGATATTGGGTTCTTCCGGAGTCCTCTGGCCTCCTCCCTGCGCAGGGCTGCCCTTTCTGCCCCCGCCTACCTAACCAGTTCACTGTGCCATGTGTGTAGTGAAGGAGCTTTGGCTGATTTCCAGCGCATGGTGATGGATCTTTTGCTACCAATAATGCCAAATCTAGGAATCGCAACTGGACCTTTTGCACTGTTCTGCGCTTACGGAGGCCCAACAGGCACTCTAACACCGCACCCCCTATGGTAAGATGGGTAACTGCCTCAAGTGTTTGTGTCACCACTCCCCAGAACTCACCCAGTCCCAGGCATGCCCACAGCATATGGAGCAGGTTGGATTCCAATAACTTGCATCTGGGGCATTGATGGGCAGTGGACGGATACATCCTCTGCAACCTGTGTGGGCTTATATAGGCTCTATGCATAATCATGCATTGTATAAATGTGAACTTTGCATTGCGCGGTATCTTCCTCAGGTATTATAAGATATGTGCTCACTCTCTGTCTGTGAACTCCCGTCCCATATCCGCCACCCACTGCGCCCGGAGACCGTCAAGGGGGAGCCTCACGTGCACTCGGATACTCAGATACAGCCATTGAAGGAGGTGGCTTCCTAGACCCATAAGATACAAGGCTTTAACTAGTTTGTGTGTCGGGGCTCCGCTCGATTGGGGGACCAATGCTTTTAAACATAGTGCAGTAATGCAGCGTGCATCATATATAAGGTAGTTGGAGCCCCAGTTTCCAGCACAAACTTGTCATGGTCCATGAGCACCTCGCCTATGAACAGAGCCCCAACCATGTCCACTCCTGCATCCAGCCAGGGCCTGGTCAATCTACCACTCACCAGTGGTATCCCTCTTAACGGGACGTTACCTGCATAAGGGCGACAGCCGGATGTGTATTTCAGAGTCTTCTTCCAACACTCTAGCGCGGTTTTTAGCAAGGACGGTAGGGCCGGGGGAAGTTTGCTATGTGGCAACAGTAAAGTGTGTAGGAGACCCTGTTCGATGTGTCTCATAGTTTAGCCAATCTCCTGCAAGTTACGTCCCGCCGTCCAGTAGGATAGCCATTGCAACTGGCAGGAATAAAAATAAGCTTTAACATCCGGTGCACCCAGGCCTACCCCACGAGTGTCTATTTGTAGTTTCCTAAGGCTTATCCTGCGGCGTCCCGCTCCCCATATAAAGTCAAGCAGAATAGTATCCAGAGTGCTAAAAATAGCCAGAGGTACCACCAGTCGTAAGTTCGTGAAATAATATAAAAGTCGCGGGAGTATTACCAACTTTGCTATTGCTACTCGGCCTATGGCCGAGAGAGGCAGTGTTGTCCAGAAAGCCACCTGAGATCGTATCCCTCTGATAGCTTTGCCCAGATTACCCTCCAGCACATCCACGTGGGAGCGATATACATTAATGCCCAGGTATTTGAAGGTGTA
This sequence comes from Triturus cristatus, assembly GCF_964204655.1. Taxonomy (NCBI): domain Eukaryota; kingdom Metazoa; phylum Chordata; class Amphibia; order Caudata; family Salamandridae; genus Triturus; species Triturus cristatus. The sequence goes on from NC_140590.1 coordinate 1,348,480,065, forward strand.
CACGGCTGTCGGTAACGTTAACCTCCCAAAGCGGACAGTGTCCGGGCCTGGCTGCTCGTGGAAAAAGAAAGCATTGGATTTAGATTCATTAATTGTTAAACCCGAAATCCTTTCAAAGTCGGTGAAAATTCTTGGAATTGGATCCAATTAGATCCAATCCACCTAGGAGATCCATCACAAATATAATTAAGTCGTCCACAGATCAGGTGCATAGAGGTATCAATCTGGATACCACAGTGTATAGCCTCCTTTCGCAATCTAAGTGCCAGTGGCTCCAGGGCTAAAACAAACAAAATTGGGGACAGGGGGCAACTCTGGTGTGTGTCTCTATGAACAAGGTATACCTGAGAGATTTGTTTCCCGGACTTAACCCTGGACGTCGGGGCTTCATATAATAGACGCGCCCATTAGATATACTTAGAAGGCAAGCCAAAGCGTGCTATGGCTTTAAACATGTATTCCCAGGACAGCGTATCGAACGCCTGCCTCATGTCCAATGCAATACATCCGGCCTGCTGTAGGGAGTTAAGTCCACTGACATGATATGATGTAATCTCCCTATGTTTAGTAATGTGCTTCGTGTCGGTAAAAATCCACATTGATCAATGTGGATTAATCTGTTTAAGTATGGCTGGATCCAGTTTGCTAGGAGTTTACTTAAGATTTTGTATTCTGTGGATAGCAAAGACAGGGGGCGGTAGACCGTCATGTCAGCCAGATCCCTTCCTGGTTTTGGTAGGGACACCACTAGTGCCTGAACTGTGGTGAGGGGCAGGCGTCCCAACTCAAGGGACTTATTATATACTTCCTCCAGCCGAGGCACTGATTTTTCTGAATAGACCTAAAAAAACACTCCATCGGTAGACCGTCCAGGCCCGGCACCTTATTACGTGAAAGCCCTTTAATAGCTGCCTTAATTTCCACCCAAGTGATGGGTCCTGCTAGTGCGTCCCGCTGGTCCACCGGGACCTGTGGGTATGGTAAATATGTGAGAAAGTCATCGACATATGTTCCATCCAATGGTACTGGTGCCCCATATAATGCTTCATAGTACCCACAAAATGCCTCATTTATGTCATATTACGTGCATGCTGTGTCCCCTCCAGGCAAGTTGATATGGCTAATAATGGTAGTGGGCGGGTCATTGCGAATCAATTTTGCTAATAGGGTACCCGATTTATCCACGTCGGAGTGTTTTAGTTGAGTGTAGGAGCTATAATTAATGAGCCTAAGAGTTTCTAACAGCTCTGCATGTTGGATGCGAGCCTCTTGTAACTGAGTCTGCTTATCGGGGTCATGCACCGCCTCCTGTTCTAGCGTCGTCATCTTATCCTCAGTTGCCTTCAGGTTTTTATGCACTTCCTGCCTTGCACCTACCGTGGTATTAATCGCCTTCCCTCTAATAACTGTCTTCAATGCGTCCCACTCAACTAGGATTGTGGATGCAGTGTTTTTGGAAAAATAATTCTGGATTGTTGTAGAGAGCGTAGCATGGAACACTGTATCCTCTAGCGGTTGGGGCCAGTGTCTCCATGTAGGAACCGGGATGGGTATTCTGCCCAGGTAATAGCAGTCTCTAATGGGTTGTGGTGAGAAAATGTTTTGGCCAGATAAGTGGTACGCGTTACCTGGTCAGCAATAGAACGGGAGCATAAAAGCTTGTCAATTTGTGTATGCAGTTGGTGCACTGGGGAGTAAAAGGAGTATTCTTTACTCAAGGGGTTCCTTTGCCTCCACACATCAGTGAGGGACCAGCCGTCTACCCAGCTGCGAAGCGCTTCCGCTTGTTTGCTAGCTACTACATCATTTGGGGGAGGGTGTGATCAATCAAGCCCAATATCCAGAACAGCCCTATTATCCATGGAAATGCCTCCCAGGCCGCCAATATCGAGTTCAGACCCAGAAAATATTTGTTTTGATCAAAATTCAGTGCATATACATTTCCCAAGACGACAGGTGCCCCATCCAGTGTAACTCGTAAAAATATGAATCTACCTTGCGTGTCCACCCGCTTATCTATTACGAAAAATGGGACCCCTCCCCTTATCCAGATTGTCACCCCCCTGGCGAAGGCCGAGTAATTAGTAGATATTAACTGCCCCCTCCATTTCTTTCGCATCTTTGCAGCTTCAACGTCAGTCAGATGCGACTCCTAGGAGAAAAACGACATGCGCACCACGTCGCAGTAAATGTGCACTTACCCTGTGCCGTTTAAATACTGAGCCCAGACCCCGGAAGTTACATGTGATAAAATTATATGTTTCCAAGTTGTGCATTATTTCCGAATCGTATCTGATGGGACTTTCGTGGAGGATCACCTAAATTAACGGGACATTCCAGTTGTATCATGTCAGAGTCTGTAAACCCCCCCCCCCCCCCCCCCCCCCAAACCTTAATACCAGGCCTTGGCCGCGAACGAAACAAGACCAACCTAAACATAACACACATGTAACTATTACATAGTAAACATTAGCAGTCGCAGAGTGAGGACCGGCAGCCATAGCCGTCATATAAGACAATCATACATTCAAGAGGTCCTCCGAGCCCGAGCAGAAAAGAAAAATGAATGACAATTATGATAAACCACACATTATATGAGAGATCAGAGCAAAAAGATATATTAATCTCGGAGTCTGCGTGCCATCACCACGCCGGGTCACGGCGTTCCTTATTTGGAAAGAGTACAAGTCACCTGCAGGCCCTCTAATCCATCCGCCGTTTGTGACGTCACATTGGGAAAAAGTGTCATACTGTTCTGCGAATCAGAGCGGATAGTACTGTGTTCAGACGATTACGAGTCTCGACGTGTAGTTGTGTCCCTGAAAGTGTTTGCAGCTGCCAAAGCCACCTCCGTGTCCCTCTGTGCCTGTTCCTGTGTAGGTCCTGGAAATGCTGACCTGCCTGTGGCCTTAGCATTTCGTTGTGAGTGTTGGCCTGAGAGCCTCCAGGGCTGTGTGGAGGCTTCTGAAGAGACTGACCGGACAACTGTGTTGGGTCCATGACTTCAATCCATTCCTCCACGTCCTCCGGAGATTCAAAAGAGTATGTTTTGTGGTCATATATTATCTTCAGGCATGCAGGGAACAATAAGGCATATTTAATGTTCAAGGAGCGCAACTTTTTCAATGCCGCCTGATAGGAAGATCGCCGTCTCTGGACCAACAACGTATAGTCTGGTTACAGCGACACTTGACAATTCTCGAATTGTATCTGTGGCCTCTCCCACGCCTTCTGTAGCAGAATATCAGAGTCCCTATAATTGAGGATCCTGACAATTAACGGTCTCGGTGGCGCCCCCACCCTCGGTCCTCCTGCGGGAATACGATGCGCCCTCTTGATGCAGAAAAAATCTGAGATGTTCGAAACCAGTGCTCCATGAAGGTGGCTGCGTCTGTCCACTCACTGCGTTCTGGCAGCCCAATGACGCGTATGTTATTGCGCCGAGCTCTACCCTCAGCATCCTTCACCCTATCCATAAGCCCAGTGACCTGTTTTTGAAAGGACTATAATTGTTTCGCATGATCTTTATGTTGAGGTAGGATCTCATCTAGAGACAGGGTTTGGCCCTTCACTGTGGTGGCTAATTTGCCATGGTCCGCCTTAAGTAGTGTGAGGCTAGTGGTGAGGATGCCTATTTGCTGCTCTATAACTTTCCTAGACTCCCTAACCTCATTTTGTATCAAATCCAGTTTGTCTTGAGCCTCCACTGCATTCTTGGGCGGGATGTAATTGGATGATTGCATGGAAGCGTTTGAGTCCTGGTCATCCATGTCGTTTGAGGCAGAGGGAGCCGCCTCTTGCGGCTTTCCTTTTGGGTGGCCCATGACCCACAATAGTTGACCGACAGCGGCCCCCTCCTCGACCACCACCACCCCCTTAGTGGGAGAAAAGGAGTCCAGTACCAGAAGGACCTTGCTGCGCCCCCCCACCCCTCCCCCGGCTGCCTCCTCAAATTTCACTCTGTGGCAGGGTGAGAAATGGACCTCCCAAGAAAATGATGTCCTTCAGTAGATCCTCCCAGTTGGTTGAGGAGGGTATTCTGAGGTGGATAGCGTGGAGAGGGGTGAGCGACGCCAGACTTTATCGCTGTCTATGGCAATTGAGTAGTGCACTACAATGTGTGGAAGGTGGCCCCGGGGATGAGACGCTACCGCGAACACAGTATGTGACAGGCCCCCATCGATTCTCAAAAGAAGGGTGGGAGGAGGAGCAGAAGGAGAAAAAAGGGGGAGAGGGAGGGTGCACTTTGGCGCTCGGGGCTTGGAAGAGATGCCGTTATATCTCACCGGAGCTGTGACACTGTTCGGAGCCTCTCGCTTCAGGGTGAAAAATGGCAGGAGGCCGGTCCCGCAAATGCATTTGTATCCAAGGATCACAGGCAACTCAGCGTGAGACTGTCGCGCCCGGGCCGTTAGCAGCGGCGTCTGCAGGACCAGGCGAGTGCTCCATCAGCCGCCAACCCCAGCTCGCGGGGCAGCACTGACCCGGGCAGTCTCCTCCTGATGTTGTTGCGGCCCGGCTCAGGCGGGTGGCCGGCCTCCACCACCGCCCGGCGGTGTAAATCGACCCTGCCAGTTACAGTCTCAGGCCGCGGCGCAGGATGGCGAAGTCCGGGTCACAGGGGCGGCATCTTAGCAGTGCCACATCTCTGCCACAGACACCAATGCCCAACGCCCCCGGGCTCCGCAGTCTTCCCTGGCCCGGCGGTGATGTAGATCCCACTCGGGCCTCGCAGTCTACCAGCGTGGTCTCAAGGCCACACCCAGCAAGCGGTCGCCTCAGAGGCCGCAGCTCGAATCGTCGTTCTCGCCGTGAGCCAGCACAGTTCCAGCATCAGGATAGGTGTCGCTCCTTCCCTCAACAATGTTCCTTTCCCTATGTTCTGTGTTGCCTTATGGTTCAGGGTTCTCTTCTTTGGCAGTTGCGGTTGGCTTCTGATGTTGAGAGTCCGCTCTTGTATTTCCTCTGTATCTCAATAAAGCAACTTAAAGAAGAAAGCTGTTGTGGACCTCGCTTTATCTACAACACCCTCATAGCATGTCACAGAGGGGCCAGGATTCGGTCGCAGTGCAGGATATCTGGGTTTGGGCTCCGGAGCTCGCTCAGATCACGCCCGCCATGATCGGGGCCTAGTCACGCCCCGACAACATAATATAGCTTGATGGCAGGTTCTCACCCCCCTGGTTTATAAATGCGGGTTCCAAAAGGACTTGACGCTCTTTTAGTAAGCGTGGGCAGGTACACACCTTGTGTAATAAAGTTTCATTTGGGGCTCTACAGAGATGGCAGCTGTTGGTTAACCATTTTTGTATCCATACTGGAGTTCTATCCTTTGTTGGATATTTACCAAATCTCAGTCTAAGGAATTGGTCCCTAATAAAAGGTTGAAGGTGCGCTAATAGATATGGCTGAGGCTCTATCTTGGCAAAAGAATTGATAACCGGCCAGGGATGTTTTTTCCCCCAAGATCCTCCTTGTCTAACAGTAATGATTGAAAATTAGTTGATCGATTTAGTATCTCCTTAAGAGAAGTTTTTTTAATATCCGAGTGGCCAAAAGACTGAAGATTAAAAGTCTGCAGACTCTCAGTTAAATAGTTTCTCCAGACACTATCATAGTCTTGATTTGTTAGTTCTTGCTAGCACGTTTTTGCTAAAGTACAGGGTTCGTGAAGAATACAAAACTTGGCAACTTTTTAAAAATGCCGATTATCTCAATGGGTTTTGCTAGTCAAGCCAAATTCCAGTTGTACATTAGCATGGCCAATATTTTTCAGAATATTAAAAATAGATGTAAACACTTTAATTTGCAAGTTGTCCAAGAGTTTGGAGTCTTTACCTCAAAAAATTACTGACCCATAGACCAAAGAAGGGATCAGCTTTATCTTCATGGTTTTAACTAAGAGCTCAAGACTAGCACATAGAAGCTTACTTTGCAGTGTTCTAAAAGCAAATGTAAAAGATGTAGCATTTGCTCTTAAAATATTAAAAGGATTTTTAAAAGATACTCTATTGTCAAAAGTAATACATAAATACTTATACGTTTTAATCGATTTTAATTGCAGAGCCATTTACTTTCCATTCTCTCGTACCAGGTTTGGAGTGGCCTATTGACATTATTTTCTTTTCTTTACATTCATGTGTAGGCTATTGACTGTAATACAGGTATTAAATGTGTCCTTTAGGCATTGTAAGCCAAATGGAGTATGACTAAGCAATGTGGTGTCATCAGCGTATTGTAAGTATTTTATGTAGGTACCTGAGAAATTTGGCGAGTGGGAACTGAATTTTTGTAAATGAAGGGGTAGGTCTTTCATAATAAAATTAAAAAGACATGGAGTTAATATACAGCCTTGTTTTGTTTCAAAGCGCTAAAAGTTTTAAAACAATGCTGAGCTTTACCCGAACCCAAGTATGTGTGTATTACAAAATAATCATGTTCAATAGTTTCTGCGGAACACCCCATGCTGCCAACTTTGACCAGAGTAGACTGCAGGGAACAGAGTCAGAGACAAGAAACTATAACCAAGATCTAAAAAGTAGCATGTGTATAGGAGCCAATCGGAGGTGTCGAGCCATTCATCAGCAGGGGCTGGAAGGTTGATGCGGTAGAATGGGTTATTCAAACCCTATTTGTGCAGGGGAGGTCATGATTTTGGGGCAAAGCGGGTCTATGGAAAAGTGTTGCTGCCTCTGATTTTTACAGGTAAATCCTATACCATAATTCATCATCAAAAAACAAAAATAGTGCTTTTATGTGACTTAAGTACAGCCCATGACGTGCTCTGTGCTGCAGAGCGTCAAAGATGCCTCTAGAGCGCCAAGCACCATAGGTGCTATGGTGTCATAAGTGCCTGGGATGTGTGTGGTCATCCCCTACAGAAAGCGGAGTAAACAATACTCTGTATCACAATGATACATGTACGTTGTGGGTGTTGACCTAAGCCAAACTGCAAAGAAAAGCAGGACAGTAGATGGAATGAACTCCCTTCTATTGGAGCTCACCGCTTCCCAATGCGTAGTTAGAAGTAAACGAGAAAACAAAGATGCCATTCAGATGCCTGACATTTAAGAAAGTAAATTGCTCTCACGTGAGTGCACCCAAAACCACAATGAGACTGCCGGCAAGTCAAGGACTAAAGGGTGCTTCTGCTACAGATTACAGGTATCTGTTAGCATGAGCTGAAAGCCATTTTGTACTTGGCAGCCATTTTAGTTAGCTATGTGTTGGCCATTTGCTTTCTCCCTCTTCGAGAGCCTTGCACATGCTCAGAGGGACCTAGCTAGTAGAATGCACCTGCTCCTAATATAGAACTGTCAGGCTGTTCTAACTGATGTCAGCAACTCATTACTCCTCCTACTAGTTGACTGTGCATTTTCTGTATAACTCTTCTCATGTGTACTTGTACCGCCTTCTTTTGAGACCCTGTGTGGGTATATAAGGCCCCTGTTCTCTGTACTCCCTAGAATGCCTCCTACAGTGATTTTAGATTACTGTGTGACGCAATCTCCCTCATCTGAGGTTAATAAAAAAGACGTCTTTTATATTACAGCTTCTGTGCCAATTTCTTCTTTGTTAGTTTAAAAGGACCAGGTGTATCAGTGAAACCCCTGAGAAGGTTTTGATTTCTTCAAATGGCGGCCAACGTGGGCCCATCAGAGAAGTGGCTATTCAAGGGAGTGGTCTTGATGGGAGACAGGAATCTACTGAGGAGGACAGAACAGGACTCTAGTAAAAGGTACCCTGCACTGAGAGAGATTCTCTGTCTCTGTAGCCCAGTATATTTCTGGTCTTTCTGATTTGACTCCTCGAACTGCTTACCACTCCTGACGGAGAACATTTTTGGCATGAGTATTCTAAAAACGACCTTTTGGTCATTCAGAACTTGGCAGTTAGAATCTGGAGACCTATGCTAGGGAAGGTCATTTGTGAGATAGTGAGAGAAGTGCGCCGGCTGCACAGATAAAGTGAATATAAAAAAGTGAAGTGATATAAACGTGAGATATAACGTGATATGACAGTGAGATATAAAGTGATATAACGTGAGACATAAAGTGAGGCATAAAAAGTGATATAGAGCAATATAACGTGATACAGTGATAAAAAGTGATAACGTGATACAAAGAGATAAAGTGATAAAGTGATATATAGTGATATGGAAATGGAAATTGGCCAATATGTGATGGGAATGTGAGAAATATATCAATTGCAATTTATGTAGGCAGGTAATGAGAAACTTTTGAAAACTTGAACGGCACATTTTGAGTTAAGTGATACTTTGTGTATAATATTGTATATGCTGCAATATTCTTGGCATGCCTGTTCTTAGCACACATCGTAGAATGTGTTGCTTTCTTGGAGGTACCATATGGAACTTGTATGAAATTAGCCGGCTCCCTTAGAGGGGATACCTAACTAGGTTTAGGTATAAAAAACGTATTTCTTCCTCGGTGACTAGTACCCCAAGGAACTAAATATGTACATAAAAAGGATCCTGGTCTATGCACTTAGTAACATTCATAAGTGGTGATAAGGAGAGCGATTTTTGGTGTTCTGCCCGCCAAATTGGCGAATTTGGTGTATTTTGGCTTCTTGAAAATGGAACAGTCTTTTGGGCTGTTTTTGAACTACTTTTGAGATCTTCTTGTAATTATGACTTACAACTAGTATTTACAAATGGTTTGGTTTAAGTACAGTCTGCGGGCTGTCTTTTGTTTCTGTCCTAAGTGTTGATCTGTGGGTTAAATGTGTGTTTGAATGTCTATTTGGTTTGTGATTTGACATTGATGGTACTTGTGTGAGTAAATAGCGATTGCGCTCTTGGTGCAAGAATGGCTAGCCTTAAGCGCGCTCTATTGTGTGTTCTGAGTGTATGACCCCCTTCTGAAAATGTCTGGAATGAGCTCCATGAGTTTTTTTTGTCATCATTCTGTTATGCAAAATATCATTAACATAAAAAATATATTTTAAAATAATCCAGCAATGAATTATATAATATATGCTAAATAGCTGCACGCTGTCATTAAAATTGACAGAGTAAGACACTATACATGTGTGCAAATTGCCACAATGCTAAAGATAAAGTTAGAATTCACATTGAATAGGAATAAAATAGGCCTCAAAAACGAAATTGTGTGTTTTGCAATAAATAAACTAAAATACAAACTGTTACAGCATTTTCCTTAAAGATACATTGTATTAGATATTAAAAGGCAATCACATCATGTGAGTGACTTTGGTTGTTGCTGAAATAAACACACTTTACAGAACGATAGATTTGTGCTGGCTTGAAAGGCTGGCATGAAAGGCGTGTGAATTTGACGCCTGCTGATCACAAGCAGCTGTGTCAGCACATGGCTATTTCTGACTGCAGGCTACAGAGGGGAAAATGCTGAGTCATCTAGATTTTAAGTCAGTGCAACCTCGGTAAAACCCTGCATTTCAGACTACTGTTTTAAAAAAGTTAGAAATACAGTTTCACTATTTTGGATAACAGAGAACAGATTGACAGTAGGGATTTTCCTTTCTTAATGCCTTTTTACATAAGCATATCCGTGGCTCTGATGTTAAATAATGACTGTCATTTAAAAAGTGGCGCAGATTTTTTCATGTTTCAAGTTAGGCTTCTGTGCTTAGGGTTATGAATGAATGGGTTAAATATGATAGGCAAGGGATGAAGCTTGCTTTTTATATGTGAACTCATCAAAATGATTGGATTTATTACAAAAAGAGATATATTTTGATTATATTAAAAAAAATGTATTAAAGATAAGTGCATTAAATTCGTTTTTTAATCTTTATAATGCCTAAAAATGATACTGTGAACTCCTAGCATTAAAATTTAAGAAGCGTTTTAAAGCAATATGGGGCAACTTACATGTGAAATGTCACTTTACCCCGGCGTACAAAACTCATTTTTATAAGGGTATACATATATATTTCTGATGCTCCATCTCTGGGATATGTAGAGGTAGAGGACATTCTGGGGATGACTAATGTGCCAAAAAATTGTAGGATATTCATTTTTAAGTGCCCCAAACACCAAAGTCGAAATTGGGCAAAATTCACTATTTAAATGCAGTTCTGCCAATCAGAGCAGCTTTTAAACTGCTCTCAGGTTTTAGTAAATGCACACATTTAGGTATAAAACAAATAGCTGACATCTATACTGCTAGACAAGCACTCAGCACACTGCTTACAAATATAAATATGTATAAAAAACCAGCAGAAGTTATTAAGCTTACCTCTGAATTGCTGATAGACAGGAATGGAGTGGGTCTGATTTTCAGCTCTCAGTCTCCAGGGTCACTTTGAATTGGGAGAACCGCATGGAAACCCTAGCACACAAAATGGGACAGCTGGTAATGGGTTAAAGGTCGAGTTCTACATTTAGAAGCCTAGCAGGGTTCAGAGCAAGGTTTGCTTTGTCATTTCGACCTTTGAAACTTTTTGAAAGACAAGATGGCAGGGCAGGGAGAGAAAGAGAGGTTTTGCTTACTTTATTTGGCAAAAGCAAGTTTTTGTGCACTGATATGAACAAAAGGCAATATAATTGTATATGTGAGCTTTGATTAACAGATAGGTTTGCCATATACACAGCACTAATGCTTTTGGTTTGAAGATTACTGTGCAAAAGCTGAGATAAATAAGGCAATGGGATTTAGTTTGAATTCATGTGTCCTCATCTTACACTTGTACATTTGCTAAAGGAATTGGTGGTTGGGTATTCATGTTTTTTAGCTCGCTCAATGTGGTATTTACCTCCTATAACTTTGTTTATGCCCAGTTGCTACAAATAGGGGTTGATAGTGTTGACAGAAGTGAAACCTGTTTCAGGTTTCCTACTGTCAAAATGGGGGAAGGAGGCTAGCTCCTCTACAAATTAAGAGTAGGCAAATTTATGTTTTCTCACTTTTTTTTAGCCTGTCTAAACTGTCTGTGAAATAGCCATGAGACATTTAATTGGCTATTCAGTAATACTGTTTTAAACAATGTTAGCATTAATAAAATTAATAAATAAATATGTTATGTTAATGCCCATCCTGTCTGATGAAATTATGAAAGGATGAGTAGTCTAGATTGCTGTTCCCTTATTTGATCTTTAAGGGGAACTAGATGTGGGTAGTTTTTGTTCTAAACTTCTCAGGTGATAACACCATTATTGTTCATATTATTCTCATGCTACATACAGTTCTGCAAGGGCATTGCTAGTCTTTTATAAGCTAGTCTGTGTAAATAAACTGACAGTCCTTACTAGAGCTGATGTTGCATAGTTTGGATTGTAAAAAGTAGAATGCAGGGAAGACGCCCATGTGATCCTTAGCAAATAGTTTTGAGGAAAATATTGTTTTATAGGAGTTTGTTTGTCACAACATGTTCTGCTGGAGAAAATGTACCCATTATGTTGAAGTTTTTAGTTCTTTTTGTAATAAATATCCCTGTAAAATTAGCAGTTTTAGATTTTCCTGCTGCTCCTATAACATGAGAGCATGGTCCTAAGCGTACAATGTAGGTGCTTTTATTAAGAGAAATCATTTTAGAAGTATCTGTAGTCCTGTACAAGTAATGCAAAGTCTATGAGTAAAAGTGTAGAACATTTCCTTTTTTCTTGAGGGTCTTCAGATGAATAATATAGGAATACACAGATGTAAGGATTTGGAGTATGTCTGTATTGTTTTTCTCTTTTCCTCCGAATTTAGTAAATGAACACAGACTTCCTTGGCTGCTTGGGATTGGGTGACGTATTACTCTTCTCAGTTCACCAAAACGTTCCTTTTATACTTGCCAATAGGTCCAGGCTGTTGTTTTGTTTTCTCTCACATAGATGAAAGTGGTTCTTGGGTGACTTGCTAATATATGGGGCGTCCCAAGACTAGGAAGTATTCTGAGACTATCCTCTCTGTTGATAGATTATTTCTGTGCCTTGTCTAAAGACCTTTTGTTCTGTCCACCAATAGATATTTGCTGCCTTACAACCATTGCCAGAGGGGCCCGGACATCAGATCTAGCTTGGGGAGTGAGCACCAGTCCAGCTTGAAGTCAAGGTGAAGGTAACCAGCACAGGCATTGCCGGCAACTAGGATCTCAGTGAAGGCCGGAAGCACAGGGATGTGAATTGTGAATGAATGAAAGAATGAATGAAAGGTGAGCTTATATAGCGCAACTGTCACTCCAGACGGAGCCTCCTGGCGCCACTGTCTTGGGCGAAAGACGGGGTCACAAATCAGAAAGGAGAAATCGTGGCTCACGTTTTTGATGCCCAGCTGAGAGTCACAGACCGACCAGAACGGCAAGGAGGCTTTGCTTGAGGTGACCCCTTTTGAAACAAGGGTTGCTTCAGAGATCCTAGCATCAGGCCTCTGAATCCTGGTACCAAAGTGACTGCAAGGATGCACCTTTGTTTGTTGGCCAAGAGATACCTGGGCACACTGGATGCAAGCTGTGGCCCCAGCGAAAGAGCAGTGTGCCAGCAGAGCAATACAGGAGTTAGGGAAGGACTTCAGTTCAGGGTACAGGTGCTGTGTCTCTGGTGCCTGTTAGATTGAAGTGAAGAAAACGGGTGCACTGCCTGAGACACTGGACAGGATCACTGAGGGCATTTGCCCTGGTGGGTGATTGCCCTATCCTGAAAGAAGAAACTATTCCCTTGAAACTGGGCCGTGATACTTGAGTCGCGAGTTGTGCAGCTCCACCGTGGGAACAACAAGAGCCTGCCTGTGAGGCTCAAACGGACACAGGGAGAAGACTCTCCTCTGGCTGGTTGTACAGCGGCTTCAATTTCCCAAAGACTTCTTCTTTTTTGTTAATGTACCCCTTTATTCGTCCCATTTTTGAGGAGGAGCAGCCCTTTGCAGCTCTTCGTCCTAATTCCTATGGCCCTGTGTGGTCCTCCTGGTCCCTTGGAGCCAGAATTGTTTTTGTAATAATTTGTGTGACTTCCTTAATATTTGTATTTCTCTTAATGTTTATTCTACACGAAAAACGTTTTCCTTCAGCAGTTAACCAATGTTATTTTGCCCTTTCCTTGAATAGTTATTGATGTTCTAGCCCTCATGAAGGAAAATGGAAAGCCTATTGAAAATGTTTTTATTAGATATGTGCTGTTGGCTATTCTGAAGTTGAAATGGATGGTCACTGAAATGCATAGGAGCCCTGAAAATGTTTTTACTAAATGGTTCTAGGATTTGCTTAGGACTAGAAAGTTAATAATTCTGTTTGTGATAATAGTCATTACTCTCTCCTGCTATTCGTATGACCCAATGCTCTGTTCCCTTTGTACTCCTGCTTATACCTTATATATACCCACTTACTGAAATGTTTAGAATGTAAAATGCCCACCTAGCAATGAATTAGGATATTGATAAATTTATGAAAATTAATGTGGAAATATTTTCTATGTTCTTACTAGATCATAGGAATGTCTTTAGCTCATGCAAAAAGGACCATCCGTTAACAATTACAGGAATCTGTTAGCATGAGCTGAAAGCCATTTTGTACTTGGCAGCCATTTTAGTTAGCTATGTGCTAGCCATTTGCTTTCCCCCATCTTTCAGAGCCTTGCACATGCTCAGAGGGGCCTAGCTAGTAGAATGCACCTGCTCCTAATATAGAACTGTCAGGCTGTTCTAACTGATGTCAGCAACTCATTAGTCCTCCTACTAGTTGACTGTGCATTTTCTGTATGACCATCTATGTGTGTAACTCTTCTCATGTGTACTTGTACCGCCTTCTTTTGAGCCCCTGTGTGGATATATAAGGCCCCTGTTCTCTGTACTCCTTAGAATGCCTCCTACAGTGACTTGAGATTACTGTGTGATGCAATCTCCCTCATCTGAGGTTAATAAAAAAGATGTCTTTTATATTACAGCTTCTGTGCCAATCTCTTCTTTGTTGGTTTAAAAGGACCAGGTGTATCAGTGAAACCCCTGAGATGGTTTTGATTTCGCCACTTCCCTATCACACACTATATGAATGCTAACTATAGGCACAATGTGAATGGCACTTCAAGGAAGAAGTAGCTGAAGGTGACTGACCCAATGTCTCTTTCTACGTATTATTGCTCTATGTGTGCTTCTTTATAGTCACTACAAAAGATCTGGGCTGACCTAAAAAGTGCAATGCATACGTTTATGTAAATTGGAGCGCGCTGAAGTTGCTTCTTCCCTTGGTTGTTTTCTTCACTCCAAGTGCAGGACATATTAGTGTAACTCGACATATCCCCAGTAATGATGTAGAGGACTACGTTTTGACATACTAACCATGGGGCATATCAACAAGGGCTTTATCTCAAAAGTCAGAGACCTATAGAGAAACTCCCCATGGACACACTACTACAGGTAAGTCAGATGATGGTCCTTAAAATTACATCATATTTGAATGTACTAAGGTTAAAACAAAGACATATATCTTATATCTGATGCAGGTTTTAGAGTAAATGATAGTCAACTGCGTTTCTGTTGGCTCCAAGCACACAGTCCAAAAACCTTGTGTTTAGATGCAGATGAACCTGGAGCTTTAAGCAGATTTAGGCAAGAGAGGTGTAGTCAGCTACCTTATTAAACCTCAAACAGAATACTGTTTATCAAATAACGAGGGACCATGAGTCAGAACATTACAACTACAACTCCCCTTCCTTACCTGTCCGTCGGTACTTCAGACCAGCCTACGAGCTGTCTGGGAGGTGGCGGCAGGAAGGAAAGGGGTCCTTAAATACCCGCCCTAATCGCGTTAAAGAATTCAAACATAATCAGGTGCGGGTGTATTCATAATGCCAGCACGATCATCAGGCATACGGAGCATGCGCCAGGCTCTGAACACGCATCTCTAAAACATGCGCACTGCACGTCCCGGCCGCCTAGAGTGTGTGCTGTCAGCTCGGCATCTCCACAGTGCACATGCGTATTAGAGTGCCCACAGAGACGCCAGCGTCACCTCGATCAATGCACGGCAAGAACAATCGAAAATCCAATGACGTGGCCAGCCCATCATCATAGGAAAAGGCGCATGCGCGTCAAGCACCTCGTGCGGGACACAAACCTGAAACACTAACCATGGTGCATGCACAGCACAAAAGTAGACTAGACCGCTGGAATGTCCCCCACGAAAAAAATATACTTGCACACTAGAGGACCCAAAGAGAGCACCGAGAGTGCTCGTTACGGTACAAGTGTGCCAATAAAACGGTGGAGACCCTGCAAAGAGTGCCTTGGTTCGTTAATATTTGTACATGGTAAATGAACCCTCAAGGACCTCATGGCTGAGTACCTTCGCATGTGGGCTGGTGTCAAGGCTGACTAATTGTTTCCAATGACACAGTCAGCACTCGCCATAAGCGACCCACAGCGCACACGCACAGCACGCACTGCCAAACCATTCTCTGGCTAGTTTGAAACATGCACGGTTAGCTCTTTTACCGGTGACTCATGTGTAGCGGTAACTGTCTATGCCTAACTAGAAACACAGCAGCTACCATTTCTAGGCTGTGTGTCTAATGCGGTGTATATACAATGTTTGCAGAAGAGATGGAACCAGAGGACCTATAGGACCTGGCCAACAACAGACTGGTCCACCAACAAACAAACAAACAAACAGCCTATAGGGACCTGACAAAATGCTAGCATGTAACCAACAGCAAACACCAACCACTGTAACCCAAAAAGAATTGCCAACACACACCGTACACAAATGTCATGACAGACAATAGTGATAGTAAATGCGTACAGGGGGCGGATGCCGCAATGTGAACGTGTCTCTGTAGAATAGAGTCAGAGTACTCCTACACATACCGGGACAGATATCATGTGGGATCAAATATCCTATCAAACATTAAGGATATCACGTGTAGTGAGGTCTCTGATAAAGTGTCTACAAACCAGTAGGTTTGATAAGAGTTATGATTGTCGGACCGGATTTCAAATAGAGGCCCATGGTATACTGTCATTGAGGCCGTGTGTGTCTGTCTTCAATTTGAAAATCCATCTCTGCTCTTTGGAAAATAGAAACCTCGAGATATCTGTTACATGCTGGGGAATGAAAGGACGTTCCAGCACGAGCCACCTCAGATCGTCGGCCTTGTGTTTTTTGGCGAGAAAATGATCTGTCAAACATGTGGACTGTTTCATGCAACGGATGGTGCTCTTGTGCTCACATATGCGGAGCTTAACTTTGCGTGTAGTATATCTGATGTAGTGCAGAGTGCAAGGGCATATGATCCGATAGATCACACACTTCAAATTGCAGTTAGTGTGGTTATGTAGTATCCAAGGTCGGCTCGTCCCTATGTCCACCGATGTAGTTTTGGTGGTCTGAGGGCAGACACTGCACGAGCCGCATGGATAGTGGCCTCGTACCGGGGGTAGTGACCACAGAGTATTAACATCACGTGTAGGCTGTGACAATGGTCGTGTGTGGACAAGGCTGTTCCGTAGGCTCGGACCCTTCTTAAACGCAAAGAGGGGGGGCGGAATGCTTTCAGATGCCACATTTAGTATATGCCAATGTTTTCGTACTGTTTTCTGTGGTCGATTAGACAGAGTACAGAAAGTGGTTACAAAGGTAAGCCTGTCACTAGGGGTCCTGGGAGTGCTATTGTCCAGCAAAGCATCTCGGTCGTTATTCAAAGCTCTCTTCCATGCTTGTCGCACCAGGCGTCTCGAGTACTTGCGTGACCGGAGTTGGCTCTCTAATTCTTTGGCATGTTTGTCAAAAAGATCCCTAGTGGAGCAGTTCCTTCGCACACGTAGGAACTGACCCACAGGGAGGTTCTCCCTGAGGGCCTTGGGGTGATAGCTATCGAAAGAGAGAAGTGAGTTTCTCCACATAGGTTTTTTGTATAATTCACACTGCAGTGAATTATCATGGAAAAAAATGGAGATATCCAGGAAGGCTAACCGTCGTTGGTTGAACTCGATGGTAAAGTTCAAAAAAGCATTTTGTAGGTTAAGCCAAGAGTGGAAAGCCAGAATCTCTTGGCTAGTGCCTCGCCATACCACCAGTATGTCATCTATGTACCTCTTCCACAGCACACTGCTGTGTTTCTAGTTAGGCATAGACAGTTACCGCTACACATGAGTCACCGGTAAAAGAGCTAACCGTGCATGTTTCAAACTAGCCAGAGAATGGTTTGGCAGTGCGTGCTGTGCGTGTGCGCTGTGGGTTGCTTATGGCGAGTGCTGACTGTGTCATTGGACCTTTAGAAAAGAAGGGGGGAACCCATAATAACCCTTTGGCATCTGGGTACTTGAACAAGTATAAAGGAAAAACTAACGCCTAGGGATTAATAATATTTCTACGTTATGGTGACGAGAAAAATTAATTATCTCCTCCCTTGAGTTATTTTATCCTCAATGTAAACTATGTTATCATTATTCTTAATAGTCATACATAGAGAATCCGACCCAACAATGAGTATATCTTTCCTTAGATCTGAGTCTAAGTATATTTATTGTTTTGTATTTCAACAATAATATATAGAGAGATTAATCTTTTAGACATATATACAAAAACATTTATAATATTTACAATCTTTACTTACAAAAAATCAATACACATATACATCTATGAAACCCTATATTTCAATTAGGATGCTTATAGGATTAATCTCCGCAAGCATTCCTTTCTAATGAAGATCAAACCTATTCGAGAACTTTTGAGATCTTTTTTAATTATGATCTCTACTTTCATAAAAGTACTCTGCTAGACGTGAATCCAAACAAAATTTAATAATTCAACTGAATGTCTTCCAAGTCGTTGTCGACGCGTTTCAGCCACAAAACTATTAAGGCCTCATCAGGACTAGGGTACACGTATATATAATTTCTTCAGATTTCACTAATAGAAGCCGTGCTGCCGAGGTGTCTTGTAAAGTGTTCGTAAAGTATTTCTCCAAGTCTCCATCCAATGTTATTTATATCCATCTCCTGATGCTGGAAGCGCGAGGGATTTTGACGATGAGAACTGGCACATTAAGAGGCGACGTCTGCGGTTTTCCATTGTCTCTCACGGTTCTCGTGTAATGAATTAAGGCATTCACGGGTGAAAAACTGAGGATTTTCAAAAGTTATAAATAACATTGGATGGAGACTTGGAGAAATACTTTACGAACACTTTACAAGACACCTCGGCAGCACGGCTTCTATTAGTGAAATCTGAAGAAATTATATATACGTGTACCCTAGTCCTGATGAGGCCTTAAGAGTTTTGTGGCTGAAACGCGTCGACAACGACTTGGAAGACATTCAGTTGAATTATTAAATTTTGTTTGGATTCACGTCTAGCAGAGTACTTTTATGAAAGTAGAGATCATAATTAAAAAAGATCTCAAAAGTTCTCGAATAGGTTTGATCTTCATTAGAAAGGAATGCTTGAGTAGATTAATCCTATAAGCATCCTAATTGAAATATAGGGTTTCATAGATGTATATGTGTATTGATTTTTTGTAAGTAAAGATTGTAAATATTATAAATGTTTTTGTATATATGTCTAAAGGATTAATCTCTCTATATATTATTGTTGAAATACAAAACAATAAATATACTTAGACTCAGATCTAAGGAAAGATATACTCATTGTTGGGTCGGATTCTCTATGTATGACTATTAAGAATAATGATAACATAGTTTACATTGAGGATAAAATAACTAAAGGGAGGAGATAATTAATTTTTCTCGTCACCATAACGTAGAAATATTATTAATCCCTAGGCGTTAGTTTTTCCTTTATACTTGACTGTGTCATTGGAAACAATTAGTCAGCCTTGACACCAGCCCACATGCGAAGATACTCAGCCATGAGGTCCTTGAGGGTTCATTTACCATGTCCAAATATTAACGAACCAAGGCACTCTTTGCAGGGTCTCCACCGTTTTATTGACACACTTGTACCGTAACGAGCACTCTCGGTGCTCTCTTTGGGTCCTCTAGTGTGCAAGTATATTTTTTTCGTGGGGGACATTCCAGCGGTCTAGTCTACTTTTGTGCCGTGCATGCACCATGGTTAGTGTTTCAGGTTTGTGTCCCGCACGAGGTGCTTGACGCGCATGCGCCTTTTCCTATGATGATGGGCTGGCCACGTCATTGGATTTTCGATTGTTCTTGCCGCGCATTGATCGAGGTGACGCTGGCGTCTCTGTGGGCACTCTAATACGCATGTGCACTGTGGAGATGCCGAGCTGACAGCACACACTCTAGGCGGCCGGGACGTGCAGTGCGCATGTTTTAGAGATGCGTGTTCAGAGCCTGGCGCATGCTCCGTATGCCTGATGATCGCGCTGGCATTATGAATACACCCGCACCTGATTATGTTTGAATTCTTTAACGCGATTAGGGCGGGTATTTAAGGACCCCTTTCCTTCCTGCCGCCACCTCCCAGACAGCTCGTAGGCTGGTCTGAAGTACCGACGCACAGGTAAGGAAGGGGAGTTGTAGTTGTAATGTTCTGACTCATGGTCCCTCGTTATTTGATAAACAGTATTCTGTTTGAGGTTTAATAAGGTAGCTGACTACACTTCTCTTGCCTTAATCTGCTTAAAGCTCCAGGTTCATCTGTATGTATGTATAAATATTTATAGAGCGCATTGCAACCCTACGGGCATCCTGGCGCTAATGACATAGTGAAGAGGAGAGAAAGCTAAAAGGGTTATACTCTGGGGAACAGCCAGGTCTTGAGCTGCCCACGGAATAGTGTCAAATCCTGGATCTGTCGTAATTCCAATGGAAGACTGTTCCACAAGCGCACAGCCGCAGTGCTAAAGGCTCGGCCTCCCAGAGTAGCTCTCTTTGTCCTGGGAATCATGGCCCGCCTAGCTGATGAAGAACGCAGAGTGCGCGTGGGAATATACCAACTGAATAGGTTTTGCAGCGGTCTGGGGCCAAGGCCGTGAAGAGCTTTAAAGGCTACGCACAGAGATTTGAATAGAATTCTCTGTTGCACAGGCAGCCAGTGAAGCTCAGACAAAGCTCTAGTGCTGGAGGAAGAACGCGGTTTCAGGAGGGCAAGTTTTGCGGCCGCTACCTGAATGCGTTGAAGTCGCCGGATCAGGTAATCTGGAGACGCAACCAACAAGGCATTGCAATAGTCCAAACGACTAAGGATGGTACAACGAACCACTATGCCTCTCACATGAAGAGGAAGCAAGGGTAGAATCCTGCGTAGGCCTCGCATAATCATGTGACAGCTCAAGGCCACCTTGTTGACATGCGACTCCAGACTTAGCTTCTCATTGAAGCAGACCCCCAGATTACGCACAGACTTTACTGGAACCAGGGGGGTGTCTAAGGGAAGAGGCCAGAAATTAGAGGGCAAGGCTAGAGGCACCTTGCCCACTGAGCAGTGTAAGATCTCAGTTTTGGCACCATTGAACTGCAAGGCATTGTTTTTCAGCCAAGTCGTCATTTCCAGCATACAGTTATGGAAGATAGATAAGGAATCCACCTGATCAGCTTCCAGGGAGATGATCAGTTGCGTATCATCAGCATAGTTGACGGCCGTAATATTGCAAGATTTAATGATTTGGACCAGAGGTCGCATATAAACATTGAACAATATCGGGCTAATAGAGGAGCCCTGAGGGAAACCCTGTTTATTAGGCAAAAAAGCTGACTGATACGGGGGCAGGAAAACCGCCTGCCGTCTATCCGACAGATAAGAGCAAAGCCACTTTAGGGCCAGACCTGTGACCCCCACCTCCTCAAGTCGATGTAGGAGGATATCATGGCTAACCGTATCGAAAGCGGCGGATAAGTCTAGCAATATCAGAGTTGCAGGAAGCCCCTTATCCGCCCGCATTCGCAGATCATCCAAGGCAGTAATCAATGCAGATTCGGTTCCATGCCCTGGACGGAAACCAAATTGATTCTCCTCCAGCTTGCCATTGCTCTCCAAAAACCTCGAAAGGTCTTGGCTGACGAGGCGCTCAGCTATCTTAGCTGGAAAAGGCAACAAGGAAATAGGACGAAAGTTCCCATAGCAGGCGGGATCCAACGAAGGTTTTTTCAGAAGGGGAGATACCAACGCATCTTTCCAACAGGCCGGAACCACACCACTAATTAGTGACTGATTGGTAATCTGATGATGGTGCGGAAAAGTTTCCGACCCTAATTCCTTCCAGAGCTTCTGCGGAATAGGGTCTAACGGAGAGCCAGAACAGACTTTCTTGACCAAATTGAGGAAATCATCCAAAGAAGGACACGTCCAATGATCTAAACAAGGTCCTGCCAGTATCTCTTGGTTTAACCTAAACATTGTACAGCCGGGCGGATCCACTGTCGGATCCACTGTTGGTGCCTCCGCTGCATCTAAACACAAGGTTTTTGGACTGTGTGCTTGGAGCCAACAGAAACACAGTTGACTATCATTTACTCTAAAACCTGCATCAGATATAAGATATATGTCTTTGTTTTAACCTTAGTACATTCAAATATGATGTAATTTTAAGGACCATCATCTGACTTACCTGTAGTAGTGTGTCCATGGGGAGTTTCTCTATAGGTCTCTGACTTTTGAGTTTGTTAAGGTTTTTAAATTGTTTGAAGGTGTGTGTGAAGAGTTAGGACGGATAGGTATCAATCTGCAACTTATCTGTTCGCCTTCACATTCAAACAGAGCGGTGCCTCCATCTCCGAGCGGTCAGCCGGGTGAGGTGAGGCGTTTCTCCCACAAAAGGCTGGGTGAGTCCTAAACAGTTTTAATTGAATTCTGTTTCTATGCAACCATCATAGTGGTTTCTGTAGAGAAAGCAGTGCATAATAGGCATTGTTGAATAGTGGCCATGTTTGCTGAGATTCATGTGTAAGATGTCTTTTCTGACGGTTGATTCTCCGGATTCTCTCTAGGAAAGAAGACACATTTCTTACGTCTAAGCACGAGAGTGCTTGTCCGGTAAGGTGGCTATTGCCACATAATTACCTGACAATTGCACCTACATTGCTTAATTTTGTTGTCTCCCAATTCTATGTCTACCCTGCAGTAGCTTTTATTTTTCCACCGTATTTTGGTCCTGAAGAAAGCCGGGTCAGTTGACCACATCGGCTGAAACATGTCGACCCTTTAAAACTGAGCCAGGAAATAGTCTATTTTTTCAAGACTATAGGTCTTTTAGATATGGCACCTGGACAATTCCTATTAAATATTTTTTTGCCCAGGTATTCATTTTTAATTCACACCCACACTAAAGCACTGCACATTACTGGAGTCCTCAGGGCTTGAACATACACCTTGGCAGGAGTTTGTTTTTGTCGGGAAGCATTAGGCTGTGCACCCAGCAGAGCCTTCTGGCTCGATATTGCGTGCCCAGACTTTGATTCCCCAGAGTTCCAGATGACGAAGTTCCGCCAGTAAGGGTGGGCTGATGGACTCTTAACTCCAGCCAGGTGATGTACTAACTATCTGATAAGTCTCTTGCACTCTTTCACAGTTCGTAGTGGCTTGCTGTTCTCCATGAACTGACTTTGCACCTCCTGGTAGTTTTCATAGTATCTTTTGGGGATTGGAGGTGTAGTAGTCCCTAAACTGAATTTCCCCTGCGACCCTTATTTAAATTGTGTTTTTGGTGGTTATAGTTAGGTCTGCATTTCCATTGATGGAGCATTCTTTGATTTGTCAATAATTTTGGTGCAGTTTGATGAATCTGCCCAAAGAAAGTTCACCTCGGCTCCTTTCTGGAAAGGTTTGGGATGATCCATCAAGCAGGAGCCTTTTAAAAAAGGGGGGTCCCAAAACATAAAATCCTCATGCATTTTCAGTAGACATTTCGATCAGTACTTCCGCAAAAACTGCAGAACGGAAATACACCAAATTTGGGAGCATGCTAGATCTTTGTCCAGACAGCATGCCTTTTGTGATTTGGTGCAAATCTGTTCAGTAGTTTCTGAAATATTAAAGAACAAAAATATTTATATATCTGGACGGTTGGGTTTGAGGGACTCTCAGGAAAGTCCCACAAACCCAATTTAAAAAAATTGAGAGTTCTGATTGGCCCAGGTTTTTTTTTCTCTAGGGCCAATTTGCTCCAACAGGAGACACACTCCCACAGAAGCAAGTATTCTGATTGGCTGCCTGAAACATGAGGGGAAATGTTGCAGGCAGCCATTGCAGGACTCCTGTCCTGTATTTAATTTTTTTAAAAATATATAGGGGCAGGGTAGGGATACTTTGCACCCCTAGGCCATTTGCGATTTTTTTTAAACGCCACAATCCTGTCGGATTATGAACATGACTTTTTTGTATTAAAAAAAAGAAAGAGCCGGTTGGCTTTTTCTATGTAATAAATATAAATGTAATAAATTTGACCCCTCCTCTCCCAGGGTGGGCCAGGTCCCGGGGGTCTTCAATATAATTTTTGGGGGAGAGGCATGAGTAAGGCATCCTCCTTGAGTCCCCCCGTGTGGCACCAATGAGGCATGGACCCTCTCCCCTTGGGCCAAATGTACTTTGAAGAAGAGGTGGCATGCAACACCCCCTCCCCAAGCCTCTACTTGTCCCCAGGAACTCATACCCTGGGGCCAAGATAACAAGAAAAGGGAGGGGCCGTATACCCTCCTCCTCATAGTTGTACCTATCCCGGGGACCACAACCCCCAAGGCGTTATACAATGTAGAAAAGTCACAGGCATGTTTT
This sequence comes from Triturus cristatus, assembly GCF_964204655.1. Lineage (NCBI taxonomy): Eukaryota > Metazoa > Chordata > Amphibia > Caudata > Salamandridae > Triturus > Triturus cristatus. Next base: position 1,348,503,678 of record NC_140590.1, read on the forward strand.
TTTATTAAAACTTTATTAAACATGTTTATGATAATTAATATGCATTGGTGATGTTTAGAAAAAGATTATAGATCTGATATATATATACTCAGCCTTTGATAAAGCCAACAGGCACACTTTTTGTATTTTGGTGGTGTCTTTGACACAGCAAGGAAACTAGGGGTTAGATCAGGTCTAACCGAACACCTGTTTGAGGACATAAAGACGGTAAGGAGAGTTAAATGGGTGGGCAGGGCGTAAAAAACCCTGCCAGGTGAATGTGTTGTTTTGTCTTTTAAAGCTCCACGGTTGGTGGAGCACGACCAGGGCTACAAATGTATCTATAAGCACTGTTTCTTCCTCCCCTTAGGCTATTTCTATCAACCCAGCATTACACCCGACACTAATCAACTTCAGAAACTACTTAACTTGAGACCATTGACTAACTTAACCTATAATATTCCAATACATAATCGGTTTCAGAATATATCCAACCTGGACGGGTTAGACTGACTCGATGAGGAGCACTGTGTGGGATCTGGGGGAGAACTAAAGACTGCAACTCTTTTGTATAACCCTAAAGATGGGATATCCATCTAGTCACTGCCAAGCATCGTGCAACCTGAAATCATCTCGCAGCTAACTAATGGCACTAGCTCATTCGTTCCGATAACTAACCAAGCAGACAGTCTCCCTGAAGTCTACCCTGAACTTATTGGATTCATGTTCTGGAACGTGGCAGGTCTCCGGAATAAATTAAATAATCCAGAATGGTTAGAGTTTATTCAGGGTTTTAACTTTATCTGTTTACAAGAGACTTGGCTCATGGAGCCTTTACACATAAACAGGTACAGAACATATCACGTCCCAGCTACCGCTACAACTCATGGTAGATCAAAAGGCGGGTTATGCACTTTTATCTCTAACAATTTAAAATATGTCATAATAAACAACCCCTACTACCAAACAACTGTCTGTGAAGGCTCAAGTGTTCCATGGCTAGCAGCAATCATTTTTATTACAATGCCACCACGAGTGATATAAAAGCAGTTTTGCAAAACTTGGACAAAGATCTGGAGCACCATGATATAAGTAGTAGTAAGAACCTGTTAATTGTATTGGGAGTGGGCCGAATTTAACACACAATTGTGTACCATGCCTCCTGCAAAAATATATGGAATGACCAATTTAGATAAAGTCGGCCAATCACACTTCATCCACAACCAATATGGGGATAGGATAAATGAATTAATATTTAAATTTGATCTGGCGTTCTCCAATGAAATCTCATTCCCATGTGCCCCATTCAAGTGCACCTTCAATGGGAGAAACGCCCACAGCACTATTGATTATATTCTGATGTCTAACAATTGCACTGCTCATGCATTTAATGTTAATACTCATTCTATTTCACTAAGCAACCACTTTCCCCAGACTTTCAATACTCACCGCCTTATTTTTTAACCAGAAGTGCAGTCATACTACATTTCAGAATGGAGAACTTGAGTTAGCAACTCTCAGGGGCCGATTCCGATCCAGGTCGGAAAGCACTCCGACCGAGCCGGATCCGGAGTGTTTTCCGACCGAACCGGAGTCCTGCAGTCCGACCGAGCGAGTACGATGCGGCCGTATGCTGCTGGACTCGTTTCGGCCGGACTACCATAGAAGTCAATGGGAGCCAGTCGTACGACGCGTACATGGGCTCCCACTGACTGAATGGGTACGTCGCGGACAAGTGTGCCCCCTATAGTGGGTATGCGTCGGTGCCATCTGCACCATACATGCCCGTGTTGGGGAGACCCAGGGGTCTCCCCCTGTGTCCGAGTCGTAGGGCTGCGGGTGACAGGGGGTCCGACGCGGACCCCCAAAGGCAACCACCCAGACAATTTGCGAGCTAGACACTCCGGCTCGCACAGGCTGTCCGACGCGTGCATTGTACTGGCTCGGTCGTGAATCACATCCATTGCACGCCACGGTTAGCTTACGACCGAGACGTACGGAGCGGTTTGGACCCAGAAACGACTCGGTCGGTGAATTTCATGTAGCTCGCATCGTACTTGCTCGCTCGTACAACTGTACGAGTCGGCCGCAAAACACGCGTACGGCTCGTAGTTTTTCCGGCCGGATCGCGTTCGGTGCCCTTCCAACTCGGATCGGAATCGGACCCTCAATGGATATTCTTTGTGGTGGTCACCACTTATCCCTGAGGGTTTTTTAAAACAATTAACTAGCAGCAAAGGGGAAGTCTTTAAGACCTGCCTAGATGAAACTTCACACCCAAAAGGTATTATTACTGCCTTTCTGGCAATTACGCCAAAGAGAGCCTCCTCATCATAATGGAAAAACATAGATAAGAGAGAAAAGGATGGTTTGATTCATCTTCTGCAAAGGCCCATAAGAGATTAGAGGAAGCATTGAATAAAGCGCCAAGATGTAGATCTGAGGTCCAGTCCTGCAGAATAGATTATAAACAGGCGCTGAATCAAAGGAAATTATGGCTAAGAGAGAAAGCATGGGAAGCTTTACACAGAGCAAGTATTACTTAGGATAATAACGTGTTTTGGAGGGTAGTTAACTCTGCACCATTGAGAGCAGATGATGGCCCTGAGATTGAGGTTGCGATAGCGGATGATGACTGGATAAAGCATTTTTCTGGTATATTATTCCCTGCCCATTCTTACATCAGAACAAGACCAGGTGTATAAATACAACAAAATCGAAGTCTCTTCCAAAAGTCAGTCAATTGCTCCATTTAGTCTGGAGGAAGTTAACAGAGCAATACCTGCAAGTAGAGCCGAGAAAGCACCTGGACCCAATGCTCTCCCAGTGGATTTGTATGAGGCTAATACTGCTTTATGGTTGCCCTTACTAACTGTGGTATTAAGGGCCTGTTGCAACACAGGTTTTCTTCCCACATGGACAGAATCAATAATTGTCCCGATTCTCTTTGCTCAATTCTCTGGCGAAGATTGCAGGCCACATCATTTTGAATAGGCTACAAGGGTGGGCAGAAACAAATTATATCCTGTCAGACTTGCAATATGGATTCCGCACCGGGATTGGGACAATAGAGCAGGGCCTTAACTTAAGCATGTTAATTGGAAAATATACTAAGATCAAGGGAGGGAATATATATTTGGCATTTGTCTGTTTGTCTTCGGCCTTCGACTGCATCATCCATTCAAGTTACAGACAATCAGGACAGATATGGGGGTGGAGACATCGTTTATTAGTTTCCTGAGAGACTTGTACTCAGGATCCAAAGCCAAGCTTAGATATGGCATCAGGGGAGAATGTACACAGCCCTTCAGCATGGAGAGAGGCGTAAGACAGTGCTGTGTCCTACCACCATTTCTTTTTTCATTATATATAAACAATGTAGGCGCTATGCTGACCACACACTCCAAAGATCTTCCACAGATGGGACACCGCCCTGTTCCAGCCCTCCTCTACGCTGACGATGCCGTTCCTATGGCCCATACTCCACTTGGTCTACAGTCCGTACTCAAAACATTGTCAAGTACATGCAGAATCTTAGCACGCTAGTTAATCAATCAAAAACATTTACAACGAACTGCCGCAGAGCAGCTACCTGTTGAGACATAAAAATTAAGGACACTAATATACGTTTCACAAACAGCTTCTCATACTTAGGCATCATATTCGATAAAGAAGGCACATGGAACCGCGCTATTTCTACTAAGGCTTCATTGGTTAAAAAAACATTCATGGCCCTATGAAATTTCGCCAGACGGTTGGGCACCAATCCCCCTGAAGAGATGATAACTATCTATAAGGTAAAATGTTTCAGTGTAGTATTTGGGACAGGGATCTGGGGGCATTCTAAATGCACAGCCCCACAAATGGTAGAGAATGAGTTCTTGAGGTATGTGCTTGCCACCCCTAAAAGCGCCCCCATATATGTTTGTCATGCTGAGTGCTGAGTTGGAGGTTTCATTTGTTACAGACCAAATAATGATGAAGCCCATACTACTTTGGCATAAACTTGGACATCAGAATATACCGCCCTCAATGGTTCTGTCATTGGGGATTGTCTCAAATCGTGTTTGTTTACAGTTACACGCATGCCATGGCTGATGTATATCCAACACTTCTGTTGCGACCTGGGGCACCCTGACTACTTCAAGAACCCTAAATCCTTATAAGCTATTAGCAGAAAAGCATTAGAAATTGAGTGTATTGCACATCTAGAGAATCTCAGGTTGACCATCGAATTAACTAAGCCCAATGTTTAAAAAAATCCACTTACTTTAACTACATATGAAATGCAACCACACCTGAAAGCTGTATCTAATTCTAGGCACAGATTTATTTTAACTTGTTTCAGAATGGACACTTTCCATCATTTAGTTAGTTTTCCTGAAGGTTCGCAAATTTAAGAAATTATCCTTGTGACAGTACGATGGCACAGACCAGTATGCATGTTGTATTTTTTGCAAATTTTACAGTAAGCTGATAAAACACTACACTTTACCTTTTTTTAAATTATCATATTGTACACAATGACACCCTGCTTATCTCTTCCTACAATCATTGCCTACTGTTGAGATTTGCTGTGGAATGTCAAGCTTTTTGTAGGCTACTTTCTATGTTAGAAAGAACATTTTACAGTCATCATGAATAGTTTTGTGTAATAGTTTAAAAGTGGCTAACTGATTTATGATGCATCATTAATTTGTTTTAAAAATATTATTACAAACTACATTCTAAAAAATGTAACTTAGCAAATTTCTATTACTGCTATTATGAAATTGAAAAGAGGAATGAATTGAGCTGATAAGGGGGTTGTTAGGAGAGCATAGCGGACCCCTAGTTGAGGTTTTTGCCCTCCTCCCTTTCTACCCTTCCACAACTTGAATACGTAATATTACCATCTCAATGTCAAAGATTGGAGGGTGTCAGACTTCAACGAGGTTTTAAATGAACTGTATTTTAAAAATTTATTGTTAAAGATTCTGTTGGCTATATCAACTGTATTTTTCGGCACTTTTTTATTTCACTTTTATGATCTATTTTATTTAGATCGAATAAAGTTGGAACTGACTGACTGACAAATTCAGTTAGCCTGCCTGAGTGCAATGAGGGCCTGTCAGACCAACTATATAGTTAGGACCTATTTTCCATAGGAAATCCGCAACATTCTATTTGGAATAACGTTGGCGTCGATTGATGAATCTTCGCGAAAGTTTCCAAACTTTTGGCCAGCTCCGGTCCGCTCCTATCCTGAAAATTTCACGGTGATTCGTCAAGCGGGGGCCGAGAAAAAAGGGGGGTCCCAAAACGCATTTTTCCTATGCATTTTCCCATAGGACCTGTTGACGCAGCTACAGCCCAAAGTGCTGAACGGAATTACACCAAATTTGGCAAAGAGGTAGTCCTCAGTTCAGACTCGTGCCTTTTGCTTAAATGGTGTAAATCCGTTCAGTAGTTCCTGAGAAAATTAAAAGTAAAATCGCATACATATCTGGGCGGAGCCTAACCCCACATCTCATCGTGAGATCTGATTGGCTGTCAGCACTTCATCCAAGAAGTGTTGGCAGCCATCCTGGGACCAATATACATGATAGCACCTCATTAAAAAGCATTGCAGTTAATAGAAGGTTTTAAGACTTTAGTTACATTACAAATCATTTGTTGATGGTACCATACTCATTTTAGGAATTGTGGTGTGTTCTAAGGTGACTTTACCATGTGAAAAAGCCTTCTGCTGTGATATCATGAATCATGTTTGAGAGAAAACTATTTTCTCATGCTTTTCCCACAGAGGTTTGGAAGGTGATCTATAAGCTAAACTGAGAGCATATTTTATGTAAATTCACATTATCTTTCTCAGTCATGTGAGAATGAAGTCTGACATTCTCAGTAAAACATGTACATCCAACAAGGGCAGAGACTGTCAGTTGATTCCTTTGTGTTCTACTGCAGCTTCCCAGAGTATTCTAAAGAACAACTAGAGCGCTAACAGTCCTACTTATGACAAACGTATGGCACACCTGAAGCCATCTTGGCTGGAATAAAGTGGTAACTCTTAAAACATTTAATTTAAAAAGGAACAAAATGAGGGGGTTCATTTTGCCATAGAAAGTATGATTAGTGCTGTAGAAAGACAAATTAGGGCACATTTTGAGTGACTTCTCAAATCCTCTTCTATTTCATTAAAAAATTCTGACATGCAGACTGAAACATGCACTTTCAATACCAGCAGCAGACTTCCCTGGTGAGCAGTAGCTTTACTACAGTGATCTAATAAGCAACTAGAGTGCTAACATTCTGAATTTATGGCAAATGTGTGACACATCTGAATGCCTTCTTGATGGAATCAAAGTAAAAAACTGAAAGTATTTCCTACTGTGGAGACTGTAGTAAATGAGGAAATCAGGAAACATCATAACAAATAAGTCTCCCAAAATGGCCACCAGAGACAAAAGAGCCCAAATGTAGCCCAAATATCACCCATATGTAGCCCAAGTATAGCCCAATGACAGAATGTTCCAGAGTGTTCTAACGAACAACTAGAGCGCTAACAGTCTTACTTATGACAAAAGTATGGCACACCTGAAGCCATCTTGATTGGAATAAAGTGGTAACACTTGAAACCTTTAATTTACAAAGGAACAAAATGAGGGGGTTCATTTTGCCATAGAAATTATGATTAGTGCTGCAGAAAGAAAAATTAGGGCACATTTTGACTTCTCAAATCCTCTTCTATTTCATAAAAAAATTCTGACATGCAGACTGAAACATGCACTTTGAATACCAGCAGCAGACTTCCCTGGTGAGCAGTAGCTTTACTACAGTGATCTAATGAGCAACTGGAGTGCTAACATTCAGAATTTATGGCAAATGTGTGACACATCTGAATGCCTTCTTGATGGAATCAAAGTAAAAAACTGAAAGCATTTCCTACTGAGGAGACTGCAGTAAATGAGGAAATTAGGAAACTTCATAACAAATAAATCTCCCAAGATGGCCACCAGAGACAAAAGAGCCCAAATGCAGCACAAATATCACCCAGATGTAGCCCACATGTAGCCCAATGACAGAAGTGTGCAAAACACTTATTTTTTGTGTATTTGCAGTTTTATATAGTGCAGACTTGTCAGGTATTGGAGTGCTTTACATGAGCATTGGTTACATCACACAAGATCAAATTCATTTTGGTTGTAGACATGGGGAGATTAAGTGATTTGACCAGAATCACAGAATGTTGAGCTGAAGCAGAAACTCCGACCTTGTTCCCCAGTTGCAAAGTCTGCAGCTCTGGAAGTAACACCACATCCTCTCCCCTAGGTGCAACATTTAATCAAGTGGTCAACAGGATAAAAAAACATAAAGATTACAAATAATTTAAAAGTTCTTTGTCGCTATTTCAAAACTCAGAAAATATGTCCTCATTTTAGTTTTTTAGAGCACTAACCATAATTTTGATGCAAATAGGACCTTCGCATATATGTAATTTCTAAAGGAAATACTCTAGGTATTACAGTTTTGATTACATCAAGATGACGTCAGGCGTTCCACGCTTTTGTAATAAATATAGAATGTTAGCAAACTAGTTGTTCATTGGGATACTGTTGAGAGGCAGTGGCCAGGGGCACAGACTCTGAAAATTGAAGGCAGGTAGGAGAGTGCAGAGGCAACAATTTGACAACACTGGGCAGGCAGGAAGGGCAGTGGCAGCACAACAGACTATGGAGGGCAGTGGAAAGGGGGGCAGGGGCAACAAACCAACAATACAGGACTGGCAAGAGAGGCTGTGGCAATATAATAGACCATTGTGGGCAGAAGGAAGTGGCAGTGGTAGTACAACCATACATGCCAACAGACCCGTTTCAGCCAGGAAACGTCCAATGTTTTTAAGCTCAAATGGGCTTTATTTGATCTGTCTCCTTTCTACAATCTCTTCTTTTTAAATGTAACTCAAAGGGGAAAATCAATACCCCAGTTTTTTTCAAAATCTCCCTCTTACCAACTTCAAAATGTTCGCAAGTATGGTACATTGGATCATGGTAGGCAGGAGGAATTGGGGTAGGGACATGGACTTAGATAACAGAGGACAGGAGGGACATGGAGAGGTGCACCAAACTGACCATACAAGGCAGGCATCAGGGTTTGCAGCAGCACAATACACCACACAGCGCATGCAGGACGGGAGTGCAGCACAACAATCCATAGAAAGCAATAGGGAGGGGACAGGACCATGCACATGGACAACAGAGAGCAGAGGGGAAAGAGGCAATGGTAGCTAGCTGACCATAATGGACAGACAGGAGAGAAAGCTGCAGCATAACAGACCATAAAGGGCAGGAGGGACGGATCAGGGGCATTAGAATGGAACAGACAAGCCAGGAGGGAGGGAATAGGGTCTGCACATGGAAACAGAGGGCTGGGGGCAAGGGGGCAGGACAGGAGCAGCAAGATGACCATGGAGGTCAGGCAGGATGGTCGCTAGAAATAAGACACACCATGGAGAGCAACAATGAGACTATGATGGCATACACACAGACCATGGAGGGACGGTGGGAGGGGGTCAGGGGCAGCTAGCTGGCCACACAGGGAAGGTGGGAGGGGCCATGGCAGCACAGAAGACCATGCATGGCAAGCCGGAGGGTTAGTGACAGCACAATGGCTATGATGGGCAAGAAGGAGGGTGCAGGGGCATGCACAAAGGACCATGGAGGATAGAAGGCAGGGTCAGGACCTTGGCACAGACAAGAGAGTTCAGGGGAAGGGGCCTCACAACAGACCGCACGGGGCAGGCAGGAGGAGCAGTTGCAGCACAACAGACCAGGGAGGGCAGAAGGGTGTGGCAGTAAAATGGACCATGGAGGACAGGAGGAAGGGGATAGGGGCATGGCATGTGGACAGGCAGGGTGGAGGTGGCAGAGACAGGTTACAGTCATCTGACAATGCTAGGCAGGTGGGAGGGGAGTGGCAGCTCAACAGAACACTCAGAATAGATAGGAGTGGCAGGTCCATGGAACATGGTGGGCAAACAGGATGGAGCAGGGGCATGCACAAAGACATCGGAGGGCAGGGGGAAGGAGAATAGGGGCAGCAAGCAAAGCACAGAGGCTAAGCAGGAGGTCAATGATGGGCCATATAATTGGGCAATGGAGGGCAGGATGAGTGGACTGGTACATCATGCTAAATGCAGGGCAGTGGCAGCACATCAGACTATGCATGGCAGGAGGGAGGAGGCTAGTCCATGGATTCAGACAACAGAGGATAGGGAGGAGGTGGATGGGGCAGCAAGCTAACTGTTCAGAGAAGGTGGGTATTAGGAACTTTATTGTTTTTAAAATGTGTGTCTGTGCGAACTACTTAAAATATGAACAAGTATGCAGCATAATCTCACTTTTATTCAGGAAGAAGAGGACGTTTGTGACTGTGACTCCGGGCTCACTTGGCAGAAACACCCCCTGACCCTCCACCCCCCATCGCAAAATGTAATGCCCGTGAAAAGGGTAGGTGGACGCAGTGTTATATAGAACATAGTCCTGAGAGCACGATTGAAAATGAAAACTAGATATAGTATATGGTATAAACTATGCACCAAAAAGTGTGATATAAGATGAACCGGGGCGTGAAATATAATATGCAATACATTGTGCGCAATGACGGATTCATTGGAGAGCGCGAGATAGCACAGGCACTAGCGCGTGCTATGCGATATGCGCCTTGGAGTGTAATATGCACAGGGCAGTGTTGTGTAACTTAACTAGTCTCTAAAGTTGTAATATAAAATATGTGCTGGGGAGTGTAACTTTGCATATGCACTGTGACAAAGATATGGATCCCAGATTGTAATATGTATGGCATAGCGCTGTCCGTTATAACATAGGCATCGAGGAAGGCACGTTAGATGGGGCAATATAACCCGTGTGAAGGCAAGTGTGGCATGACATATTCACGGGGTGGTGTTACAGTGCACATGGGCTAGAGAGTGTCATAGCATACGCACTAGCTGGTGGAATACAACACAGAGGTGTGAGGCACTCGGCTGTTACGAAATCACCCACCTGTACTCCGGTTTGTTCCTTCGCTGGTGCTGCTTGATCCCAACTCCCTCTGAAGCCCACCGGGGCAGCAAGGAAGTAACACTTGTCACCCAGATGGACCCCCGAGGGGGAAGGGGGGAATTGGAAGAGAGAGAGAGAAGAAGACAAAACACTGGGTTTGCGTCTAGGTCCTCTTCTGGTTCCGTCAGGGGACAAGGGAGTGATCGGGTCCAGATTTCTATAAATGCACCACAGGAACTGCTAGCGATACAGAAAAACAGCTACAGATTCTTATGTATCTTACGCTTGTCGGATAATCTGCAGTGGAAGTAGAAAGATACATATATTTAACAACAACAACAGTTATAGCATCTTTTAAGAAACTTTCTGGAAGGCAAGTCATGTGTTAGCTTTCTTTTGTCTCATACCAATTTAACGTCTTTCCAAGAACACTCTCCTTTTCTGCCAAAGGGTCTTTTTCCTAGACGTTTTCACAATGTAGTGCCTTTATACTGTAACAACAATTATTAAACATTACTACATATTCACCCTTTTGTTATGTGTCAAAAGCGATTTCAAAATGATCATTTATACTAACTGAAATGGGTTCTTCTATGCGCAAAATAATTATTCAAATTGTCCTTAAACAAGTCTTTTCTATAGAAATGTTCGTTGCAGCAACTGCTGAACTCAAAGTCTTGAATTAAATGTAGTCCCAAATGCACATGAAGCAGAAATGACACTTTCTGCCTTTTTTTAAAGAGTCTTCGTCTCTTTTACAAGTCTTTCTCTTTTCCAATAAAATCTGAATAATGTTCTTACCTCGCGCGCTGAAATTACCCAGTTTATGCTGGTTGCTAGGCGCCGGTTTGTTTATGTACTCTGTTGTCCGTCTCGTTGGTTGCGGGAGGCGGGATGTTGCCGAGACGGAAGAGCGTCGAGAAAACGGAAGAAGATCCAGCCGGACCTTCAATGCCGAGCACCTTCAAGGAAAGCAGGAAGTATTACAGCCCCGAAGCAGGTCTCAAGACGGGAGCAGGACCGGAGCTGTTCACACGGACGGAGTCAGGTGAGTTCTGTCCAACAAGGAAGCGAAGCGTTGGGGATAAGCGGGTGGGGGTTTAAATACCTTTGTGAGCGAGGCTTCAAAACGTGTACTGAGGCGTGCCTTGTTTATTAGCATACGCACGGCTCGACAACGTGTCCTGGGGTATGCCTAGCTCTTAGCATACGCACGAGGAGATTTTCCGTTGACACGTGCTAGACTTGTGTCTTGTGGCTGCTGTACTGCGAAAACTATTAACACGTGTACAGCGCGCGGTGGTTACGCTTAGGAAATAAGCATAACGTTGTCACTTGGATTCTGAAAACAAACATTGATACCTGCAACTAAATATACTGGTGAAACAATGAACTACAGGTTATACAAGGTCAACTTAACAATGCCAATTGCTGTTGGATACACAAATAGTCTTACAATACATAATAATGTAACCATGCATACTAATTTGACCAGGGATTTGACCAGGGATACATTTAGGTTCAGATTTTCATAACAGTTCTCCCCCCCAAAGGTCGTCTAATCGGGCGGGGCTTATCAGGATACAAAGCATGAAAGGACCGAATGAGGCGTGGGGCATTAACATTCTGTTCAGGTTCCCATGATCTTTCAGAGGCATCATACCCTTTCCAATCAATCAAATAGTGTAAACGGCCACCAATGCGTTTAGAGTCCAAAATGCGATTAACTTCGTATTCCACGTGATCACCCACAATCACTGGTGGAGGTGGATTATCCTGTCGAGTAGCAGGGTTGAAGGGTTTAAGTAAGGACACATGAAATACAGGATGGATAACAAATTCTTTAGGTAAAGTTAATCGTACAGAAACTGGATTCACAATTTTTTCAATTGGATAAGGCCCTATGTATCTTGGCTTTAATTTCTTTGGACTATCCATTTGAATATTTTTAGTTGAAAGCCAGACAAGATCTCCTTCCTGGTAAGGCGGAGTTGGGTTTCTATGTTTATCCGCAGCAAGTTTCATTTTTCTTTTGTGTTTTGCTACATTCTGTTTAGCTAGGTCTTGTATTTTTGTCACTTTATGTAAACGCTCTGTGACTGCTGGTACATCATCCTTTAGATTTGGGGAAATAGTCGGGAGAGATCATGGATGTCTACCGGTAAGGAAATAAAAAGGTGAACAACCTATGGCTGTATGATGACTATTGTTGTATGAAAATTCAGCTAAGGGTAACACCTCATCCCAGCTTGCTGACACAGAAGATGTCAAACAGCGTAGAGTTTGTTCTAGATATTGATTTAATTTTTCTGTCTGGCCATCTGTCTGTGGATGAAACGCTGAGGACAACGCAATGTCAATTCCCAAGTGTTTACATAAGTGTCTCCAAAATTTAGAAATGAATTGGGGGCCTCTGTCGGACAGGATTTTACTGGGCAGGCCATGTAGTTTTACAATGTGATTAATAAAAATATCACTGAATTCACTTGCATTAGGTAACTTAGTTAAGGGAATGAAATGTCCCATTTTTGATAGTTGATCCACAACTACCAAAATAGTAGTGTAAGAATGTGAATTAGGTAGATCGGTGATGAAATCAAGACTAATGGTATGCCAGGAGGATGGAGGTATTGGCAATGGTTGCAAGAGACCGGCAGGTGAGTGATGATCAGACTTTTGCCTAGCACATACTGGACATGACTTAACGTAGTGCTGAATATCTTTACTAATGTTGTTCCACCAAAAGTGTCTCTGACTCAACTCTAACGTTTTATGTATTCCTGGGTGCCCTGCTAAACAAGAATCGTGATTCCAATTTAATACCTGCTGTCTTAATTCCCCTGGAGGAACAAACAATTTTTTGTTATGAAGAAAATAGCCTTCATGTATGGAGTTCTGTTTATGTGAAAGCCAGTCTTGTTGATTTAATGTCTGACAACTCTGTTTTAATTGGGTTAGAAAGGTGTCTACTTGTGTGAATGCGACTACTTTTTCTGATGGTATGATAGTTTGAACCTTAATCCTATCTTCTGATTTATCACAAACTAATCTAGAAAGTGTATCAGACAAAAGTTGTTTCTGCCCTGGACGATATGTGATAATGAAATCAAATTCACTAAAAAATAGCAACCAGCGCATTTGTCTGGGGGTTAAAGCCTTAACCGTGGTAAAAAATTGTAGGTTTTTATGATCTGAAAATATTGTGATTGTATGCTTGGCTCCCAATAAATGATGTCTCCATTCTAGAAATACTGCCTTGATTGCCAACAATTCTCTCTCAGCAATAGTGTAGTTTTGCTCAGCTGGTAAAAGTTTACGAGAATAAAAGGCAATGGGATGCAAGCGACCAGTTGTTGGATCTTTCTGCATTAAAACCCCTCCTAAAGCCGTTTGAGAGGCGTCTGCCTCCACAAAAAATGGTCTATCGGGATCAGGGTGAATCAAAAGTGGAGCAGACGTAAAAGCTTGTTTTAATGTAGCAAAGGCCTTTTCAGCTTCCGAGGTCCATTGAAATTTTGTTCCTTTCCGAAGCAATTGTGTGATAGGAGTCACAATTTCGGAAAAGTTTGAAATGAAACACCGATAAAAATTGGCGAAGCCTAATACTCGTTGTATCTCTTTAACTGACGATGGAGTAGGCCAGTTCAAAATGGCTTCAACCTTCTTTTTATCCATCGTAATGCCTTCTGGGGAGAGCCAATAACCCAGAAATTCAACCTTTTTAGAATGAAAAACGCATTTCTCAAGTTTTACATACAAAGAGTTCTCTTTTAACCTTTGTAATACAGAACGAACATGATGAACATGTTCCTCATCAGTTTTGGAAAAGATTAATATGTCATCAATATATACGATGACGCAAACGTCCAACAAATCATGTAATACTTCATTAATGAAGTATTGAAACGCTGCCGGGGCGTTACAAAGCCCAAAGGGCATCACCGTATATTCAAAAAGACCATACTTCGTGCGAAATGCAGTCTTCCACTCATCGCCCTCTTTTACGCGGACCAGATGATATGCACCGCGTAAATCCAATTTGGTGTATATGCTTGACCCTTTCACTTGATTCAATAACACTGGAATCAACGGGAGGGGATAACGATTTTTGATCGTGGCCTTGTTCACTGCGCAATAATCAATACACGCTCTTAAATCGCCAGATTTTTTCGACACGAAAAAGAGCGGCGAGGAGACAGGTGATGTGGAGTGTCGAATGAACCCTTTTTCTAAGAGTTCTTCTAGGTACGTTTTGAGATATTCATTTTCAGGCTCAGTTAGAGCATAAATCCTACTGCAGGGTAAAGCTGCTCCTGGAATCAAATCGATTCTGCAGTCATATATTCTGTGTGGAGGCAACTGAGTTGCCTGGACTGGATCAAAAACATCAGAAAAGTCTTTATATTCACTAGGTATCTGAGGAACTATGGAATCTACTGCTGAGCAACATAAAGGGGTGATAGGATCTTGCAATTCCTGATAACAATGAGTTCTACAATGAACTGAATCTAAAGTCACAGTTCTTTTCACCCAATCTATGTGAGGATTATGTTGTTCTAACCATGGAATGCCTAGAATAACACCAAAGGTCGGAGTGTCAATAAGGTCAAACACTGTTTCTTCTGTGTGACCATTTTCAGCAATAATAGTTAGCGGTTTTGTGTGGAACTTAATTAACCCAGAAGATAAAGCTGACCCATCAACTGCTCTAACAATTTCTGGTTCTGCCTTTGGAACTCGAACTACACCTAAATGTTTTGCTAACTCTAGATCAAAGAAGTTCCCTGTTGCTCCTGAGTCTATCATGACAGCTATACAGTGTCTATGTTGGTTGGTAAGAATGAAGGTCATTCTTATAGTCAGATGTTTAGGTGTGTGGGTTACAACATTTGTAGCGTAGTGTGAGATCTGTGGTTTGAATGGTCTCGAAGAACCGATCCCGTCATTCTTCGAGAAGTCTAGTTTTCCGACTCTTGAGGAACCGAATCGAGAGTCGCAACGCTTTTCTTTTTAATGGGCTTTACTGGACAGTCTTTGGCATAATGCCCTGCCTTGCCACAGTATAAACAAAGATTCCCTTTTCGTCTGCGTTCTTTTTCCTCAGAGGACAATGGCCCTTTTAAAACCCCTATTTGCATTGGTTCTATGAGAGATTTTTTGTCTTCCGCTTCTTTCCTCTCTACCTTAAAATGTAAGGCTCTGAAGTCTCCTCTGGGTCTCTCATTCTTACGCTCTCCCAATCTGTGATCTAATTTCACCACTAAATCTAGAAATTCTGTGTAATCTTGGGGAAGGTCTACAATAAGTGCCAAGGAGTCTTTTAGGTCATCTCTAAGACCTCGATAAAAAAGGGATACCCTTTTATCGTTCGGCCAATGTGTCTCGGATAGTAATCGATTAAAGGTGGTGATGTAAGTGATGAGATCTTTAGAACCCTGGCGGAGATTTAATAACTCATTGTCTGAAGCATGAATAAATACATGTTTGGCAAATAACCCTGTCATGGCTGTTTTGAAGGCGTTTAGGTCATGAAGTAACGGGTCATTAACATCAACCAAGGGCATAGCCCAGCTAGCAGCCACTCCTCCCAAGTAAGAAATAATAAATGCTACTTTAGACGTGTCTGAAGTAAAAATCTGCGGCTTACACAAAAAGTGCAACTGACATTGACTCATAAAAGTTGAGAAGCGACTACTGTCCCCTGTGAACTGTTCTGGATTGGCCAATGGGACAGGGCTGGGTGATACCACAGTGACTTGGAGATTCTGATCTGTATTGGCTGCTGCAGATTGGGCAGGGTTAGTAACATGAGGGTGAAATTTTGATGGAGCAATTAGAGGTTTACTAACGTCTGAACGTGGATCCCTCCAACTAGTAAAACCTGTTTTGGTTCTATCTAACTCCAGCCTAAGGCCCTGATTCTCCTGTCTTAACTCATGCATTTCGCCTGCCAATCTTCGAACCAAAGCGGTTAATTGGGACGGGTCTAGATTATCAGTTTCATACTCCATAGTGCAAGACCAGCGAAGGAACGGGTGTTGGGGCTTCGCTTTCTGTTACGAAATCACCCACCTGTACTCCGGTTTGTTCCTTCGCTGGTGCTGCTTGATCCCAACTCCCTCTGAAGCCCACCGGGGCAGCAAGGAAGTAACACTTGTCACCCAGATGGACCCCCGAGGGGGAAGGGGGGAATTGGAAGAGAGAGAGAGAAGAAGACAAAACACTGGGTTTGCGTCTAGGTCCTCTTCTGGTTCCGTCAGGGGACAAGGGAGTGATCGGGTCCAGATTTCTATAAATGCACCACAGGAACTGCTAGCGATACAGAAAAACAGCTACTGATTCTTATGTATCTTACGCTTGTCGGATAATCTGCAGTGGAAGTAGAAAGATACATATATTTAACAACAACAACAGTTATAGCATCTTTTAAGAAACTTTCTGGTAGGCAAGTCATGTGTTAGCTTTCTTTTGTCTCATACCAATTTAACGTCTTTCCAAGAACACTCTCCTTTTCTGCCAAAGGGTCTTTTTCCTAGACGTTTTCACAATGTAGTGCCTTTATACTGTAACAACAATTATTAAACATTACTACATATTCACCCTTTTGTTATGTGTCAAAAGCGATTTCAAAATGATCATTTATACTAACTGAAATGGGTTCTTCTATGCGCAAAATAATTATTCAAATTGTCCTTAAACAAGTCTTTTCTATAGAAATGTTCGTTGCAGCAACTGCTGAACTCAAAGTCTTGAATTAAATGTAGTCCCAAATGCACATGAAGCAGAAATGACTCTTTCTGCCTTTTTTTAAAGAGTCTTCGTCTCTTTTACAAGTCTTTCTCTTTTCCAATAAAATCTGAATAATGTTCTTACCTCGCGCGCTGAAATTACCCAGTTTATGCTGGTTGCTAGGCGCCGGTTTGTTTATGTACTCTGTTGTCCGTCTCGTTGGTTGCGGGAGGCGGGATGTTGCCGAGACGGAAGAGCGTCGTGAAAACGGAAGAAGATCCAGCCGGACCTTCAATGCCGAGCACCTTCAAGGAAAGCAGGAAGTATTACAGCCCCGAAGCAGGTCTCAAGACGGGAGCAGGACCGGAGCTGTTCACACGGACGGAGTCAGGTGAGTTCTGTCCAACAAGGAAGCGAAGCGTTGGGGATAAGCGGGTGGGGGTTTAAATACCTTTGTGAGCGAGGCTTCAAAACGTGTACTGAGGCGTGCCTTGTTTATTAGCATACGCACGGCTCGACAACGTGTCCTGGGGTATGCCTAGCTCTTAGCATACGCACGAGGAGATTTTCCGTTGACACGTGCTAGACTTGTGTCTTGTGGCTGCTGTACTGCGAAAACTATTAACACGTGTACAGCGCGCGGTGGTTACGCTTATGAAATAAGCATAACGTTGTCACTTGGATTCTGAAAACAAACATTGATACCTGCAACTAAATATACTGGTGAAACAATGAACTACAGGTTATACAAGGTCAACTTAACAATGCCAATTGCTGTTGGATACACAAATAGTCTTACAATACATAATAATGTAACCATGCATACTAATTTGACCAGGGATTTGACCAGGGATACATTTAGGTTCAGATTTTCATAACATCGGCGGGCACTGGTGGGTGTAACACAGCATTGGGCTCAGCCAGGAGCACGCTGTGACTCTCAAGTGAGGTTTGTTTCCTTTCCAGAGAGTAAAATAAAAAGTATTACACATCCGGCGGTGGATGTGTATTTTATTAACCGTGAGGGGGGTTTCTTGCATAGTTTGGTCGAATTTTTGTCGAATCCCCTTTGAATGGCTTGGTGTGCGTGTATATTAAATGTGCCCATCAATAGCTACCCATGTTTGTATAAATAAACGACAAGGGTGTCTACTTGGAGAGTACCCACCGGCGGGGGCGCCGGGATTAGGCACGGTAGGGCGTCAGACACGTCAGAGATTCACTAGCGGTGTAAATACATTCCATGTGGATTAATTCTATGCATAGTCGCCTTTTAATGAATATCACACAAATCGTCATGGTGATAGGTACGTGCGGTTGTCCAGCATGTCCTAGGTGTTTCTATAAATATATATTTTTTTAAAATAATAAAAAACAAAGGCCGGCTGCAGGGGATGGGGTCCCCGGGGCCATAAGTGGCCTGAGGAGGGGGGCAACGCAGCCCCCTACTAAAGAATTTAAAAAGAAAAGGCCATGACCCTGGGGTTGGGGTCCCCAGGGCCGATTAAGGCCTTGGGAGGGTAAAATGTATTTTTTTCAACAAAAAAAATTAGGGTGCAGGCCCTGGGGGATGGGGTCCCCAGGGCCAGTAAATTAGAAAAAGAAGGGGGGCCACACAGCCCTCCTTCTTAAACAAATAAAATAAATAAAAGACCGGCATCGCGCCGGAGGCCACGCCCCCTCCTTGCAGCACTCTGCAAACGCGCCCCCTGGCCAGTTGTAAGTTGGGGAATTAATTCCCCTTCAATACTGAGGGACCCTGAGGGCCAACTAGCCCAACAGGTATCTCCAGTATGCACCAGGGAGCTGCGTTGCAGACAGGTGTTCTGAGGCCACGCCCCTTTTTAAACCTCTATGCAACGCAGCTCTGTTGCGCTTACTGGAGGTACCTAGTGAGCTAGTTTGACCCTAGGGACCTTTAGGATTCAAGGGGACTTAATCTCTCAACTTAGAACGGCCATAGGGCGCGTTTACACAGTGGTGAAGGGAGGGGATGGGGCCTGAGGTGACGTGTGCAAACACACCCTGTGGCGCGTTTTAAGTTGGGGAAATAATTCCCTTTCAATCCTGAGGGACCCTGGGGGCCAACTAGCCCACCAGGTGCTTCCAGTAAGCGCCACTGCTCTGCGTTGCAGAGAGGTGGTCCAGGCTGTGCCACTTTTTACACCTCTCTGCAACGCAGCTCTGTGGCGCTTACTGGAGGTAGCTAGTGGGCTAGTTGGACCCTAGGGACCCTCAGGATTCAAATGAACTTAATCTCTCAACTAAAAACGGCCACAGGGCGTGTTTACACAGTGGTGAAGGGAGGGGACGGGGCCTGAGATAACGTGTGCAAACAAGCCCTGGGCGCGTTTTAAGTTGGGTAAATAATTCCCCTTCAATCCTGAGGGACCCTGGGGCCCAACTAGCCCACCAGGTGCTTCCAGTAAGCGCCACTGCGCTGCGTTGCAGAGAGGTGGTCTAGGCCGTGCCCCTTTTTACATCTCTCTGCAACGCAGCTCTGTGGCGTTACTGGAGGTACCTAGTGGTCTAGTTGGACCCTAGGGACCCTCAGGATTCAAGGGGACTTAATCTCCCAACTTAAAACGGCCACAGGGTGTGTTTACACAGTGGGGAAGTGAGGGGACGGGGCCTGAGGTGACATGTGCAAACACGCCCTGTGGCGCGTTTTAAGAGGTAGTTTTAATCCCCTACCCTATTATATACTAGGGGCTTACAGAGGAGGTCATGCTGATCACAGGGGGACCCCAACGCATAGTATTCCCTAGTGTATGTAGGTGTTTTCACTGTATTCTGAGTGTCTTTTAACATAGCACTGGCTCTAGGACTGGTTAGTCAGACTCAGTTACCACCAGTATCCGTCTGAAAAAGTTGAGGGTACAGGATGATTTTGCAACAAGGCTTCTTTCTGCTCTTCTGTTTGTTCTTTCTGCATGTTATCCTTCTTCCTGCACTTTTCTTCGCCTTTGAGGACTTCTGTTGCTTCTTTCTGCATTTTTTTTTTCTTTCTGTGCGTTTTTTCTACTTTCTTCACATGTCCTATCTCTGTAGGCATAGTTAGAAATTAGCATTTAAAAAACCTTTGAAATTCACTGAAAAAACCATAGGTTTCAGGCACGTTATAGTTAGGAATTAGCATTTAAAAAACCTTAGAAATTCACTGAAAAAACCATAGGTTTCAGGGGCGTTATAGTTAGCTGGACTTTTCACTCGTACAAAACCATTGAAATTCCCCGTTATAGTTAGTTCAGCTAACTATAACTCGCGCGCCCGCAATGCACTGCTGATGACGTCACATATTACATCACTCATGACATGGTCAGTGACATCACTCATGACATCACTGATTTTTTTTAAACAAACTTTATTGCAAGTTTATTACGATAAGACAGTGAACATCACAATGACTACTGCAAGAAGGGCCGTGCCTAAATAAACCACCCCCTCTAGGGCCCCTGTCCAGTCCCCCCGACCAAATTCTGCAATATCGATATCCCTCTACCATCCCCACCATAAGACAGGGTCTTTCCTTAAACCCCCCATGCTTCTATCCCATCCTACTCCTGCGATATCAAAGGCACCTGGAAGGAGCATCACTCCCCCTATCCCTGTTTCCCCCGACGGCCCTGCAAGCCCATCTCTTCGTCAACAATGTCAGGCTAGGCACGGCCTATAGTCCCATCCAGAGTATCCAGGTCAAAAGTGTCTTACGAGGCCTCGCTGAAAGCCTCCGCAATAAGTAACAAGTTAACAAAACCCCCTCTGCCCACCCCCAGCCCCTCCAGTTCCCCCCCCACTCATGACATCACTGATGACATCTCAAATGACATCACTGATGACATCATCCTTGTGATAGAGTGGCAGACCTCCTCTCCCCCTAATATAACCTTTGATACACACATTCAAAAATAGAAACTAAAATTTTCAAGACAATGGACATACCAATAACCTATTCAGTAATTCTAAGATCCACATACACATCCACCAACAGTCCTATACAGTCACTCATACATGTACTCACTCATCATATGTACTCATACACCTATACATCCTGTTACACAACGCCACTCATCCATAGAGTTACTCCCACACATAGTCACTCATGCTAATAAAGAATCAAACATCCATTTACTTGCATATACAGTTATACACACACCACCACACTTACTTCTACAGAAACTTACACATACTTAGTCTTTTAAACAATCACTTATAGAAACACATACTTATTCATACAGGAACTCTTTCAATCTTTCACTCTCACATATACTCACTTATATACACCAATAGTCACATATACTAGTTTAAAACATATGTAGTTACTCATAAAGACACTATTGAGACAGTCATTCACTCTCTAACACACCCATGCACACACTCATCCACCCATACAGTCCTGCACACATGCTGTCTTCAACACATACAAACAGTGAGTCACTCATTCATGCACCTATGCACTACGTAATACCCCCACCGAACCAAACAGACACTCAGACACTCATACTGATACTCAAAAAACCAACTAATAACCTATATAGACACTCATGTAGCTACTCACCAACCCATGCAGCCACTTATACACAAAGTGAGAGACTGATACAGATATTTACATAGTTAAACATTACTCACTAAGCCATGTATTCACTAAGATACACTTAATCAGTCAGTTATACAATCAATTTTTCAAAAACAAATCATCCATTTAGACACTTATATACCCATTTATTCTTCCATCGACCTTGAGATATACATATATAAAACATATGTAATTTTCGGAAAAACACACATTCACTGGATGATGTCATCAGTGATGTCATTTGATATGTCATCAGTGATGTCATGAGTGATGTCACTGACCATGTCATGAGTGATGTAATATGTGACGTCATCAGCAGTGCATTGCGGGCGCGCGAGTTATAGTTAGCTGAACTAACTATAACGGGGGAATTTCAATGGTTTTGTACGAGTGAAAAGTCCAGCTAACTATAACGCCCCTGAGACCTATGGTTTTTTCAGTGAATTTCTAAGGTTTTTTAAATGCTAATTCCTAACTATAACGTGCCTGAAACCTATGTTTTTTTCAGTGAATATATATATATATATATATATTCACTGAAAACCTCAATCCCGAGGTTGTACTGCAATAAGAGTTATTTTATGGTGCCAGCCATTGCGAGGATGTAACATTTTTGCCTCTGTTTTGAAAGGCAGCATTATCATGACCCTGTAACATATAGCTGCAGTCATTTGCCCCATCTAGTACCTTTAGCATATTGCTGCATTATGGGATATGGAGTTGTTCAGCGCTCTACGAGCCTTGGAGTTGCAAAAAACACTCTGTGATCACGAGCATAATCCCGTCACCAGACCACTATCATTGAGTCCTGCAGCTTAAGGAACACTAATGTTGTGATATTTTGATCTGGGCAGTAACTATTTCAACGCTGCAGTTTGCACCGGAGGTCACGCCTTTACAGACTTGACATTTATTTGGATGAATTCTATACAGTATCGGCAAAAACCATTGAATACGAATTATAATGGCTGACATCTTCTCTCCCTTTTAACAATTACTATTTTTTACGACCAATGTTGATAAAGACAACTCAGGATCAAGTATTTGGTGATGCTCTTTTTAAAAAACGCCCATAACAATCCCATCGTGACTAATGCTTTATGTAACTCTCATGAATGCGTAAATTCGGCTGTCCTGTATTCAACAGTATTTTATGCAAATCAAAATGTAGGCATTGCATGCAACATTTACATTTATTTTTATTGTATTGCTTTACTTGTGTTATTGCCGTTACTTGGCTGTGGACAGCATCTTCATGACGCATTTGGGCCGATTAGCGGAACACTTACCTTTCAGTATGTTTTCCATGTCCATACAGCAGTCAGGTGGGCAGGGCTTTATAAACGTAATACCACAGCTCACCAAACTAGATTGACAAAGGCCTCCTGAAGGCTGAAACGCGTCTCTCCTGATGCTCGGGGTTGACGGCGACTACAATTGAATAAAGCGATGCCGATTCCCGAACCACCTGTGTCCGTGCTTCCTTCCATGGCGCTGCCGAGGGAGGTGGATTGTTTGTTCATATATATATATGTATATATATATGTCCAAAATAATTTGCTGTTCCACAAAATACTCTTGAGCCCAAGATGTACATCGGATTATGTTGTTTATGCACTCAGCTGCACCTGTTTATTAGTGTCCATAGGCAGTACCATCCATCAGGTCAAAAAGCGAGTGCTGGAACATACTAGGGATGCCGCAAATGAGGACAAACAATATCCCATTGCTAGACATTTTAAAGATGTGCACAATAAAAACATCAGCCTTCTACAATTCTGTGCCCTAGATAGAATCCTCAAATCTGAGAGAGGTGGCAACAGAACACGAGAATTAAGACGCTTAGAATCAAAATTGATTATCAAGTATGGTACAATTCACCCCTCAGGATTGAACAAAGATGAAGAGTTGTCTTGGGTTAATTACTATTCTGAATCTTAATGATTTGCTTATTCTGTCATGTTGTAATTGAATATTGTGAATACATCAGAAGTCTAGTTTGTGTTTTAACTCACAATCACATGATAGTGACATCACTATGTTTTATTTTGTAGGAGACGACAATGTCAGCTCACCATGTTGAAGAAAAGCAAAGGAGTCTATTTGATATCACTGAACAATCGACATAATATGTAAAATCTTTTTAAATCAGCCGTTTTGATATTTTTTGATACAAGATGGATTACTGTATAAATATAATGCAGGATTACTATCCTTTGCATGAAAGGCCCACTAGGGCTGGAATAAAGACCGTAGTTGGTTAAACAAGGAAGTTAAACTGTATGCTATTGCAACAGTACCCACAGGGGCGGAATTGTAATTGTTGTAATTAAATCAGTTTGTCCAATATATTTTGCAGAACTAACGGTATGAAAGCAAGTTGTATGAAAACATAAGCTTCATAAGATTGTTTAAAATAACTCAACAATGTGAAGATAAGCCGAATGTGTGATACCAATTGACGCATGAGAGAAGTAGGATGCCAATTCTGTATGCTTTTCGACATGGTTTGGGACAGGTAGTCCTACTTTCATTTTGTGTATGAGCACTATATGTTTTCACTATTCACAAACGACCCGTGACCAAGGTGCAGAAGCACCGAAACGCGTCGGGCGGTATGCTTGCCATGTGTTCGTAATAAACCGCGCTTTATGGAGTTTGGGCTCAAGAGTATTTTGTGGAACAGCAAAGTATTTTGGACATTAAGGGAGGTTCGCGACCTCGCTTGAGCCCGCTGCCACCAAGAGGCAGAGAGACCCGCGAACTTGTTTGAAATATACATATATATATATATATATATACAAACAAAATATATTGCAAAGAAGAGTGCACACTCGAAAGTCCTTTGCTTAAGCAGATTAGCTTTATTCCTCAGGCGTTACGCGTTTCGGCAAATGAATGCCTTGATCACACGCTGAGCTGATGAAATTACATGCATATATAAACATTGAACATGATCAAAGGACTATGTTACACATTCATCGCAAAAGGTAGTAATAGCAGTGGCCATTTTGTAATGTATAGTTCTCGAACCCGTGCATAAGGGAGCGATACATATAGACCTTTATGTAAATCGACAAGCTAGTGTGAAGACATTGTAACATAAAATTGTCTACTTAGGACATAAAATGTATACAAAATTATATATATATACATAATAAATGCCATACGTTAAACGGTGCACTCGGGATAATTGCTTGTAAGAGCACATTTAGGATTGGCAAGTCTACATCACAGCTTCAAAAGTGGATTTTTGGAGGCGCAAGCTAGCGTCAATACTTTTGCACTGTGGCTGAGTTTTCAGATCAAATATCAGACCAGGAAAGGGTATTGCATGTGGCTGCTGTTACAGTGTTTAACTCCGCACGGGCAAATGATGACCTTACACAATTGCTTACGTCAGGTGGCTACTGTTACTTCATTATAAATGAACCCTTATACACGCAATAGCTGTAATGCTTTCGCCAAGTCGCTAAGTCTTCATGAGAGTGGCAATTAAAGGATATTATTAAATGGGGCTGCATTTACAATATTTCAACATCCCTTGAACTTGTATTTGCACACTGTATCGTTCCCTTATGCACGGGTTCGAGAACTATACATTACAAAATGGCCACTGGTATTACTACCTTTTGCGATCAATGTGTAACATAGTCCTTTGATCATGTTCAATGTTTATATATGCACGTAATTTCATCAGCTCAGCGTGTGATCAAGGCATTCATTTACTGAAACGCGTAACGCCTGAGGAATAAAGCTAATCTGCTTAAGCAAAGGACTTTCAAATGTGCGCTCTTATTTGCAATATATTTTGGATAACGAAGTCCGGCTGTGGTTCCACTGGCATCGCGCACCACCCGGCTATGGGCTCGATCCCAGAAAGAACTCCTTCGCAAAATGTATATATATACATACATATATATACATACACACACACACACATATATATATATATATATATATATATATATATATATATATATATATATATATATATATATATATTGATAAAGCAAATGATGCTGCACTCCAGTATTATTGATTCCAGGGGTTTTATTCACCACTACCACCAACGCGTTTCACCACAGGCTTTTTTTTACGGTTAGGGAATATATACACACACATATCTCAGACATGAATTGAGTTGTAAAAGCATGCGTTGTAAAAACATGACTAGTATTACAATGCTATGAAGGTCAATGCCTTGTAATAACCGCGAGGTGAATACATTTGTGGTAATGCCTGGTATTCAACTGAGGCAATCTAAATGAAGGCGTCCGTGGAGGCAGGTGATTTGTCAGACGTGCCACTCATCCATCCATTTGCTCTCAAACATGGCAGGATCACTGGCTTTCCTCAAACCTTGCCAAATAATGGGCAGTCCCTGCTGCTCGGCCCACTGCTGTCATTTCATTGTGCAGCTGGTCCTCATTTCTTAATTTAGAGCAAGAGTCATCATCAAGGCACAGGTCACAATAATAATTTTAGTTTTTTTTATGAGGTCGATAATCAGAGCTCTAATGCCTCCACAGACTACAAAGGGAAAGCAGCTGCCTGTGGCATGGCTGTGAGCTGCGCTTCCAACAACGGGTGGAAAAGAATAGGAAGGTATGTGACCTCCAGAGGTCATAAATTATCAAAGGTTTTGTCCACTTAGTAGGGCGCTCAAAGAACGACCCGAGTGTAATCTAACAAAATCAGAGGGTCTCTCTGCACTTTCCTGGCCACAAGCCAGATCAGTTGGTGGCATTATTTGCCATACCTTTTTTATTTTTTTCATCTTTGATACAGGCGAACTCGACCCGAGCGCTGTACATGAGCACCGTATTTACATTACACATTCAGGCACGGGGAGATTAAGTGATTTGCCCAGAATCACAAGATGTGGACGCGACCTCGAGGCTCGAACCCTGGTTTCCAGCACCAAAGTCGGCAGTCTAGCCCACGGACCACATCCTCTCCCGTTCTTTCTTTTGGCCACCTGGAAATAGCAGTATTATTCGAAGACCAGCACTTTTATGAGTGTGAAAGAATGATGCTGTGCTCGGGCACCCAATAATTGGTGGGTTGTGGAGTAAGGGGTGGTCCCCGAACCAAAATCTAAATTTTGAAGTACAATTTCACTCACACACGACATTTCTGTTTACTACATAAAATGAGCACGTTTAAATGGCTTCAAAATATCGCAAATTGAAAACTTTTAATGTTTTTCAAGTGTACCGATGGGTATCCAGCACTGTCGCAGCATTGCGCATTACCCAAAATCTGTACATTTGCTCCAAATGGCGGAGGAAAGCCTACAGAAGCATGTCCTTGACGAACCGAGCTTTCTGTGATGATAAGCTGCACACAGGCATTGCCAACGGCAAAAAGAATGCTGGAATATACTAAGGGTACCTTGAGAGTCGGAAATGTTCACTTTGTGATTCACTGCATTCTGTAAGGTGGAGAGGGTGTGAAATGGGTGTTTGCTGAGGGATGCTGATGTGATACCCATTTGTAGGACGCCACTTTTTTAAATATCGCAGGTCGTGTCCCTGAGAAAGGGTGCCATGCCTATATTCTGTGACTGTGAATCATACATGCCAACATTTTAGAAGATGAAAGAGGGAGAGTTAAAAAAAAGTAATCCGGAGATTGTAATTTCCCCATTGACTTCTATTGAAGGAGAGGCACTTTAAGGCGGGAGTCTGCCAAAATGAAGCCATTTCTGGCCTCACAAAGAGGGAGTCTCCCTTTTGAATCGGGTTTATTGGCATGGATGGTGAATGCAGGGACTGAGGGCCTTCATCCTTGCATTCCAGCTATTTGGATGGATTCGCAAATAGAATCCAGGCTCATTAATATTATTAGTATATGAATTCAGCAAATCCCACCGAATAACATGTTGGCACCGTGACAGATTTCTACATCCATCGCAGCACAAAAATAATTCAGGTCTCATCGCAGACGATGTGCAAATGTGTGACCTGCAATGAGACCAGTGGTCAGTACATCAAGCCCTAAACTTCTCAAGTTTGTTTGTGAACCAGGTCCTCGGGGATGTACTTCCCATCAATCATAGAAAAGAATTGAAAAGTTAGATGCAGCTTATGCAGCCCTTGTCATGCCACATTGATTTAAAAAAAAAAAACATACTGGGGCCCCAGTATTAATTATTTTGATTCTCGATTGAATAATTCTTTATTCGCCCTGTCAGGCCATAAAAGTTACAAAGAAAATACAACATTGCACAACAAACTAAAAACAGCATCATGGGAAAAGAAAGGACCACAGTTCAAGCATCAATAAAATCAAAAATCGATGGTTCAACAAGATAGTTCATCAATAAATGCCAGCTAGCAAAGATAAATACATAATGTGCTCTAGTAATTGATTAAAACGGATGAATTATCAATGTTAAAACCACTCGAAGCAACATTAAAAACAGTAAGCGAATAAAAACAGGAGTCCTAGCACTCCATCGTTATCTTTGCTTTGCTAGCAGCTTTTAAAAAGGAACATATTCTAAGACACATGGTCGAAGTGTTTAACAGTTGCAAGTGCTGTAGCGCTTCATTGCACCTGGGATCGCCAAGATTTTTGATTAAATGCTTAAGAAAGTGAGGGGTATATCTACAAGGCGGTGATAAAAAATTATCGCCGCTTTTGCGTCCGTTTTCGGCCGAAAAGCGGTGATAATTTTATCGCTATATCAGCAAAGTCACGCTTTCGCGTGAATCCTTGCCTTAGCGCCTGTTTTCTGAACGCCCAGCTTTGCATCTCTAATGAGATGCAAAGTGGGCGTTCCTTCCTGAAATATCTGGAGAAATGTCGCTAACATTTCTCCAATTATCAAGGGAATCGCTAACAAGCATAGCGATAAGAAAAGTAGCGCTAACTTTGGTTATCGCTACTTTCCTTACGCCTGCTTTTGGTTTGACTTAGCCATGATATCCAATGGAAGGTGGATATCATGGTTAAGTATGCCCTGCCCTATCAACAAGCTATCGCCAAATGTTGTGTGATTATCGCTGGATTTCCAGGGATAATCGCACATTTGGCAGCTTGCGCCAGGAATTTTATCGCTTTTGAGATAAGCGTTGCTAATAGCACGCTATCTCAGCGATAAAATTCGGCGATAGCCGGCGATAATTATCATAGCGCTAAGTGCGCTTAGCGATAATTATCACTGGTCGTTGCTGATGTGCCCCAAAGTGCGTGCGTGTTTATAGTAAACACAAAAAAACGTAAAATGTAACAAGTATTGTTCAGAAACGTTATCACACGGGCACAATGTTGAGGAACTTCCCAGAATAAAACCAGGGCCAGTAGAACACAAAAGACGCCATACAGTGTCTAAACTGAAAAAGCAGAGATTGCTCCCAATGTGCTGTAACACCCTGCAACAAATGCGATTTTCCTCAGCCTGACGAGAAGAAGCTTTGTGACCCACGCCCCCTATACTACTTCAGGGATACATTGGGTATTGTATACTTTTACAGTGAATAACTGCTACCTTTAAGTTATGGACTGATTCTCATTGAAAAAACAACTTAAGTTGAGCAGGTCTAATCTGACACTCACTCAGAGATAACTAGTGGACAAATAGATTTGTGACTATGAAAAATGCTTCTTTTTACTGCAGTAGCTCAACAGACTTGTGAAAGCATCCCATCAACGACCACATTGGCCAGACTCATCATTTGAGATGGTGACAACTTATATCGTCCCCACAGGTTTATGAGGAAGATTCCTCTACCGTGATGTTGACAAAGCTGTATGTATTCACAGTCAGAGTATACAAAAATGGAAGATGGAATGAGAAAAAGTGCGTTAAAAATGCCTACCATATAGCCATCATTATTTTATTGGAGCTATACTTGCGACAAAGCTAAAATGGTGTGATTTGCCTTTAACATAATAGGCCAAGATATTACTGTATGTTGTTAAAGCAAGGTCAACATGTTTCTGTCCCTCTCGACCCACTAGGTCGGGCATTCGTCAGGACCATAAAGTACATCTATACACTCAGGAAAAACGTGAAAATCATAATAGAAATGTGATACAACCGTAGTCATGCTATGCCCGTGCGTCCATTTTGACGGCCACAGGAAGGTTGTCACCTACAAATAAACACAATAATTTATATAAAGTAACAGTTGAAATATCACAGTTATTTTTAAGTCACATTCATTATTTTCTTGTGGTGGTGTATCTTAATCCATTAGCATAGCCACCACCATCAAATACTTCGTGATCATGAATAATTCACAAACTTACCCTGCTTGACTAGGGTATGTGCTTCACCTCACCTATTGTATCACAAGGCGTGGAGCACCGCTCTAGAAAATAGGAGTTGATAAGACAATGTTTTAATCTTTATCCCCCTCCTTATTGCAACAACAAAACTCTAAAAACTTTGCATCATGTGCTCCCACAGCGTTCACCGTTTATAACCCTCTACGCTTGAAACAGAAATCAAAAATCAAAAATCAGGACCTTCTTTGGACCAGAAGGGGATTGGAGGTCCTGATACCATCGAGGCTGGTTAGGTAATTTGTACAATCGACCTCGTAAATCAGGATTCGACGTAGTTAGCGCTTACACAGATAGAGGCCAGGCGCTATATCAGATAATTCATTCTTTCGGGAGGCTTACCTCTCCGTCGGTTACTCCCGGCATCCAGGGATACAATCGGAGGCAAAAGCCGCCGAGTTCCCGCTGTATTTGTTTGTAACGAAGCGTCGTACTTCTGACGTTGCACGGCGCGCGTCACAACCAGAACGCGTGGAACACGCTCTAGGTGCTGGGAGTTGTAGTCCATCAGTTTGATAAAGTGAAAGTCAATATTTAGACGCTCCTCTTAGTCAATTACTTTGCGGAAAGCGTATAGTTTATATAGTTGGTTATAGTCATTCATAAACACCAATGAAACATCAGTCCGAGAGAGGGAGGAAAGGTGAGAAATGCTCTAGAATCGCCAGTCCTCACGTATGTTCAGACAAGGAAAATGTTGTGTATGTTGTTGTGCTAAAGACCACCGATATTAACAGGGGTTTATATTAATATATAAGAAAATACAAATGTGCACGTACAGTTTAAATGGTTGGTTGAAGTTATTCCAAGATACAACTAAAACATCCGCCCGACAAAGGGAGAGGAAAAGAGGTGAGAAAAGCTCATAACTCGCCACTCCTCATGTGTGTTCGGACAAGGAAAATGCCATACATGTAATTGTGCTAAAGACCACAGATATTACCAAGGGTTTATATTTGTATATAAATATTAATATAAATATAAATATGCACGTAACAATGCATATGACATATCTGTCTGGCAGGGAAAAAAAGGTTTACTCCCTATTACTCCTTCTACATAGGACAAGTATACTGCTTTTCGATTTACAATGGTTTATCACAATAGGGAACACTATATTCTAGATGGCAGTCCAGGGTATGTCATCATTCAGTCCCTGTTCATTACTTCCCATTCTAAAAATCCAACGTTGCTCCTTTCTAAACAGGAATGTTTTCACATCTGTGACATGCGGGGGTATGAACGGTTTTTCCACCACCACCCATTTAATGTATTCCACCTTATGTTTCATATTTAGGAAGTGTGATGTGAGTTTAGTTGCCTGTTTATTGCATCGTATTGTGCTCTTATGTTCAGCAATGCGGGTCTTGACCTTTCTCAGGGTCATTCCAATATACCTCAAGCCACAAGGGCATGTGATCTGGTATATCACCCGCTCACTATTGCAGTTTGTGTGACATGTCAATTTCCATGGTCTAGATGTTCCTATATCTATTTGTGTAGTTTGTTCAGTTTGTGGACAAGCCGAACAAGACCCACACGGAAAATGGCCCACAACTGGTGGCATGTTCCAAAGCCTTTGTGTGTATGAGACTTGTTTACTCTGTGGTCTAGTGTGTACTAGAGTGTCTCTCAGGGACCTGTTTCTTTTAAAAGAGAACAGTGGTTTAGGAATGTTGTTATTTCCTATGTTCAAGATTCTCCAGTGTTTTAGCACTGTTTGTTGAATTCTGTTAGAAAGAGTGCTAAACGTACTGACAAAGGTCATCCTGTCCAGTGTTGGTTTCTGAACTGGTGCTTCTAATAGAGCGTCCCGATTGTTATTCGCGGATCTTTTACGAGCTTTTCTTATCAGGTGTTTAGGATAGTTTCTGGCTTCTAAATCTTTAGACAAGTTTTGTGCATGCTCCTCGTACTTAGTAATATCAGAGCAATTGCGTCGGATCCTCAGGAATTGTCCCACAGGCAAATTCTGGCGCAATGCTTGTGGGTGGTAACTGTCATATCTCAAAAAGGAATTCCTTGACATTGGTTTCTTATAAAGCTCACACTCCAAACCCCCATCCTTGGGAGATATCTTAAGGTCTAGGAAAGCAAGATGTTCTTTGCTGTGTTCCACCGTGAAATCAATGAAGGTGTTTCTCGAATTTAACCAGTTCTTGAAGTCAAGAAGACTGGAAAGGCTACCCCGCCACTGCACAAACACATCGTCAATGTATCTTTTCCAAACTATAACCTGTTGTCGGAAAGGATTAGTGTCTGCAAAGACATAGGTTTGTTCGAACCAGTGCATGTACAAATTAGCCAGGCTCGGTGCACATACACTTCCCATGGATGTTCCAGAGATTTGAAGATATAAATTGTCACCGAATTGGAAAAAAATTTCTTTCATCACCAGTCTCGCACATTCAAGAATAAAATGTACTGGTGTGATCGAATTAGGAACAGAATTCTCAAGGAGTGCACGTATAGTTTCAAGAGTCTCATCCTGTGGTATACAGGTGTAAAGAGAGACAACATCGAAACTCACCAGATAGCCACTGTCTATTTCAAAAGAAATTTCTGGAAGCAGAGAAAGGATGTCTCTCGTGTCTTTTAGATACGTAGGCATGGCCATTACAAGTGGTCTTAAAAAGAAATCCACACCGGTGGATAATGGCTCTAAAAGGGATCCAATACCCAAAATAATCGGGCGTCCCGGTGGCGGTCTTGTGGGCTTGTGGATTTTAGGTAAAACGTAGAAGTAGGGGGTCACGGGACTTTTGGCTACTAGATAATTAGCCTCCTTCTGTGTTATCCAACCCTCTGCCTCAGCCTCTAGTACCAAAGATTGAATCTCTCTCATGATTCTCTCAGTGGGGTCCCTAACTAGAGGACGATACGCCTCTCTATTCCCGAGTTGTCTCAAACATTCCGTTTGATAGTCGGTTGAGTTCATGAGCACAATCGCACCGCCCTTATCTGCTGGTTTTATGACTAGCGAAGGGTTGTTAGCTAGATCTTGTGCAGCTTTCCGTTCATTAGCTGGTAGGTTCCAAAATGTTTCATGGCGAGTAGTGCATAATTTGGTGATATCGTGTACCACTGCCTTCTCAAAAGTGTTGACTTCATCCGGTATCATATGAGACGGTGGGTTAAATGTTGATTTGTTCCTTAATCCACTATTCTCATCCGGCTCATCATTGCAAGAACCTACTAGTGTCATCTCAGGTTTATTTCTAAAAAAGAATTGTAATCTGATTTTACGAAAAAAATGGGCTAATTCCTGTCTTGTCTGAAAGGGATCAGCTTTAGATGTTGGTACGTATCCCAAACCACGATTTAATACCTTGATCTCATCGGCGGTTGGAACATGTGAACTCAGATTCACAACTAGGTCTCTATGCTGGTCGTTGCCTGTTGACCCTTCCTCGTACTCCGTGTGTTGGGCGGGGACGTTGGCCTGCTCCATTGTACCTGTTGGCCCTGTCGTCTTTTTCCTCTGTTTTTGCCTGGGCCTCTCCCTAAAAAAGGCTCAGGATTATTAAATTGGGGGTATTGTTGGTAGGGCATTTGGGCAAAAGGTGGTTGGTAAGGAGGCACCCCATATCCCCACGGTGTCGGAGGCCACCAAGGATTCTGGGCATGACCTCTAAAACCTCTCCTACGTGAAGGTCTATTATATTGTCCTCTGCCTCTGTTGTTAGAGGGACCCATGTTGCTGTTATCTGGGATATTGTCGTCACTATCAGATCCAGATGATGAGTAGTTAGACCCATATCTCCTCCCTTTCTTTTTGAACTCGGGGGGTACGTATGTATCAGCCGTGTATGGGTAAACTCTCTCAAATGAAAACCATGCCAGGTCTTTCTTAAATTTATCGATCTTAGATTGTAGAACACTCTCTCGATATTCTTTGTTGATTTTGTTTGATTCATCCAGATTCTTTTTATATAACCCACTGGTCAAAGTGGTTTTTATCTGTCCTTCTAGTGCTTGTATTTCAATCAAGATGGTGTCAGCGAGGCGTTTGGCTGTCTTGATAATTAAAATCAGCCAGTCTCGCGTACACCGCCAGGCTATAAGGGACCAATCTTTTATAAACTCTTTATCATTCAAAAATAGTCTCGGGGCATTTGTTACAATTAAACCCATAGGGGCACAATTGCCACGCAAGTACTCGGCCATAATGGCTCCGTGTATCTGTGTACGTGTTTGTAGTTTTTTCAACCCAAGCAGAGAGTCCCAATCATCTTGTTTTGTCGGGGCCGGATGTTCAACAGTATCTAGAATACTCGGTGTATCTGTAAGTATTGTTTGTAGGGTTTCATCGTCAAAGGTTATTCCTAGGAACTCAGCCATGGGAGCTGCAAAGTTCAGAGTCGGAGCGAATAAAAGAGAGTCTGTGTGTTAGGAAGACTCAGAAAATCACTATACACCTCCTTTAAAAATAAAGGTGTTTTGGGACCCGCCACCTGCCGGCAGCTCTATACACTCAATTAAAACAATTTTAAAGAGGGTCCGCAGGGTTTATATTTATAGACCTACTATCAACTAAAACCCGCAATGAACTAATCAAAAAACAACTTAAGTTGAGCAGGTCTAATCTGACACTCACTCAGAGATAACTAGTGGACAAATAGAATTGTGACTATGAAAAATGCTTCTTTTTACTGCAGTAGTTCAACAGACTTGTGAAAGCATCCCATCAACGACCACATTGGCCAGACTCATCATTTGAGATGGTGACAACTTATATCGTCCCCACAGGTTTATGAGGAAGATTCCTCTACCGTGATGTTGACAAAGCTGTATGTATTCACAGTCAGAGTATACAAAAATGGAAGATGGAATGAGAAAAAGTGCGTTAAAAATGCCTACCATATAGCCATCATTATTTTATTGGAGCTATACTTGCGACAAAGCTAAAATGGTGTGATTGGCCTTTAACATAATAGGCCAAGATATTACTGTATGTTGTTAAAGCAAGGTCAACATGTTTCTGCCCCTCTCGACCCACTAGGTCGGGCATTCGTCAGGACCATAAAGAACATCTATACACTCAGGAAAAACGTGAAAATCATAATAGAAATGTGATACAACCGTAGTTATGCTATGCCCGTGCGTCCATTTTGACGGCCACAGGAAGGTTGTCACCTACAAATAAACACAATAATTTATATAAAGTAACAGTTGAAATATCACAGTTATTTTTAAGTCACATTCATTATTTTCTTGTGGTGGTGTATCTTAATCCATTAGCATAGCCACCACCATCAAATACTTCGTGATCATGAATAATTCACAAACTTACCCTGCTTGACTAGGGTATGTGCTTCACCTCACCTATTGTATCACAAGGCGTGGAGCACCGCTCTAGAAAATAGGAGTTGATAAGACAATGTTTTAATCTTTATCCCCCTCCTTATTGCAACAACAAAACTCTAAAAACTTTGCATCATGTGCTCCCACAGCGTTCACCGTTTATAACCCTCTACGCTTGAAACAGAAATCAAAAATCAAAAATCAGGACCTTCTTTGGACCAGAAGGGGATTGGAGGTCCTGATACCATCGAGGCTGGTTAGGTAATTTGTACAATCGACCTCGTAAATCAGGATTCGACGTAGTTAGCGCTTACACAGATAGAGGCCAGGCGCTATATCAGATAATTCATTCTTTCGGGAGGCTTACCTCTCCGTCGGTTACTCCCGGCATCCAGGGATACAATCGGAGGCAAAAGCCGCCGAGTTCCCGCTGTATTTGTTTGTAACGAAGCGTCGTACTTCTGATGTTGCACGGCGCGCGTCACAACCAGAACGCGTGGAACACGCTCTAGGTGCTGGGAGTTGTAGTCCATCAGTTTGATGAAGTGAAAGTCAATATTTAGACGCTCCTCTTAGTCAATTACTTTGCGGAAAGCGTATAGTTTATATAGTTGGTTATAGTCATTCATAAACACCAATGAAACATCAGTCCGAGAGAGGGAGGAAAGGTGAGAAATGCTCTAGAATCGCCAGTCCTCACGTATGTTCAGACAAGGAAAATGTTGTGTATGTTGTTGTGCTAAAGACCACCGATATTAACAGGGGTTTATATTCATATATAAGAAAATACAAATGTGCACGTACAGTTTAAATGGTTGGTTGAAGTTATTCCAAGATACAACTAAAACATCCGCCCGACAAAGGGAGAGGAAAAGAGGTGAGAAAAGCTCATAACTCGCCACTCCTCATGTGTGTTCGGACAAGGAAAATGCCATACATGTAATTGTGCTAACGACCACAGATATTACCAAGGGTTTATATTTCTATATAAATATTAATATAAATATAAATATGCACGTAACGATGCATATGACATATCTGTCTGGCAGGGAAAAAAAGGTTTACTCCCTATTACTCCTTCTACATAGGACAAGTATACTGCTTTTCGATTTACAATGGTTTATCACAATAGGGAACACTATATTCTAGATGGCAGTCCAGGGTATGTCATCATTCAGTCCCTGTTCATTACTTCCCATTCTAAAAATCCAACGTTGCTCCTTTCTAAACAGGAAGGTTTAGAAAGGAGCAACGTTGGGAGTAACCGACAGAGAGGTAAGCCTCCCAAAAGAATGAATTATCTGATATAGCGCCTGGCCTCTATCTGTGTAAGCGCTAACTACGTCGAATCCTGATTTACGAGGTCGATTGTACAAATTACCAAACCAGCCTCGATGGTATCAGGACCTCCAATCCCCTTCTGGTCCAAAGAAGGTCCTGATTTTTGATTTCTGTTTCAAGCGTAGAGGGTTATAAACGGTGAACGCTGTGGGAGCACATGATGCAAAGTTTTTAGAGTTTTGTTGTTGCAATAAGGAGGGGGATAAAGATTAAAACATTGTCTTATCAACTCCTATTTTCTAGAGCGGTGCGCCACGCCTTGTGATACAATAGGTGAGGTGAAGCACATACCCTAGTCAAGCAGGGTAAGTTTGTGAATTATTCTTGATCACGAAGTATTTGATGGTGGTGGCTATGCTAATGGATTAAGATACACCACC
Source organism: Triturus cristatus (assembly GCF_964204655.1). NCBI lineage: Eukaryota > Metazoa > Chordata > Amphibia > Caudata > Salamandridae > Triturus > Triturus cristatus. The sequence continues at coordinate 1,348,540,328 of NC_140590.1, forward strand.
ACAAGAAAATAATGAATGTGACTTAAAAATAACTGTGATATTTCAACTGTTACTTTATATAAATTATTGTGTTTATTTGTAGGTGACAACCTTCCTGTGGCCGTCAAAATGGACGCACGGGCATAGCATGACTACGGTTGTATCACATTTCTATTATGATTTTCACGTTTTTCCTGAGTGTATAGATGTTCTTTATGGTCCTGACGAATGCCCGACCTAGTGGGTCGAGAGGGGCAGAAACATGTTGACCTTGCTTTAACAACATACAGTAATATCTTGGCCTATTATGTTAAAGGCCAATCACACCATTTTAGCTTTGTCGCTAGTATAGCTCCAATAAAATAATGATGGCTATATGGTAGGCATTTTTAACGCACTTTTTCTCATTCCATCTTCCATTTTTGTATACTCTGACTGTGAATACATACAGCTTTGTCAACATCACGGTAGAGGAATCTTCCTCATAAACCTGTGGGGACGATATAAGTTGTCACCATCTCAAATGATGAGTCTGGCCAATGTGGTCGTTGATGGGATGCTTTCACAAGTCTGTTGAACTACTGCAGTAAAAAGAAGCATTTTTCATAGTCACAATTCTATTTGTCCACTAGTTATCTCTGAGTGAGTGTCAGATTAGACCTGCTCAACTTAAGTTGTTTTTTGATTAGTTTATTGCGGGTTTTAGTTGATAGTAGGTCTATAAATATAAACCCTGCGGACCCTCTTTAAAATTGTGTTAATTGAGTGTATAGAGCTGCCGGCAGGTGGCGGGTCCCAAAACACCTTTATTTTTAAAGGAGGTGTATAGTGATTTTCTGAGTCTTCCTAACACACAGACTCTCTTTTATTCGCTCCAACGACTCTGAACTTTGCAGCTCCCATGGCTGAGTTCCTAGGAATAACCTTTGACGATGAAACCCTACAAACAATACTTACAGATACACCGAGTATTCTAGATACTGTTGAACATCCGGCCCCGACAAAACAAGATGATTGGGACTCTCTGCTTGGGTTGAAAAAACTACAAACACGTACACAGATACACGGAGCCATTATGGCCGAGTACTTGCGTGGCAATTGTGCCCCTATGGGTTTAATTGTAACAAATGCCCCGAGACTATTTTTGAATGATAAAGAGTTTATAAAAGATTGGTCCCTTATAGCCTGGCGGTGTACGCGAGACTGGCTGATTTTAATTATCAAGACAGCCAAACGCCTCGCTGACACCATCTTGATTGAAATACAAGCACTAGAAGGACAGATAAAAACCACTTTGACCACTGGGTTATATAAAAAGAATCTGGATGAATCAAACAAAATCAACAAAGAATATCGAGAGAGTATTCTACAATCTAAGATCGATAAATTTAAGAAAGACCTGGCACGGTTTTCATTTGAGAGAGTTTACCCATACACGGCTGATACATACGTACCCCCCGAGTTCCACAAGAAAGGGAGGAGATATGGGTCTAACTACTCATCATCTGGATCTGATAGTGACGACAATATCCCAGATAACAGCAACATGGGTCCCTCTAACAACAGAGGCAGAGGACAATATAATAGACCTTCACGTAGGAGAGGTTTTAGAGGTCATGCCCAGAATCCTTGGTGGCCTCCGACACCGTGGGGATATGGGGTGCCTCCTTACCAACCACCTTTTGCCCAAATGCCCTACCAACAATACCCCCAATTTAATAATCCTGAGCCTTTTTTAGGGAGAGGCCCATGCAAAAACAGAGGAAAAAGACGACAGGGCCAACAGGTACAATGGAGCAGGCCAACGTCCCCGCCCAACACACGGAGTACGAGGAAGGGTCAACAGGCAACGACCAGCATAGAGACCTAGTTTTGAATCTGAGTTCACATGTTCCAACCGCCGATGAGATCAAGGTATTAAATCGGGGTTTGGGATACGTACCAACATCTAAAGCTGATCCCTTTCAGACAAGACAGGAATTAGCCCATTTTTTTCGTAAAATCAGATTACAATTCTTTTTTAGAAATAAACCTGAGATGACACTAGTAGGTTCTTGCAATGATGAGCCGGATGAGAATAGTGGATTAAGGAACAAATCAACATTTAACCCACCGTCTCATATGATACCGGATGAAGTTAACACTTTTGAGAAGGCAGTGGTACACGATATCACCAAATTATGCATTACTCGCCATGAAACATTTTGGAACCTACCAGCTAATGAACGGAAAGCTGCACAAGATCTAGCTAGCAACCCTTCGCTAGTCATAAAACCAGCAGATAAGGGCGGTGCGATTGTGCTCATGAACTCAACCGACTATCAAACGGAATGTTTGAGACAACTCGGGAATAGAGAGGCGTATCGTCCTCTAGTTAGGGACCCCACTGAGAGAATCATGAGGGAGATTCAATCTTTGGTACTAGAGGCTGAGGCAGAGGGTTGGATAACGCAGAAGGAGGCTAATTATCTAGTAGCCAAAAGTCCAGTGACCCCCTACTTCTACATTTTACCTAAAATCCACAAGCCCACAAGACCGCCACCGGGACGCCCGATTATTTTGGGTATTGGATCCCTTTTAGAGCCATTATCCACCTTTGTGGATTTCTTTTTAAGACCACTTGTAATGGCCATGCCTACGTATCTAAAAGACACGAGAGACATCTTTCTCTGCTTCCAGAAATTTATTTTGAAATAGACAGTGACTATCTGGTGAGTTTCGATGTTGTCTCTCTTTACACCTGTATACCACAGGATGAGACTCTTGAAACTATACGTGCACTCCTTGAGAATTCTGTTCCTAATTCGATCACACCAGTACATTTTATTCTTGAAGGTGCGAGACTGGTGATGAAAGAAAATTTTTCCAATTCGGTGACAATTTATATCTTCAAATCTCTGGAACATCCATGGGAAGTGTATGTGCACCGAGCCTGGCTAACTTGTACATGCACTGGTTCGAACAAACCTATGTCTTTGCAGACACTAATCCTTTCCGACAACAGGTTATAGTTTGGAAAAGATACATTGACGATGTGTTTGTGCAGTGGCGGGGTAGCCTTTCCAGTCTTCTTGACTTCAAGAACTGGTTAAATTCGAGAAACACCTTCATTGATTTCACGGTGGAACACAGCAAAGAACATCTTGCTTTCCTAGACCTTAAGATATCTCCCAAGGATGGGGGTTTGGAGTGTGAGCTTTATAAGAAACCAATGTCAAGGAATTCCCTTTTGAGATTTGACAGTTACCACCCACGAGCATTGCACCAGAATTTGCCTGTGGGACAATTCCTGAGGATCCGACGCAATTGCTCTGATATTACTAAGTACGAGGAGCATGCACAAAACTTGTCTAAAGATTTGGAAGCCAGAAACTATCCTAAACACCTGATAAGAAAAGCTCGTAAAAGAGCCGCGAATAACAATCGGGACGCTCTATTAGAAGCACCAGTTCAGAAACCAACACTGGACAGGATGACCTTTGTCAGTAAGTTTAGCACTCTTTCTAACAGAATTCAACAAACAGTGCTAAAACACTGGAGAATCTTGAACATAGGAAATAACAACATTCCTAAACCACTGTTCTCTTTTAAAAGAAACAGGTCCCTGAGAGACACTCTAGTACACACTAGACCACAGAGTAAACAAGTCTCATACACACAAAGGCTTTGGGACATGCCACCAGTTGTGGGCCATTTTCCGTGTGGGTCTTGTGTGGCTTGTCCACAAACTGAACAAACTACACAAATAGATATAGGAACATCTAGACCATGGAAATTGACATGTCACACAAACTGCAATAGTGAGCGGGAGATATACCAGATCACATGCCCTTGTGGCTTGAGGTATATTGGAATGACCCTGAGAAAGGTCAAGACCCGCATTGCTGAACATAAGAGCACAATACGATGCAATAAACAGGCAACTAAACTCACATCACACTTCCTAAATATGAAACATAAGGTGGAAGACATTAAATGGGTGGTGGTGGAAAAACCGTTCATACCCCCGCATGTCACAGATGTGAAAACATTCCTGTTTAGAAAGGAGCAACGTTGGATTTTTAGAATGGGAAGTAATGAACAGGGACTGAATGATGACATACCCTGGACTGCCATCTAGAATATAGTGTTCCCTATTGTGATAAACCATTGTAAATCGAAAAGCAGTATACTTGTCCTATGTAGAAGGAGTAATAGGGAGTAAACCTTTTTTTCCCTGCCAGACAGATATGTCATATGCATCGTTACGTGCATATTTATATTTATATTAATATTTATATACAAATATAAACCCTTGTTAATATCTGTGGTCGTTAGCACAATTACATGTATGGCATTTTCCTTGTCCGAACACACATGAGGAGTGGCGAGTTATGAGCTTTTCTCACCTCTTTTCCTCTCCCTTTGTCGGGCGGATGTTTTAGTTGTATCTTGGAATAACTTCAACCAACCATTTAAACTGTACGTGCACATTTGTATTTTCTTATATATGAATATAAACCCCTGTTAATATCGGTGGTCTTTAGCACAACAACATACACGACATTTTCCTTGTCTGAACATACGTGAGGACTGGCGATTCTAGAGCATTTCTCACCTTTCCTCCCTCTCTCGGACTGATGTTTCATTGGTGTTTATGAATGACTATAACCAACTATATAAACTATACGCTTTCCGCAAAGTAATTGACTAAGAGGAGCGTCTAAATATTGACTTTCACTTTATCAAACTGATGGACTACAACTCCCAGGACCTAGAGCGTGTTCCACGCGTTCTGGTTGTGACGCGCGCCGTGCAACGTCAGAAGTATGACGCTTCGTTACAAACAAATACAGCGGGAACTCGGCGGCTTTTGCGTCCGATTGTATCCCTGGATGCCGGGAGTAACCGACGGAGAGGTAAGCCTCCCAAAAGAATGAATTATCTGATATAGCGCCTGGCCTCTATCTGTGTAAGCGCTAACTACGTCGAATCCTGATTTACGAGGTCGATTGTACAAATTACCTAACCAGCCTCGATGGTATCAGGACCTCCAATCCCCTTCTGGTCCAAAGAAGGTCCTGATTTTTGATTTTTGATTTCTGTTTCAAGCGTAGAGGGTTATAAACGGTGAACGCTGTGGGAGCACATGATGCAAAGTTTTTAGAGTTTTGTTGTTGCAATAAGGAGGGGGATAAAGATTAAAACATTGTCTTATCAACTCCTATTTTCTAGAGCGGTGCTCCACGCCTTGTGATACAATAGGTGAGGTGAAGCACATACCCTAGTCAAGCGGGGTAAGTTTGTGAATTATTCATGATCACGAAGTATTTGATGGTGGTGGCTATGCTAATGGATTAAGATACACCACCACAAGAAAATAAAGAATGTGACTTAAAAATAACTGTGATATTTCAACTGTTACTTTATATAAATTATTGTGTTTATTTGTAGGTGACAACCTTCCTGTGGCCGTCAAAATGGACGCACGGGCATAGCATGACTACGGTTGTATCACATTTCTATTATGATTTTCACGTTTTTCCTGAGTGTATAGATGTTCTTTATGGTCCTGACGAATGCCCGACCTAGTGGGTCGAGAGGGGCAGAAACATGTTGACCTTGCTTTAACAACATACAGTAATATCTTGGCCTATTATGTTAAAGGCCAATCACACCATTTTAGCTTTGTCGCTAGTATAGCTCCAATAAAATAATGATGGCTATATGGTAGGCATTTTTAACGCACTTTTTCTCATTCCATCTTCCATTTTTGTATACTCTGACTGTGAATACATACAGCTTTGTCAACATCACGGTAGAGGAATCTTCCTCATAAACCTGTGGGGACGATATAAGTTGTCACCATCTCAAATGATGAGTCTGGCCAATGTGGTCGTTGATGGGATGCTTTCACAAGTCTGTTGAACTACTGCAGTAAAAAGAAGCATTTTTCATAGTCACAATTCTATTTGCCCACTAGTTATCTCTGAGTGAGTGTCAGATTAGACCTGCTCAACTTAAGTTGTTTTTTGATTAGTTTATTGCGGGTTTTAGTTGATAGTAGGTCTATAAATATAAACCCTGCGGACCCTCTTTAAAATTGTGTTAATTGAGTGTATAGAGCTGCCGGCAGGTGGCGGGTCCCAAAACACCTTTATTTTTAAAGGAGGTGTATAGTGATTTTCTGAGTCTTCCTAACACACAGACTCTCTTTTATTCGCTCCAACGACTCTGAACTTTGCAGCTCCCATGGCTGAGTTCCTAGGAATAACCTTTGACGATGAAACCCTACAAACAATACTTACAGATACACCGAGTATTCTAGATACTGTTGAACATCCGGCCCCGACAAAACAAGATGATTGGGAATCTCTGCGTGGGTTGAAAAAACTACAAACACGTACACAGATACACGGAGCCATTATGGCCGAGTACTTGCGTGGCAATTGTGCCCCTATGGGTTTAATTGTAACAAATGCCCCGAGACTATTTTTGAATGATAAAGAGTTTATAAAAGATTGGTCCCTTATAGCCTGGCGGTGTACGCGAGACTGGCTGATTTTAATTATCAAGACAGCCAAACGCCTCGCTGACACCATCTTGATTGAAATACAAGCACTAGAAGGACAGATAAAAACCACTTTGACCACTGGGTTATATAAAAAGGATCTGGATGAATCAAACAAAATCAACAAAGAATATCGAGAGAGTATTCTACTATCTAAGATCGATAAATTTAAGAAAGACCTGGCACGGTTTTCATTTGAGAGAGTTTACCCATACACGGCTGATACATACGTACCCCCCGAGTTCAACAAGAAAGGGAGGAGATATGGGTCTAACTACTCATCATCTGGATCTGATAGTGACGACAATATCCCAGATAACAGCAACATGGGTCCCTCTAACAACAGAGGCAGAGGACAATATAATAGACCTTCACGTAGGAGAGGTTTTAGATGTCATGCCCAGAATCCTTGGTGGCCTCCGACACCGTGGGGATATGGGGTGCCTCCTTACCAACCACCTTTTGCCCAAATGCCCTACCAACAATACCCCCAATTTAATAATCCTGAGCCTTTTTTAGGGAGAGGCCCATGCAAAAACAGAGGAAAAAGACGACAGGGCCAACAGGTACAATGGAACAGGCCAACGTCCCCGCCCAACACACGGAGTACGAGGAAGGGTCAACAGGCAACGACCAGCATAGAGACCTAGTTTTGAATCTGAGTTCACATGTTCCAACCGCCGATGAGATCAAGGTATTAAATCGGGGTTTGGGATACATACCAACATCTAAAGCTGATCCCTTTCAGACAAGACAGGAATTAGCCCATTTTTTTCGTAAAATCAGATTACAATTCTTTTTTAGAAATAAACCTGAGATGACACTAGTAGGTTCTTGCAATGATGAGCCGGATGAGAATAGTGGATTAAGGAACAAATCAACATTTAACCCACCGTCTCATATGATACCGGATGAAGTTAACACTTTTGAGAAGGCAGTGGTACACGATATCACCAAATTATGCATTACTCGCCATGAAACATTTTGGAACCTACCAGCTAATGAACGGAAAGCTGCACAAGATCTAGCTAGCAACCCTTCGCTAGTCATAAAACCAGCAGATAAGGGCGGTGCGATTGTGCTCATGAACTCAACCGACTATCAAACGGAATGTTTGAGACAACTCGGGAATAGAGAGGCGTATCGTCCTCTAGTTAGGGACCCCACTGAGAGAATCATGAGGGAGATTCAATCTTTGGTACTAGAGGCTGAGGCAGAGGGTTGGATAACGCAGAAGGAGGCTAATTATCTAGTAGCCAAAAGTCCTGTGACCCCCTACTTCTACATTTTACCTAAAATCCACAAGCCCACAAGACCGCCACCGGGACGCCCGATTTTTTTGGGTATTGGATCCCTTTTAGAGCCATTATCCACCTTTGTGGATTTCTTTTTAAGACCACTTGTAATGGCCATGCCTACGTATCTAAAAGACACGAGAGACATCTTTCTCTGCTTCCAGAAATTTATTTTGAAATAGACAGTGACTATCTGGTGAGTTTCGATGTTGTCTCTCTTTACACCTGTATACCACAGGATGAGACTCTTGAAACTATACGTGCACTCCTTGAGAATTCTGTTCCTAATTCGATCACACCAGTACATTTTATTCTTGAATGTGCGAGACTGGTGATGAAAGAAAATTTTTCCAATTCGGTGACAATTTATATCTTCAAATCTCTGGAACATCCAAGGGAAGTGTATGTGCACCGAGCCTGGTTAACTTGTACATGCACTGGTTTGAACAAACCTATGTCTTTGCAGACACTTATCCTTTCCGACAACAGGTTATAGTTTGGAAAAGATACATTGACGATGTGTTTGTGCAGTGGCGGGGTAGCCTTTCCAGTCTTCTTGACTTCAAGAACTGGTTAAATTCGAGAAACACCTTCATTGATTTCACGGTGGAACACAGCAAAGAACATCTTGCTTTCCTAGACCTTAAGATATCTCCCAAGGATGGGGGTTTGGAGTGTGAGCTTTATAAGAAACCAATGTCAAGGAATTCCCTTTTGAGATTTGACAGTTACCACCCACGGGCATTGCACCAGAATTTGCCTGTGGGACAATTCCTGAGGATCCGACGCAATTGCTCTGATATTACTAAGTACGAGGAGCATGCACAAAACTTGTCTAACGATTTGGAAGCCAGAAACTATCCTAAACACCTGATAAGAAAAGTTCGTAAAAGAGCCGCGAATAACAATCGGGACGCTCTATTAGAAGCACCAGTTCAGAAACCAACACTGGACAGGATGACCTTTGTGAGTACGTTTAGCACTCTTTCTAACAGAATTCAACAAACAGTGCTAAAACACTGGAGAATCTTGAACATAGGAAATAACAACATTCCTAAACCACTGTTCTCTTTTAAAAGAAACAGGTCCCTGAGAGACACTCTAGTACACACTAGACCACAGAGTAAACAAGTCTCATACACACAAAGGCTTTGGGACATGCCACCAGTTGTGGGCCATTTTCCGTGTGGGTCTTGTGTGGTTTGTCCACAAACTGAACAAACTACACAAATAGATATAGGAACATCTAGACCATGGAAATTGACATGTCACACAAACTGCAATAGTGAGCGGGTGATATACCAGATCACATGACCTTGTGGCTTGAGGTATATTGGAATGACCCTGAGAAAGGTCAAGACCCGCATTGCTGAACATAAGAGCACAATACGATGCAATAAACAGGCAACTAAACTCACATCACACTTCCTAAATATGAAACATAAGGTGGAAGACATTAAATGGGTGGTGGTGGAAAAACCGTTCATACCCCCGCATGTCACAGATGTGAAAACATTCCTGTTTAGAAAGGAGCAACGTTGGATTTTTAGAATGGGAAGTAATGAACAGGGACTGAATGATGACATACCCTGGACTGCCATCTAGAATATAGTGTTCCCTATTGTGATAAACCATTGTAAATCGAAAAGCAGTATACTTGTCCTATGTAGAAGGAGTAATAGGGAGTAAACCTTTTTTTCCCTGCCAGACAGATATGTCATATGCATCGTTACGTGCATATTTATATTTATATTAATATTTATATACAAATATAAACCCTTGTTAATATCTGTGGTCGTTAGCACAATTACATGTATGGCATTTTCCTTGTCCGAACACACATGAGGAGTGGCGAGTTATGAGCTTTTCTCACCTCTTTTCCTCTCCCTTTGTCGGGCGGATGTTTTAGTTGTATCTTGGAATAACTTCAACCAACCATTTAAACTGTACGTGCATATTTGTATTTTCTTATATATAAATATAAACCCTTGTTAATATCGGTGGTCTTTAGCACAACAACATACACAACATTTTCCTTGTCTGAACATACGTGAGGACTGGCGATTCTAGAGCATTTCTCACCTTTCCTCCCTCTCTCGGACTGATGTTTCATTGGTGTTTATGAATGACTATAACCAACTATATAAATTATACGCTTTCCGCAAAGTAATTGACTAAGAGGAGCGTCTAAATATTGACTTTCACTTTATCAAACTGATGGACTACAACTCCCAGCACCTAGAGCGTGTTCCACGCGTTCTGGTTGTGACGCGCGCCGTGCAACGTCAGAAGTACGACGCTTCGTTACAAACAAATACAGCGGGAACTCCGCGGCTTTTGCCTCCGATTGTATCCCTGGATGCCGGGAGTAACCGACGGAGAGGTAAGCCTCCTGAAAGAATGAATTATCTGATATAGCGCCTGGCCTCTATCTGTGTAAGCGCTAACTACGTCGAATCCTGATTTACGAGGTCGATTGTACAAATTACCTAACCAGTTTCGATGGTATCAGGACCTCCAATCCCCTTCTGGTCCAAAGAAGGTCCTGATTTTTGATTTTTGATTTCTGTTTCAAGCGTAGAGGGTTATAAACGGTGAACGCTGTGGGAGCACATGATGCAAAGTTTTTAGAGTTTTGTTGTTGCAATAAGGAGGGGGATAAAGATTAAAACATTGTCTTATCAACTCCTATTTTCTAGAGCGGTGCTCCACGCCTTGTGATACAATAGGTGAGGTGAAGCACATACCCTAGTCAAGCAGGGTAAGTTTGTGAATTATTCATGATCACGAAGTATTTGATGGTGGTGGCTATGCTAATGGATTAAGATACACCACCACAAGAAAATAATGAATGTGACTTAAAAATAACTGTGATATTTCAACTGTTACTTTATATAAATTATTGTGTTTATTTGTAGGTGACAACCTTCCTGTGGCCGTCAAAATGGACGCACGGGCATAGCATGACTACGGTTGTATCACATTTCTATTATGATTTTCACGTTTTTCCTGAGTGTATAGATGTTCTTTATGGTCCTGACGAATGCCCGACCTAGTGGGTCGAGAGGGGCAGAAACATGTTGACCTTGCTTTAACAACATACAGTAATATCTTGACCTATTATGTTAAAGGCCAATCACACCATTTTAGCTTTGTCGCTAGTATAGCTCCAATAAAATAATGATGGCTATATGGTAGGCATTTTTAACGCACTTTTTCTCATTCCATCTTCCATTTTTGTATACTCTGACTGTGAATACATACAGCTTTGTCAACATCACGGTAGAGGAATCTTCCTCATAAACCTGTGGGGACGATATAAGTTGTCACCATCTCAAATGATGAGTCTGGCCAATGTGGTCGTTGATGGGATGCTTTCACAAGTCTGTTGAACTACTGCAGTAAAAAGAAGCATTTTTCATAGTCACAATTCTATTTGTCCACTAGTTATCTCTGAGTGAGTGTCAGATTAGACCTGCTCAACTTAAGTTGTTTTTTGATTAGTTCATTGCGGGTTTTAGTTGATAGTAGGTCTATAAATATAAACCCTGCGGACCCTCTTTAAAATTGTGTTAATTGAGTGTATAGAGCTGCCGGCAGGTGGCGGGTTCCAAAACATCTTTATTTTTAAAGGAGGTGTATAGTGATTTTCTGAGTCTTCCTAACACACAGACTCTCTTTTATGCGCTCCAACGACTCTGAACTTTGCTGCTCCCATGGCTGAGTTCCTAGGAATAACCTTTGACGATGAAACCCTACAAACAATACTTACAGATACACCGAGTATTCTAGATACTGTTGAACATCCGGCCCCGACAAAACAAGATGATTGGGACTCTCTGCTTGGGTTGAAACAACTACAAACACGTACACAGATACACGGAGCCATTATGGCCGAGTACTTGCGTGGCAATTGTGCCCCTATAGGTTTAATTGTAACAAATGCCCGAGACTATTTTTGAATGATAAAGAGTTTATAAAAGATTGGTCCCTTATAGCCTGGCGGTGTACGCGAGACTGGCTGATTTTAATTATCAAGACAGCCAAACGTCTCGCTGACACCATCTTGATTGAAATACAAGCACTAGAAGGACAGATAAAAACCACTTTGACCACTGGGTTATATAAAAAGAATCTGGATGAATCAAACAAAATCAACAATGAATATCGAGAGAGTATTCTACAATCTAAGATCGATAAATTTAAGAAAGACCTGGCACGGTTTTCATTTGAGAGAGTTTACCCATACACGGCTGATACATACGTACCCCCCGAGTTCAACAAGAAAGGGAGGAGATATGGGTCTAACTACTCATCATCTGGATCTGATAGTGACGACAACATCCCAGATAACAGCAACATGGGTCCCTCTAACAACAGAGGCAGAGGACAATATAATAGACCTTCACGTAGGAGAGGTTTTAGAGGTCATGCCCAGAATCCTTGGTGGCCTCCGACACCGTGGGGATATGGGGTGCCTCCTTACCAACCACCTTTTGCCCAAATGCCCTACCAACAATACCCCCAATTTAATAATCCTGAGCCTTTTTTAGGGAGAGGCCCATGCAAAAACAGAGGAAAAAGACGACAGGGCCAACAGGTACAATGGAGCAGGCCAACGTCCCCGCCCAACACACGGAGTACGAGGAAGGGTCAACAGGCAACGACCAGCATAGAGACCTAGTTTTGAATCTGAGTTCACATGTTCCAACCGCCGATGAGATCAAGGTATTAAATCGGGGTTTGGGATACGTACCAACATCTAAAGCTGATCCCTTTCAGACAAGACAGGAATTAGCCCATTTTTTTCGTAAAATCAGATTACAATTCTTTTTTAGAAATAAACCTGAGATGACACTAGTAGGTTCTTGCAATGATGAGCTGGATGAGAATAGTGGATTAAGGAACAAATCAACATTTAACCCACCGTCTCATATGATACCGGATGAAGTTAACACTTTTGAGAAGGCAGTGGTACACGATATCACCAAATTATGCACTACTCGCCATGAAACATTTTGGAACCTACCAGCTAATGAACGGAAAGCTGCACAAGATCTAGCTAGCAACCCTTCGCTAGTCATAAAACCAGCAGATAAGGGCGGTGCGATTGTGCTCATGAACTCAACCGACTATCAAATGGAATGTTTGAGACAACTCGGGAATAGAGAGGCGTATCGTCCTCTAGTTAGGGACCCCACTGAGAGAATCATGAGGGAGATTCAATCTTTGGTACTAGAGGCTGAGGCAGAGGGTTGGATAACGCAAAAGGAGGCTAATTATCTAGTAGCCAAAAGTCCCGTGACCCCCTACTTCTACATTTTACCTAAAATCCACAAGCCCACAAGACCGCCACCGGGACGCCCGATTATTTTGGGTATTGGATCCCTTTTAGAGCCATTATCCACCTTTGTGGATTTCTTTTTAAGACCACTTGTAATGGCCATGCCTACGTATCTAAAAGACACGAGAGACATCTTTCTCTGCTTCCAGAAATTTATTTTGAAATAGACAGTGACTATCTGGTGAGTTTCAATGTTGTCTCTCTTTACACCTGTATACCACAGGATCAGACTCTTGAAACTATACGTGCACTCCTTGAGAATTCTGTTCCTAATTCGATCACACCAGTACATTTTATTCTTGAATGTGCGAGACTGGTGATGAAAGAAAATGTTTCCAATTCGGTGACAATTTATATCTTCAAATCTCTGGAACATCCATGGGAAGTGTATGTGCACCGAGCCTGGTTAATTTGTACATGCACTGGTTCGAACAAACCTATGTCTTTGCAGACACTAATCCTTCCCGACAACAGGTTATAGTTTGGAAAAGATACATTGACAATGTGTTTGTGCAGTGGCGGGGTAGCCTTTCCAGTCTTCTTGACTTCAAGAACTGGTTAAATTCGAGAAACACCTTCATTGATTTCACGGTGGAACACAGCAAAGAACATCTTGCTTTCCTAGACCTTAAGATATCTCCCAAGGATGGGGGTTTGGAGTGTGAGCTTTATAAGAAACCAATGTCAAGGAATTCCCTTTTGAGATTTGACAGTTACCACCCACGAGCATTGCGCCAGAATTTGCCTGTGGGACAATTCCTGAGGATCCAACGCAATTGCTCTGATATTACTAAGTACGAGGAGCATGCACAAAACTTGTCTAAAGATTTGGAAGCCAGAAACTATCATAAACACCTGATAAGAAAAGCTCGTAAAAGAGCCGCGAATAACAATCGGGACGCTCTATTAGAAGCACCAGTTCAGAAACCAACACTGGACAGGGTGACCTTTGTCAGTACGTTTAGCACTCTTTCTAACAGAATTCAACAAACAGTGCTAAAACACTGGAGAATCTTGAACATTGGAAATAACAACATTTCTAAACCACTGTTCTCTTTTAAAAGAAACAGGTCCCTGAGAGACACTCTAGTACACACTAGACCACAGAGTAAACAAGTCTCATACACACAAAGGCTTTGGGACATGCCACCAGTTGTGGGCCATTTTCCGTGTGGGTCTTGTGTGGCTTGTCCACAAACTGAACAAACTACACAAATAGATATAGGGAAAATCTAGACCATGGAAATTGACATGTCACACAAACTGCAATAGTGAGCGGGTGATATACCAGATCACATGCCCTTGTGGCTTGAGGTATATTGGAATGACCCTGAGAAAGGTCAAGACCCGCATTGCTGAACATAAGAGCACAATACGATGCAATAAACAGGCAACTAAACTCACATCACACTTCCTAAATATGAAACATAAGGTGGAAGACATTAAATGGGTGGTGGTGGAAAAACCGTTCATACCCCCGCATGTCACAGATGTGAAAACATTCCTGTTTAGAAAGGAGCAACGTTGGATTTTTAGAATGGGAAGTAATGAACAGGGACTGAATGATGACCTACCCTGGACTGCCATCTAGAATATAGTGTTCCCTATTGTGATAAACCATTGTAAATCGAAAAGCAGTATACCTGTCCTATGTAGAAGGAGTAATAGGGAGTAAACCTTTTTTTCCCTGCCAGACAGATATGTCATATGCATCGTTACGTGCATATTTATATTTATATTAATATTTATATACAAATATAAACCCTTGTTAATATCTGTGGTCGTTAGCACAATTACATGTATGGCATTTTCCTTGTCCGAACACACATGAGGAGTGGCGAGTTATGAGCTTTTCTCACCTCTTTTCCTCTCCCTTTGTCGGGCGGATGTTTTAGTTGTATCTTGGAATAACTTCAACCAACCATTTAAACTGTACGTGCACATTTGTATTTTCTTATATATAAATATAAACCCCTGTTAATATCGGTGGTCTTTAGCACAACAACATACACAACATTTTCCTTGTCTGAACATACGTGAGGACTGGCGATTCTAGAGCATTTCTCACCTTTCCTCCCTCTCTCGGACTGATGTTTCATTGGTGTTTATGAATGACTATAACCAACTATATAAACTATACGCTTTCCGCAAAGTAATTGACTAAGAGGAGCGTCTAAATATTGACTTTCACTTTATCAAACTGATGGACTACAACTCCCAGCACCTAGAGCGTGTTCCACGCGTTCTGGTTGTGACGTGCGCCGTGCAACGTCAGAAGTACGACGCTTCGTTACAAACAAATACAGCGGGAACTCGGCGGCTTTTGCCTGCGATTGTATCCCTGGATGCCGGGAGTAACCGACGGAGAGGTAAGCCTCCCGAAAGAATGAATTATCTGATATAGCGCCTGGCCTCTATCTGTGTAAGCGCTAACTACGTCGAATCCTGATTTACGAGGTCGATTGTACAAATTACCAAACCAGCCTCGATGGTATCAGGACCTCCAATCCCCCTTCTGGTCCAAAGAATGTCCTGATTTTTGATTTCTGTTTCAAGCGTAGAGGGTTATAAACGGTGAACGCTGTGGGAGCACATGATGCAAAGTTTTTAGAGTTTTTTTGTTGCAATAAGGAGGGGGATAAAGATTAAAACATTGTCTTATCAACTCCTATTTTCTAGAGCGGTGCTCCACGCCTTGTGATACAATAGGTGAGGTGAAGCACATACCCTAGTCAAGCAGTGTAAGTTTGTGAATTATTCATGATCACGAAGTATTTGATGGTGGTGGCTATGCTAATGGATTAAGATACACCACCACAAGAAAATAATGAATGTGACTTAAAAATAACTGTGATATTTCAACTGTTACTTTATATAAATTATTGTGTTTATTTGTAGGTGACAACCTTCCTGTGGCCGTCAAAATGGACGCACGGGGATAGCATGACTACGGTTGTATCACATTTCTATTATGATTTTCACGTTTTTCCTGAGTGAATAAATGTTCTTTATGGTCCTGACGAATGCCCGACCTAGTGGGTCGAGAGGGGCAGAAACATGTTGACCTTGCTTTAACAACATACAGTAATATCTTGGCCTATTATGTTAAAGGCCAATCACACCATTTTAGCTTTGTCGCTAGTATAGCTCCAATAAAATAATGATGGCTATATGGTAGGCATTTTTAACGCACTTTTTCTCATTCCATCTTCCATTTTTGTATACTCTGACTGTGAATACATACAGCTTTGTCAACATCACGGTAGAGGAATCTTCCTCATAAACCTGTGGGGACGATATAAGTTGTCACCATCTCAAATGATGAGTCTGGCCAATGTGGTCGTTGATGGGATGCTTTCACAAGTCTGTTGAACTACTGCAGTAAAAAGAAGCATTTTTCATAGTCACAATTCTATTTGTCCACTAGTTATCTCTGAGTGAGTGTCAGATTAGACCTGCTCAACTTAAGTTGTTTTTTGATTAGTTCATTGCGGGTTTTAGTTGATAGTAGGTCTATAAATATAAACCCTGCGGACCCTCTTTAAAATTGTGTTAATAGACTGATTCTCATTGATCCACTGCATTGTGGCTTTCAGAAACCTTTGATTGGATATTGCTCCATTTGTGCACTGTATGCATAAACCTGTTTTTACAGGTTTATACATTGGACACCCCTAGTGCTAAACATGTGCCTCTACTTCCAGGTGCAACCCACTGGTACTCAATTTTGGGGACCGGGACTTATTTTTAATCCTCAGGCTTTGACCAAAGGAGAGGGGTGGTAGAACTGGTGAGCTACAGGCCCACCTTCATGCAATGATACAGGCTTCTGATTTGTCTGTTTTTCAGTGCGTTGTAGCTACCATTTAACCTTTTTTTAGGTTTTGCCTGCACATGGCTTGCTCTGTGCTTGTGAAATCTAACGTATTTAGTATAAATCTTAAAAAGGATTTACATCCAACCCCTTTGCTTATCATTGGTTCCTGTGCATGCCACCCTCCTTTCCTCCGTTTCTACTGGCTGTAGCATATTTTTCTGCATTTACCAATACTTTTTCCTCCTGTTGCCTCTCTTATCAGATTCCCACCTGCAAAGTACTGTATCCATCCTCTTTTGGGGAACTGTTTTCTCATGGTTTTGCCTGCAAAGGCTTTAATTTTGAGGGATCACACACATACACTGGATATAAGTGATGCACCGAAACACTGCAATGGTTCCAACGAGCTGCTTGTTTCCGCTGTGGAGATCCCCTGACGTAGTTTTTATTGTTTTTCAGGACAAGTGTGCATGACCTAGTGCCTCGGGTACAAGCAGGAACATACTTTTTTTAGGGGTAGTTTTGTATAGTGCAGGCTCGCGATTTACATCAGCACCAGTTCTGTTACACAAGGACACATTCATTTTTGGTAGGCACAGGGAGATTAATTGATTTGACCAGAATCACAGGATGTTGAGCAGACGCCAAGACTCAAACCTGGTTCCCCAGCGCCAAAGTCGGTTGCTCTGGCCGTTATGCCATATCCTCTCCCACAACTTGAGTTAAATAAGTACACTTTCAAGAGACTTTATCCTATGTTAACGTATTTGGGTTCGATGTACATTCCAAACATGTGCATTGCTCGGCTCATGCAAGAGCTAAGCAGACACTTGACTCGGCTCTGTTCTCCCTTTTAATGTGCTGCATCTCCTACCTCCAAACTGCACTCTGGAGTACAACCAGCACCAACGTACACTGCACCAAGCAGTCTCAATGTTGCACTATTCTGCTGGTGCACTTGCAGCACATACAATGCCTCTGGCATGCGCGACCCAAACCTGCCAGCTCCTTCCAAGATCGATATGTGGATCAAGAGTTGGGTAATACTATAGCACCTAGCCACACTTCAGTTTGCTGTGCACACAATTAAAAACACTCATTATTATGACATTGTTATTCTTAACCAAAAACACCCTGGTACCAAAATATTAAATAAATGAGGCCCACACTTTATTTGAAAACGGAAACTGGGTAGTGCCAGGCTTACATCAAAAGAGTTAAGCACAAAAAGGAGCACCAGGGGATAAGTAGTCAGGTCGCCCCCCACTCAACAACAATATATCTCAACAAGACCTGACATACTAGGAACAGTGTAGTTCAAAGGACCAGGGGTACATATTCTTCAAAAAACTACCCTGACAGGACAGCACACTAGTTACTTGCCTGTATGTCCTACTGTTCACAATTTTCACTGCACATCGTCATGTACCACAGTACACAATAAGCCTTTAAAAAAGATGTGCAAATGCCACCACAAAGACCTTGTGCAAAAAATGTGTGAAAGAGTGGGGAAGCACCTCACGTTAGTAACGGTAAACAGACATAATATCAAATAAAAAATATCGACTGGACAGAATATCGAGTTTTTAATATAGAATGGACAGAATATCGAATTGCCAAAATATAGTGGTGAAGAATATCGAAAATCAGGTAAGAAATATCGATTTAAATAATATAGAAGTAAGTAATATCGACAGTCATAATATAGTTGTTAAAAATATGGATTTTTTTTATAGTGTTTTAAGTGTTAGTATATGTGTTAAAAGTAGGTATTAATTTTGGAATGTATGTTTGAATATTTTTAAAGTAATGAATTTTATGTTATTTAATTTTTGTGTAATTTAATTCCGTAGCGGGTTGTGGGTTTATAGGGGATTAGGGTGGGAAGTAATTTAATTATAGTACATTAAATAATCATTTTTAGGGCTTATTAATTATTTTTAATTTAATTTTGCATTTTACTTCTGTAGCAGGTTGTGGGTTTATAGGGGAATAGGGTGGGGAGTAATTTAATTGTTATTAGGTAATGATTAATTGGTATTGAAAATTAATTGGCTGTTGATTAATTATTAATTGGGAAATAATTTGTATTAATTGGTAATTAATTTGTATAAATTGTTTAATTGATAATTATGTTCATTGTATTAATTTATTATTTGTAGCGGGTTGTGGGTTTATAGGGGAATATGGTGGGAAGTAATTTAATTGTAAATAATTAATTATTGAAATACTTTTTGTATATTGATAATTAGTTTATTAATTAATTAATAATTGGTATGATTTGTATTGATTAATTTTTGGCATTGGAAATTAATTGGTTGTTAATTATTTATTAATAGGTAATTAATTTAAAAAATGGTATTTATAATTAATTAATTATTAAATATTGTGTGATTGGTAATTAATTGTAATACTTATTTTTTGGGTATTAATAATTAATTTATTTTTAATAAAATATAAAATTATTATTTTCCCTACTATTGCACTCACTGGAGTGGGAATAGTAATTTTTACCCCTACGCTATCCAACGCTTTCCCTACTATTGCACTCACTGGAGTGGGAATAATCATTTTTACCCCTACGCTATCCAACGCTTTCCCTACTGTTGCACTCTTTGGAGTGGGAATAGTACTTTTTACCCCCATGATATCCAACGCTTTCCCTACAGTTGCACTCACTGGAGTGGGAATAGTAAATTTTACCCTCCCGCTATCCAACTCTTTCCCTACTGTTGCACTCTCTGGAGTGGGAATAGTAATTTTTACCCCTACGCTATCCCACGCTTTCCCTACTGTTGCACTATTTGGAGTGGGAATAGTAATTTTTACCCCTACGCCATCTGACGTTTTCCCTACTGTTGCACTCACTGGAGTGGGAATAGTACATTTTGCCCTCCCGCAATCCAACGCTTTCCCTACTGTTGCACTCTCTGGAGTGGGAATAGTAATTTTTACCCCTACGCTATCCAACACTTTCCCTACTGTTGCACTCTCAGGAGTGGGAATAGTAATTTTTACCCCTACGCTATCCAACGCTTTCCCTACTGTTGCACTCACTGGAGTGGGAATAGTACATTTTACCCTCCCGCTATCCAACGCTTTCCCTACTGTTGCACTCTCTGGAGTGGGAATAGTAATTTTTAGCCCTACTCTATCCAATGCTTTCCCTACTGTTGCACTCTTTGGAGTGGGAATAGTAATTTTTACCCCTATGCTATCCAACGCTTTCCCTACTGTTGCACTCACTGGAGTGGGAATAGTACATTTTACCCTCCCGCTATCCAACGCTTTCCCTACTGTTGCACTCTCTGGAGTGGGAATAGTAATTTTTACCCCTACGCTATC
Organism: Triturus cristatus; assembly: GCF_964204655.1. Taxonomy (NCBI): domain Eukaryota; kingdom Metazoa; phylum Chordata; class Amphibia; order Caudata; family Salamandridae; genus Triturus; species Triturus cristatus. Next base: position 1,348,560,658 of record NC_140590.1, read on the forward strand.
AAATGCTTTCCCTACTATTGCACTTACTGGAGTGGTAATAGTAAATTTTACCCGCCAGCTATCCTACGCAAAAAATATTGAATATTTTTAATTAATATTACGTTAATATATATGTATTAATTTTCTTTTTTTTACTTACATTAATTATTTATTAATTTTAAAGTTATTTAAGTATTTTTAAGTATGTTTCAGTTAATTATATGTATTATTTCATTAATTTTACATTACTTTTAAGACATTTAAAAAATTCGATATTTTGACTAACTATATTTTTTACAACGATATTTTGGATTCTATATTTTTGTACTTACCTGTTTGGAGATAGGATTCGATATTTTTGCATTCTATATTTTTACCTCGATATTTTTGTAGGTCGATATTCTCCTTCTCGATATTTTGTCAGTGATCTGTTAGTAACACCAAGGGGGCTGCTGGCATATATTTACCAGTATGTCCACACTTATCATCATCGGTAACTTTCCACACAAAAGAAAAAGTCACTTTTTCATCTTTTCATCTTTTCACCTTCACTTTTTCTTTCGTGTGGAAAGTTACCTATGATGATAAGTGTGGGCATACTGGTAAATATATGCCAGCAGCCCTCTTGGTGTTACTAATGTGAGGGGCTTTCCCACTCTTTCACACATTTTTTGCACAAGGTCTTGTGGTCTTTGTGGTGGTATTTGAACTTTTTTTTAAAGGCTTATTGTGTACTGAGGTGTAAGAAAGTGGCTCTGTATATACTACACCAAAGTAAGGTTCAGTGTGTGCACAGTCTACAATACCCAGAGGTTTGTCAGAGGCTAAAGTTAGATATAACCTTACTCTCTAAAGTGGTAGCTTGGTTGGGCAGTAAGGCAGTATCAGAGGACAGTGTAAAGCATTTGTTGTACACACACAGTCAGCAAATGGTCTCACACACTCAAGAACTGAACTCTAGGCCAATGGTTTGTATTTAAAAATATATAGTTGTTTTATTTTAGAACCAACAATAGGTATCAAAATATACTTTATCGGAATGAGATGCTTTAGTCAAATACTTTCAATAGGCAATAGACTTTTGAATGCAATGGATACAGTTGTTGCAATAGGCAACACAATTCAAACACAATTATAACATTGAGCTTAAAGGGACTTTTTAATGCAATTTCAGTTACTTTACGTATGATTTTCTTACTCTTACTCAGGGTTGGATCCTGCATTCAACCCTGGTGCATTTCTTGTAAACAGTTCAAAGAAATCGTTTTTGTTACACAGGCGATTTTTAAGGAATATTTGTAAGTTTCAAAAATCGACACTTAGAAGAATTTCTGGCAAAAACCAGGCAATGTTATCCTATGGAGGAAAATCAAGTTATCGGTAAGTACGGTTGTAATTGCTTTTCAGGGTCAGTGCTGGGCACCAAGATCCAGCACTGGGATCTCTCCTGATAGCAGGTGAGTAATCTCATTTTCGTTGATCGGCTGATTTTTAGTGAATATTTTAAAGTTTCAAAACTCGACACAGAAGAATTTCCAAGTGAAACCAGTCAATGTTAGCCTATAGAGGAAAAGTGAGTTATCGGCTTTTGGATAAGTACTCGGCTGGCAGAGTTAAGGTTCTGGGCATAGACTCAGGGGTCTCCCAGGGTCAGGTATGTACAGTTGTTACACCCTCAGCGGCACAGGGTCAGAGAGTTAAGCCCAATGTTAGCCTATGGCGGGCAGGGGGCCTTTGGTTGGGGGCTGCTAGCAGACAGGCCACGCGGCTGTGGGAGTGGGCTCCTGGTCACTTACTTTGGGCAAGTGGGGAAGTAGATTAGGATAGATGTTGCACTCCCAGGGGCACTCGGCGGCTGGGTGCAGGGTGCTTTTGAGCCGTCGGGCACTCAATGGATTTCAATGTAGAAGCTCTATGACGAACAAAGGTTGCAAGCTCGGGGATGAAGATTCTTCAGGTGCGACCATCACTTCGAGAGGTAAGTTGCGAAGCTGTAGGTTAGGTAGGCCCCCATGAGCTGGGCACAGGGTGCCGCAGAGCGACGGGTGCAGGGGTGTCTTTTCGAGTCAGGAAATTTTACCCTCAGCTGGTCGCGGTTGGAGGGGTCCCGGGTTCTGAGGTTGCATGCATCGTCAGGAGCGTCGAGGTGGGTCCTTGGGTGCTGGATTCTTGGTCACAGTCGCCTGGGGGACATCCTCGGGGTCTTTGTCCACTCAGGCACGGGCCAGTCTTGGCGGGTGCAGAGTGTGCAGGAGTCGCGGTTCCTGGTTGGCACCAGGGGCTTGTTACTTGCTTTGAGCAGAACCACTGCACGTGGGAGTCCCAGTCTTTTAGAGTCACAAGGCAGTCAGGTCCTCCGGGGTTTTTGAGGTTGCTGACCACTGGAGATGCCGGGTTTTAGAAGGAGTAGGTTCGAGGGTCGACAGGCCTGTAGTGCTGGGGCCAAGTCAGTTGGTGTCGTCCTCTTGTTAGCAGCTGCACGGCAGGTCTTCTTTCTTCTTGCTTGTTTCGGATTCGGAATCTGAGGAAGGAAGGTTCAGGGTGCCCCTAAATACTAAATTTAGGGGCGTTATAGGTAGGTAAAGGTCAGGGACCAATGGGTCCTTTCCCTGGGGTGGGTCACCCCCTATCCTGCCACTCTCCAGTGGGAAGGAGGCAGGAGCCTAATCCTGATTGGGCAGGGCTCCCCATCCTCAAGATGGCGAGAGCCCAGAGTTGTGCTTCACCTCGCCTCCCCCACCCGAGGGGTGGGGTTGGCAGAGGCTGGCACACCCCCTTTCCTCACTTGGGCTTTCCCGCCAGTCTACCCGCCAGAGTGGGGGTCAGAACCGGTGTGGGCCAGTTGCTGAGTAAAGCAAGTGGCCTGGAGAAGCTCACAAAGGCGGCATGCCTTTGAAGCTTCCCCTGCCCATCCTGGGGGAAGAGACCTAGCACCTCGCCCAGGATGTGCATTGTTGCAGGCCCAGGAGAGCGGATGGCTCTCTACCCAGGGGTCCAGCAACATGTCTGCTGTGTGGCAGCCTAGGCAACCTCTCAGACAGGACATGGATTGTGGGTTAGGTTCAGGGGGCAACTCTAAGTTGCCCTCTGTCGTGCATCTTACATTAAATCCCACACTGGCATCAGGGTGGGTTTAATGTGCTGAGAAGTTTGACACCAAACTTCTCAGTCTTCAGTGTAGCCATCATGGTGCTGTGGAGTTCGTGTTGACAACCTCCCAGCACCATATACTCTTAATGGCAGCACTGCACTTACAATGCCCAGGAATGGTCCTGGGTACTCTAGGGGTACAGGACTCATGCACCTGTACCCACACCACTGGCATAGGGCACCCAGCTAGAGGGGTGACTGAGGTATGCCAGGGCAGTGTGTTTGTGGGCATGGCACACAGGGATGTGTGCCATGTCGACTCTGTTCTGTTCTGCTCACAGTGTGTGTGTGTCAGGGTACAGGGCCTCTAAGGGTGGCACAATAAGTGCTGCAGCCCTTAGTGGCCTTCTCTGGTCACAAGGCCCTTGGTACCTAGGGTACCATTTACCAGGGGCTGACATGTGGCCAGAGATGCCAATTGGGTTTAGGCTTCATGCAGTTTTGGGGAAGGAACACAGGCCCTGGGTACCTGATTGGCAGGAGCCCAGGGCACACTCAGTCAAAGTACATCAGCAATTCAGCAAAAAGTGGGGGTATACCATGCAAGAAAGATGGCACTTTCTCACATGTGATACATGACGATGTGCAGTGAAAATTGTGAACAGTAGGACATACAGGCAAGTAACTATTGTACTGTCCTGTCAGGGTAGCTTTTTGAAGAATATGTACCCCTGGTTCTTTGAACCATAATACACTGTTCCTAGTATGTCAGGTCTTGTTGAGATATATTATATCAACAGAGAACTGCAGGTTTTACTTAGACAGTCTCTGGAGCTTTCATAGATAATCAAAAGGCAAAAAACTGTACTTGCTGGGTTTAAAATAATAATCACTTATTTACAGGAATATTCCAAGATACATCAAACTTCAGACATGGATTTGTATTTTAAATAAAAACGAGTAATTTTCACCAATATAACAATGCATACAAAATGTTATATCACCATTATTGGGTGACCCTGAATCTTTTCCCATTGAACTTTCTACATTATGTACCTTACTTGATCGATGTCATAGCGCGTCCCTCTTACCACCAACTCCTGTCCTCTCTCTGTGAGACTCTCCTCCCTTGGTGGAGATGACAGCAGGAGGCACGTATCCTGTCCTTCACACTGAGCACTTCAGCTAAGTGGCGCAGAGCCACAGAAGTGAGGCAGCAAGAGAGACCCCCCTTCCACCCTGTCCACACTGCTCATTCTCCTCACCTGCCTCGTTTCCACCTATCTTTCTTTGCCCTTTCACTCCACTCATCTGTGCACTTTCCCCTTTCACTCCTTCTGCGTATTCCCTTCTCCAACCCCTCCCTCCTTTTTTATCAGACTTTTGCCCCCTCCTCTGCCCTATTCCACCCTCCCAGCCCATCTCTGTACCCATAATTGCCAAAGTTTGAGATTGCATATGTGTGACATTTTTATAATTTCAGTGTACCTATGAGTGATATTCAACGACCAAATGTGTGATATTTTTCTCGTGGATAAAATCAAGTATAGAAGTCCATGGAAACAGATAAACACCCCAAGTTACACCCATATGAGCAACGAGAAACTCTAAGATCTTCAAACTGCTACAACAAACCTGAAATGGAAGTGCACTAATCTCTCTCTTTCATGTGTTTCATTTGTTTTAAAGTGCTCCTCAAACCAGTGTAGGGTGTCAGAGTGCTTTACATCATACACACATTATACAGAGACAACAAATCATACTGGGCCACGCAACTGGTGGACTGGGTCGCCTCGGTCAGAGTAAACTATAGTAATTTATCCATTATTGGAGACCTAAATATACACTTAGATGACTATCTGAATAAATCCGGCAAAAATTTAATTCACGATCTGGCTGCCATGAACCTCACCTTGTGGAACTCTGGAGCTACACATAAAGGTGGTCACCTATTGGATCCAATTTTTTCCAGTTTTTCCCTGTCACTTTGCCATCCAGCCGTGCCCCTACACTGGTCAGATCACTTTCTTATTTACTTTAGTGTGTCTGACCATCTGACGTTCAGTCCCTCCGGCAGGATAGGGCAGTCCGGCAAAAGGAACTGGAAGAAACTGGACATAACTAATTTTATGTCTGTATTAGATTCTGCTCCTTTGGAAGAATTATTTAACACTACGGACATAGAGATTGTAGCCACAAATATAAACAAATGGCTACTTGGAGCTCTAAACATCTGTCTCCCGTTGGCATGCACAAAATTTACATCTCACAATGCTCCTGCGCCTTGGTACAATGAGGAACTGAAGGTAGCTAAATCCAAGTGTCAACGCTTGGAACCCCTTTGGAGGACAGACTACTCCCCTGTAGCCTGCATGACTTACCGTTAAGAACTCAAACTCTATCATAAAGCATGTTCCACGGCTAGAGCTACCTACGTGGCGAAATCTATTTCAGATGCCACCAACAAATCCAAAATTTTGTTTAATCTTGTAAGAGAATTAGCGGGCTCAAATAAATGCTTCAGCCAAACCCCCTTCATTAAATAACGCCCAATGTGAAGAATTGGCGCGTTTCTTCACAGATAAGATCGATACAATTCACCAGGACATAGTAAAACAACATCAGACCCAAGCAGGGTTAGATCGGGAACTTGACCCGAAGATGGATGTCATCTCTCCTGCACCTTATTTGTCTTACGAGCCACTTACAGTCTGGCCTGAGATGAATAACCAGGGTCTCCAAGACATTTTAGGGAAAGTTAAATCTGGTTCTCCCAGCGACCCCCTCCCAATCTCTGTACTTAGACTTTTTGACACCCCTCAACTTTCCATCATCTGCCAAGCTCTAAATCTATCCCTTTCCACAGCAAAGGTTCCAGCCATGTGGAAACATGCCATGGTGTCACCCCTCCTTAAGAAACCATCGGCGGATCCGAAAATCCTGGCTAATTTCCGCCCAATATCCCTCTTACCCGCTTTCTCCAAAATTATGGAGAAACATGTCCACACACACCTTGCTAGGTTCTCGGAGGCAAACAACATACTACATCCCTCCCAATCGGGTTTCCGCCCTGGCTTTTCAACGGAGACAACTCTGCTTGGTGTGATGGAAAATCTTCGCCTCCTAGTCGATAGAGGTGACTCCGCTGCGCTGATCTTACTTGACCTCAGCGCAGCGTTCGATACCATCTCCCATGACATTTTGTTAAACTCACTTTCCACCATGGGCATTAGGGGCAAAGCATTAGACTGGATATCATCTTTCCTAACTCTCAGGACGTTTCAAATCACCTCCAGTACTGCGACCTCAAATGTCCACCCATCCCCTCACGGTGTCCCTCAGGGCTCGGTGTTAAGCCCTCTGCTCTTTAACTTATACGTTACTCCGCTTGCCCAGATCGCTGAAGCTGCAGGTCTAAACATGTTTACCTATGCTGACGATTCCCAGATCATTTTTTCACTCTCAAATGGAGATCATGACTCCTCCTCCCTTCTGCAGTCTGGCCTTAGGAACATCTCCACCTGGATGAGTAAAAACATGCTCAAACTTAACGGTAGCAAAACGGAGGTTTTGACTTTGGGCCCAAATCAAAACCTCTGGAACTTAAGACACTGGCCATCCGAAATGGGCTCCCTACCCACGCCGTCAGAAAAAGTTCGCAATCTAGGCATTATCATTGACAACGGCCTAACCATGGAGCCCCAAGTCATTAACCTGACATCCACCTGTTTCACCATCTTGAGGTGGCTTAGGAAAATCATTTGGATGCTACCTGACGACACTCAAAAGTCCGTTGTCAATGCATTAATCACCTCCCGTTTAGACTACGGAAATGTTCTTTACCTGGGGTCTCCACAAGCAATCATGCGTCGCCTGCAATTGGTGCAGAACGCTGCAGCAAGACTGCTCTGCAAGTGCAATAGAAGGGAACATATGTCCGGTCATCTTAAGGCTCTCCATTGGCTACCTATCGCAAATAGGGTCACATTTAAAACACTCAGCCTTATGCACAGAATCAAATGGGGCAATGCCCCCAGTTATCTGCAAGCCCTTGTGCGTGCTTACACTCCGGCTCGCTGTCTGAGATCTTCATATCAAGGTCTTTTCTGTGTACCCAAAGTTCGCCTTGCGAGGATGGGGGGCAGATCTTTTTCCCTACTGGGTCCCAAGCTTTGGAACTCACTTCCTCAGCATCTACGTCTGGAAATCAGCCATACCCGCTTCCGCAAAGCCATCAAGACCTGGCTCTTCTGCCAGTAATTTGCTCCAGCCCCGTCCTTTGAGTTTTTAGATCTGCTCAAGTGGTTAATATCTTTTAGCGCCGGGAAACCCTTTTTGGGTAGCTGTCGCGCTTTAAAAATCTAATAAATAAATACATGTGTACATCAGTCTATAGGAAATGTTACATTAAACAGTGAAGATTACAAGCTGTAAAACCAGATGTCATCCATATTAGTAGGCAGTATATTTTAAGTGTGTTTGGTACTGAGAAGCACAAACTCAGGATTTTACATATTCCACAGTGGTTGGTTTTACTAGAAAGAATGTATCTCTACCCAAACTACCCTTTTTAGCAACAGTAGGATAATGAAAGACTGGGGAGGGGGATAACATTCTAACCTAGACCATGCAGTTTGAATGCAGCTCCCTGATTGCATATGTAATTGTGTTATATTAGAATTGTAACTTATGAACTGCACGTAACAAAATTATATATATGCCAAAAGCAGTAACCCACTGAGCAAGTCACATAAAATGCAGTTTAGAGGGGGGCGTGGCCAAGATGGTGTCTAGTTGAGACGTGCCTTTGTGTTTTTCCGCTCGCGCCAGGACCGGCCTTGAGTAATGCCCGCAAACTCACGGGGCCATCGGCGATCCTGTATGACGACTGACACCCCCCCCCCCCGACACCTGCGTGAGCGATGGCCACAAGTGAGGTGACCTCGTGCAGGCAACGTTCGCGGCCGCATGAACATCGCTGGCAGTGGGCGGCAACAGAGAAGCCTTCACCGGTCGCAATCTGGGCCGGCAAGGCAGCTGGAGCAGGAACCCCCGGGACATAGAGATGAAGGAGAGGGGATGTTCATCACGGACCCGGTCTGGATGGTGATGCAGCCTGCCCTAAAGCAGAGAGTACCGCGATAGCCTTGGTCCATATCACTGGAGCCGGCCAGGGCCTGGTCGTGGCTCCGAGACCTCGGAAAGCCCTGACTCGGCAGTGCGGCACCTCCGACAGCAGCTGCCCTCGAGAGATCCAGTAAAGGGACCACAGGGGCTGCAGTGACAGAGCTGAGCTGCCTGAGTGCAGCACCACGACAGGAGGGAGAGGTGAGGAGGGTGGCACCCAGGAGTAGACAGGGTAACCCGGGCCCACGGTGGGGACTGGCTCCTGAAGCCTGGAGAGGCCTGTGGTTGGGACCCCCCCCCTTCCCTCATTTATGGCACAACAGGATAGGCAGTGGCCCCAGGAGACACTTATTAAGGGTGGAATTGAAACCGAGGAGAACGGTCTGGACTATCAGAAGGCCCAAAACCCATGTGGGACGAGACTCGTCTCCTCTGCACCGCGCTGGACAGCCATACTGGGGCCTATTCCACGCTGCCTGAACTCAACAGAATGTGGATCAGTGCAGAGACCATTGAGGGAGGTGAGGAGGAAGGCACACACGGGGGGACGGGGCACCCAGGCCTGAGGTTGTGACTGTAGATAAAAGGGAGCCTTGGGGCTTGGGGCCCCCTTCTTCCCACTTGAGGCTCAAGTTGAAGGACCCCTGGGTAAAACCAACAAAGACCTAAACCGAGACTACAGAGCACGGCTTGGATAACTGGGGACCTGAGCCTACGCTAGACGGTGGGGAAGAACGGACCTCCAGCAATGGGGCTCCCCCTACCACATAGAGTCCAGGGAGAGAGACTGGCTCTTTGGGGCCCCGTTGGACTGCCGCACTGGGGATAGCCCTACGACGCATGCATCTTAAGGACCCATTTGCACGGTGGCTGTGTCTGAGGGGAGCAGCCCTGCCTCTTTGCATTGTCTTACTGGCCTGCCCCATATACGGACGGGGGTACCTTCCTTCCCTCTCCGTTCCTGGAGAGTGCTCCGGAGCTGCTACTAAGGGCATTAGAGATTCCGAAAAGTGGGGGTCCCACCTCTAAATTGCGAGGTCTTCTTCCTGACAGGCCTGTGTCCACAGATCCACTTCGGAACAAGCCCTGGCTCCTCGTGGAGGCCTGGACACAATGACCACTAGCAAAAGGAGGAAGGACTGATCAGTGAAAGATATGCTTTTCAAAACTCCCAGCTTCCTTTCTGAGGGCCACACCCCGCAACGGAATGCGGATGGCCCCAGAGATGCGGGCAGACCAGAGTCCCCGATCAACCGAAACCGCACCTTTATTGAGTCACTGTTCTCGTCCCTACGGGAAAATCTCCACTCACTAAAGAGGGAGCTTTCCAGTGAATTGAGAGAGGTCTGCCGGGATATGGACTCCCTAGGCAATCTGATAAACACCCTGGAGGACCACGAGACTGGCAGAGATGAGGAAATCAAATGCCTTCAACAAGAGTTCTTTCATCTCCTCAAGCAGACTCTGGATCACCAAGCCCGCACAGAGGACTCAGAAAACCGCTCCCAGTGCAACAACATCCACATTAGGGGCATTTCGACCATTACAGAGTACACAAACATAGAGGCCTTTGTATCCAATCTCTTTCATGCAATCCTGGGGGAGACCCCAGACTTTGAAATTAAAGTGGACCGCACACACTGGGTGGACCCAGAAGATCAGCCCCAGCCCTACCCGCCAATATCTTGACTTGCGTCCACGACTTCTCACTCAAGGAACGCATTCTCCGTAAAGCCAGGGAGGACCCCACATTTCAGTTCAAGGACCATAAACCCAGGCTATACCAGAATTTGACTTTATCCCTCCTGCAGAAATGCAAATATTTTCGGCCCATCACTGCTTACCTGCGGGCCCCTGGTGTATCCTATTTCTGGGGCCACCCGCTCAGATTGATTTTCCAATTCCAGGGGGGGGCTTGTACAAATACGTTCAGTAGCTGAAGCTGGAAAATTGTTAGGGGTCGAGCCCACCTCAATAGATAGCGCACAACCAGTCAAGCCGAATCGGAATCGTCGGAGTGGCCATTGCTGGACAACAATCAGACCCTCGACCTCAAACCTACGCCCTGACCCTGATCCTATTGCTAAAGAAATACAGGCAGTATTAGCATCAATTGCGGAGGACCTCCCTGGCCCACACAATCATGACTCGGAAGGTGTGTTGATCAATGACTTGCCTGGCCTTTTTTTCCTCCTTCTACTGGCTACAGGTGGGGGGATGGGTCCGGGCGGGGGGGGCACACTGGCCACTGGTATCCTCTGTCCATCTATCCTTTGTGCATGATGCTCCAGACTTTGACCATTTGTAAGATTCCTACTTGATTGTTTGAAGTTGACACTGTTGGGGTTTGTTTGGTTTTGTTTATCCCCCCTGGGAACTACACATGCTCCTACACCTTTAACTCAAGCACCCCATATCCACACACCAGGTAGAACAGAAGAGCATAGGAACTGTGTCCCCCAGGTCAACGGTGGACCTATCCCTAGCTTCCTAACCACTACTGAGCTTCTATGGTAGCGAACATCAAGATCCTTACTTTAAATGTTAAAGGATTGAATAATCCTGTTAAATGAAGAGCCATCCTCTCCTATTTAGAGAATTCAGGTGCCCATATTTGCCACTTACAGGAAACCCACCTTCTAGCCGTGGTTACATACAGGCTCAGATCGAAGGCCTTCCCACACCAGTATTTCTCCTCCAGAACAACCAAGATCGGAGGGGTGGTGATTCTTATCTCTCATTCCTTTAGAGGAAAGGTGGGTCCCAAGCAGGCAGAAATCAAAGGAAGACTCTTAGCTCATCCTGTCACTATAGACACACAGATCTTCACACTAGGCTCAGTCTATGCCCCTAATGAGGGACAAGAGGCTTTCCTCAATCGTGCAGTGACAGAACTGGCAGGCTCACCAGAAAGGGGGGTGCTGATGGGTGGGTACATCAATTTGGTCTTTGACAGCCACCTGGACCGCTCGACCCAGCAGCAGGGACAATCAGGGGCCATGTCGTGGGACTAGTCAAGATGGTTACGGGATATGGAGCTGGTTGACATCTGGCAGACCTTGTACCCCCATAACACATATTATACATTCTACCCACATGCACATAAGACGTATGCTAGACTTGATTACTTTATAGGGTCACGTGAACTGCTTCCTCTTGTCCAATCCTCAGTGATTGAACCTCGCTCACTCTCGGAGCACGCAGCAGTGACCCTTATGTTAGATACCCCTCCCGCAGCAGACCCTCACACTCATGGCGGCTACGTGATACATTACTTCAGCGCCCAGCCGTGGTATAGCAGCTAACAAAAACGCTAGACAAGTTTCTGATCTTCAATGACACTCCTGACACATCCATCACCACCCTATGGGAAACACTCAAATGAGTTGCGCGAGGGACCCTCAATGCAATTGCCTCTGCAGACAACAAAATACGCAGGGACAAGAGAGACTACCTCACCAAACAGGTACACGAGCTGGAGCACATCCACAAGATGATGGGGCACCACAGGTCTGGCATCAGCTGGAAGCAGTGCGATCACAGCTAGATGGCCTGGATATTGACAGAGCAGAGTATGCTGCCTTACAACTGCCTTAGGAACAACCTTGGGTTTTGACTTAAAAGGCAGCAAGGCCAAGTCAATATATAGTTAACACAACAAAAGTACTGCCAATGCTGCACTAGATATGAAAAAGATACTTCGGATCATGGACTGAACAAAACAGTACCACTATAAACCACTTTTTCCGTTTGATTTTAATCAACAATTTTTTTGGGGTTCAGTGCTTCATTAACTCATTTTTAAGCACGGTTTTATTTATACAGAACAAATTAGCAAAAATAGTAGAAAAAAACAGTACAACATTAATATTTACATTGCCTACACAAATACACACGACACTGCTACTGGCATACAAAAGTCAATCATACCATACATCCATACTACTCAATCATACTGTGGGACATTTGAGACAAATATTCAATGACAGTTTGACGATTTTTTGAAAAGAGGGGGGGCTATCGAAGACTTGTTTACAGCCTAATGGTGGTAGTTTGAAAGTGATTGAGTTGTTAATTGTGCGATTAGCCCACAGCGAAGAGGTCTACGCGTTTCGAATCCCTCAAGTTGTGGGGATTCTCATCAGGACCAGATGCTCACTAAAGGGAAAACAGAAAAGCTAAATTAGACCAATTGACCCTTAAACACTAAAATTTCCTCAACGCAGACCTTGTGCTCGAATCTTACCTCGCAGCCAATGCCAACCAAGGGGAGACTTGCGAATATTGAATATAGACCTTTTCAAAAAAACCTTTAAAAAGATAGAAGGAGGGAGAGTGGATTTAATATAAATGTCGCCTAAAGCGCTGGTAGATGCGGTAGCGGTGTTAGTCCATTAATGACAAGCGTCTTACTTGTCAGCCTGCCGATGTCGTGTATCTTTCTGCTGGCGTGGGTTGAGGTTCCTCCGGCCAAAGTACCGGCTATTGAAAATGATGATTCATGTTTCGGAAACACTTTAATTGTCGTCTGAAAAAAATGGACCACAACGGAATGAAGTGGTTGCGTTATTCTAGCCTACAAGGAAAATGCGGGAAGGCTCAAGTGTAGCTCGTTCAAATGTTCTCTTACCTTCCGATGTAGTTTGCAAAAGTTTTACAGGGAACCCGTAGTCCGTGCTTGTGACGCCAATGCAGGTGTTGTTCAAGGTGCAACAGGAAGGAATCTCCTTTTACACTTCCTGTCTTCGTACACGGGCGGAATCTGGGATATGTAGTTTCTTTACGCTGGGAAGCTGATTGGAGTAAAGGAGGACTGCTTGAATCGGGCGATGATCGCAATGTCGATGTGGAGGCTCATGGGATTTGTAGTTAGACACCGTGGTGTGTTCAACTTTATTGACAAAAACAACATATCACGCTACTTCGCGATCCAATGGATATGCATGTAAAATGCAAGAATGTAGGTGTGGTATGATGAAGCTGTGAAGCAAGCATCAATAATGACGTTATTTGGCAAGACATTAAGAACCAGAGATGTTCTAACAGGAACGGATTCATAGGTTGAAAATCTCTGACATTTCATTCAATCCCTCGACTGATGTATTGAATTTAATTATCAACATCGCTTCTCTTTTCAACAGTTTGGCATCCAGATCTCCTCCTCTGCTGTCTTGTGTAACTTTCGAAATCACAGTCCATTTGACATCTGTTTCTGCATGGTTGTTAAGACGCCAATGGTTAACCAAAGGAGCGTTTTGCACATTTTTTCGTATTCTTGATTTGTGCTGTTGGATTCTGAACCTTATTTCCTGATTTGTTTTTCCAATATAAAGTTTGTCACATGGACATAATATCCCATATACTACAAATTTTGTTTTGCAGTTTGAGAAGGAATCATGTTTCCAATGAATGTCCTGATGGATGAAATGGTTGCCTTCCAAAGTAGATTCACAGCACACACATGTACCACATTTGTGGTGGCCTTGAATCGGAGGAAGATTTAGAAAGCTTCTCAAATTCGGGACCTTTGTTTTTGGGAGAGCAGCTCTCACAATCTGATTGGCTATGCTTCTATCTTTTCTAAAAGCAAATAGTGGGGGTTCTTTGAGGGAAGGGTCCAAATTTTTTACCAGGTGCCAGTTTTGGGAGATGATCTTTTTAAGCCAATTGGACGTGGGTGTAAAGGTGGACACACAGACAATCCTGTCCATTTTGGATTTGTCTCTCCTTTCAAAGAGAACTTCCCGTGGGGTCCACCATGCACGTTTCATGGATCTCTTCAAAAGTTTTTTAGGATATCCTCTTTCTAAGAGGTTAGTCTTTAGTTTTTCTGCATGAAGGAGAAATTCATCCTTGAATGTGCAATTCCGACGGATTCTTAAAAATTGTCCATAGGGCAAATTGTCCCTCAGGCTGCGTGGGTGATTGCTGGAATAGAGTAACGCTTTATTTCTGTCGGTTTTTTTCTTGTACAGTGTGGATACAAGGTGTCCCTCACTTGGGTAGACTTCAACATCTAAAAACGGTATTTTGACTTTGGAAAAACTCAGGCTGAACTTAATGTCCGGTGTTCTATTGTTCAGCCAATTGACAAAGTCTCGCAGTTGGTCTTCTTCTCCAGTCCAAGTTAAGAACACATCGTCGATGTATCTTACCCAATGTCCGATGTAAGTTGAGAATGGATTATTGTTATACACAAAATGTTCCTCGTATTTTGACATGTAGAGGATGGCCAGCTCTGGGGCGAAAGGACACCCCATCGCGACACCTTTGATTTGTAAGAAAAACTCATCCTTAAAACAAAAATAGTTATTTTTTAACGCAAAGGTAGCTAGCTCCAGGATGAATTGTGTCGGGACCTTTTCAGGCTTCGGTCTACTGTTTAGAAATGTCTCCAAAACTGCCAGCCCTTCGTCTTGAGGAATTTCCGTATACAACGAGGTGACATCTAGGGTGGCTAAGAGATGTGTATTTTCTTGAAACTCCATTGTGCTCAATTTGATCAGGAAGTCCGTGGTGTCTTTAATAAACGATTTGACCTCTTGCATAAAGGGTTTAAGGAAGAAATCTACGAATTTTGAAATTGATTCAGTCAAAGACTCACAACCCGAGACTATGGGACGACCCGGGGGGTTGTTTTCGTTTTTATGTACTTTGGGAAGTACGTAAAAAATAGGTGTGCGAGGGTTTTTGTTTTTAAGAAATTCATATTCTTTCTTGCCTAAAAAGCCTTCATCAAATCCTTTCTGGAGAATGTTGAATAGTTTGCCTTGCAATTCAGCCGTTGGATCTTTATTTAGCTTTCTGTAGCAAGTATCATTTGATAGTTGTCTCATCACTTCTGCCGTATAGCGTTCAGTGGCCCAGATGACAATAGATCCGCCCTTGTCCGCTTGTTTAATTATTATAGATGGGTCATTTTTTAGATCAGTCAAAGCTTCTTTTTGAGCTTTCGTCATGTTGAATTTGACAGATCTCTTTTTGTGTTTTTCAGCTTCCGTGATGGCAGACAGTACTACCTTTTCAAATAGTATTACCTCCTTAGGTGTTTTCGCTGTTGGTGGGCAAAAGCAGGATTTTTTCCTTAAACCTGTCGTCTCTGTGTTGTCCTGCAATGGATTGTCCAGGAAGAAGGTGATCAGGCGTATCTTGCGGCAGAATTCAATGAATTCAGCCTTAAGTTTGACAAAGTCGGTTGCTTTGGATGGTACGAAAGAAAGACCCATTTCTAGTACACTGCATTCATCATATGTCAGAATTTTATCTGAGAGATTGAAGATGGACGTCATCTTCGGTTCTCGTGATTTTTGCCGATCTGTGACAGTTAGAATCCTCAGTTTTTGTAGTTCTGACGTCTCGTGGACATTTCCCATGGTTGGTTGGAAAATCTGGATCTGCCGCGAGGTTTCCGCTGGCCTCGTCCTAAAAAAGACGGTTGTTGAAAGTTCTGTTGTAGATTTGGTTGGAAATTAACACGTCTACTGGGTTCGCCCCTTGTACTAGGGTTGTCAGTGTCACTGCTGCCCGAAGAAGATGATGTTTCGGAAAAATTGATGAAATTGGACCTAGATCTCCCTTGGTAATCCTGTAGAAATCGTCGTGAGTCTGGTCTTGTGTAAAAATCAATTTGTAGATAAGGATAAATCTTATCTAGAGAAAAGTTCTTTTTGTCCTTTTCGAATTTGAGGCCCTTTTGATTAATTGAATAGTCCTTAAATTCGAGGATCTCCTTATCGACTTTGTCCAAAAGTTCTTTGGCATCCGTGATCAATTGGTTAGTTTTAATTTCGTTCTCAAGAGCCGAGATTTCTTCCAATTGTTGTTTAGACAGTCTTTGTGCTGTCTCGACGGTGAGGACCATGAGGTCTCTACTGCATTTTGTTTCGATTTGACTGAAACCTTTTTTATAAGTTGGATCCTCTGTAAATATTACCGGAACGTTACGTATTTGGAGGCCGCCCGGGATGGTTCCTGACCTCAGATGTTCAATTAGAAAATGACCGTGTAGATCAGTCCGTATTTGCTTCTTTTTCAGTCTAACAAGTCTATCGGATTCGTTATTGATTTTAGCAGTCGTGCTCAAGGCGGCGGAAGAAAAAAGTGGAGGGTCATTCAATAGCTGAAGTATATGTTCCTTGCTGTATGCAAAAGTGTCGCTAACTGACATAGTATGTCAAAGAAAAATAAAGAGGGAAAGTGAAAAAAGGAAAGTATCACCTTATAATACACACCCTTAAATGTGCTTTACCTATACTAAACACACTAACCGTGACTCATTCAAAAATCTGCAGGCTACACCTGCTCGTAATATCAAAGAAAATCAAGTCTAAACAACCTCGCGAGTAGAAACCCGCCAGACAACCTTAGGAACAACCTTGGGTTTTGACTTAAAAGGCAGCAAGGCCAAGTCAATATATAGTTAACACAACAAAAGTACTGCCAATGCTGCACTAGATATGAAAAAGATACTTCGGATCATGGACTGAACAAAACAGTACCACTATAAACCACTTTTTCCGTTTGATTTTAATCAACAATTTTTTTGGGGTTCAGTGCTTCATTAACTCATTTTTAAGCACGGTTTTATTTATACAGAACAAATTAGCAAAAATAGTAGAAAAAAACAGTACAACATTAATATTTACATTGCCTACACAAATACACACGACACTGCTACTGGCATACAAAAGTCAATCATACCATACATCCATACTACTCAATCATACTGTGGGACATTTGAGACAAATATTCAATGACAGTTTGACGATTTTTTGAAAAGAGGGGGGGGCTATCGAAGACTTGTTTACAGCCTAATGGTGGTAGTTTGAAAGTGATTGAGTTGTTAATTGTGCGATTAGCCCACAGCGAAGAGGTCTACGCGTTTCGAATCCCTCAAGTTGTGGGGATTCTCATCAGGACCAGATGCTCACTAAAGGGAAAACAGAAAAGCTAAATTAGACCAATTGACCCTTAAACACTAAAATTTCCTCAACGCAGACCTTGTGCTCGAATCTTACCTCGCAGCCAATGCCAACCAAGGGGAGACTTGCGAATATTGAATATAGACCTTTTCAAAAAAACCTTTAAAAAGATAGAAGGAGGGAGAGTGGATTTAATATAAATGTCGCCTAAAGCGCTGGTAGATGCGGTAGCGGTGTTAGTCCATTAATGAAAAGCGTCTTACTTGTCAGCCTGCCGATGTCGTGTATCTTTCTGCTGGCGTGGGTTGAGGTTCCTCCGGCCAAAGTACCGGCTATTGAAAATGATGATTCATGTTTCGGAAACACTTTAATTGTCGTCTGAAAAAAATGGACCACAACGGAATGAAGTGGTTGCGTTATTCTAGCCTACAAGGAAAATGCGGGAAGGCTCAAGTGTAGCTCGTTCAAATGTTCTCTTACCTTCCGATGTAGTTTGCAAAAGTTTTACAGGGAACCCGTAGTCCGTGCTTGTGACGCCAATGCAGGTGTTGTTCAAGGTGCAACAGGAAGGAATCTCCTTTTACACTTCCTGTCTTCGTACACGGGCGGAATCTGGGATATGTAGTTTCTTTACGCTGGGAAGCTGATTGGAGTAAAGGAGGACTGCTTGAATCGGGCGATGATCGCAATGTCGATGTGGAGGCTCATGGGATTTGTAGTTAGACACCGTGGTGTGTTCAACTTTATTGACAAAAACAACATATCACGCTACTTCGCGATCCAATGGATATGCATGTAAAATGCAAGAATGTAGGTGTGGTATGATGAAGCTGTGAAGCAAGCATCAATAATGACGTTATTTGGCAAGACATTAAGAACAGGAGATGTTAGAACATCGACATTGCGATCATCGCCCGATTCAAGCAGTCCTCCTTTACTCCAATCAGCTTCCCAGCGTAAAGAAACTACATATCCCAGATTCCGTCCGTGTACGAAGACAGGAATTTCCGCATTTTCCTTGTAGGCTAGAATAACGCAACCACTTCATTCCGTTGTGGTCCATTTTTTTCAGACGACAATTAAAGTGTTTCCGAAACATGAATCATCATTTTCAATAGCCGGTACTTTGGCCGGAGGAACCTCAACCCACGCCAGCAGAAAGATACACGACATCGGCAGGCTGACAAGTAAGACGCTTTTCATTAATGGACTAACACCGCTACCGCATCTACCAGCGCTTTAGGCGACATTTATATTAAATCCACTCTCCCTCCTTCTATCTTTTTAAAGGTTTTTTTGAAAAGGTCTATATTCAATATTCGCAAGTCTCCCCTTGGTTGGCATTGGCTGCGAGGTAAGATTCGAGCACAAGGTCTGCGTTGAGGAAATTTTAGTGTTTAAGGGTCAATTGGTC
Source organism: Triturus cristatus (assembly GCF_964204655.1). Taxonomy (NCBI): domain Eukaryota; kingdom Metazoa; phylum Chordata; class Amphibia; order Caudata; family Salamandridae; genus Triturus; species Triturus cristatus. Next base: position 1,348,579,189 of record NC_140590.1, read on the forward strand.
TAATTTAGCTTTTCTGTTTTCCCTTTAGTGAGCATCTGGTCCTGATGAGAATCCCCACAACTTGAGGGATTCGAAACGCGTAGACCTCTTCGCTGTGGGCTAATCGCACAATTAACAACTCAATCACTTTCAAACTACCACCATTAGGCTGTAAACAAGTCTTTGATAGCCCCCCCCTCTTTTCAAAAAATCGTCAAACTGTCATTGAATATTTGTCTCAAATGTCCCACAGTATGATTGAGTAGTATGGATGTATGGTATGATTGACTTTTGTATGCCAGTAGCAGTGTCGTGTGTATTTGTGTAGGCAATGTAAATATTAATGTTGTACTGTTTTTTTCTACTATTTTTGCTAATTTGTTCTGTATAAATAAAACCGTGCTTAAAAATGAGTTAATGAAGCACTGAACCCCAAAAAAATTGTTGATTAAAATCAAACGGAAAAAGTGGTTTATAGTGGTACTGTTTTGTTCAGTCCATGATCCGAAGTATCTTTTTCATATCTAGTGCAGCATTGGCAGTACTTTTGTTGTGTTAGCCTTACAATTGCGGCACTCCTTTTACAAATGCGCATGAATTTTAGCCAACAAACTACGAGCGCAACATCAGGCTGCCACTGTTCAAATGGTACGGGGTGAGACAGACTTCGAACGCGCCAATGACTTGCACATAGCAAAGGCTTTCAGTGATTTTATGCTGCTCTCTACACAGCACAACGACTCCCTGAAGAGGGATCGTTGATATACCTCCAAGGGACCTCAGACCAGGTGACCAGCTTGGATATTCGATCTGCATAGAAGGGGTGATCTCCACTATTGCCCGTCTTAAACCTCGCAAATCTCCAAGCCCAGATTAGTTATCGGGTATATTTTAATTTTACAAAACATTTTGTAATATCATAGCGCCAATACTAACTACACTGTTCAATGCAATAGGCTACGATACTCCTGGCTTCCATAGTTGTACTTCCGAAACCAGGCAAGGATAGAAAGCAATGTGCCTCTTACCGACCAATATCGCTCCTAAATGTGGACCTGAAGCTCTTCACTGGGATCTTGGTGGCCAGATTAGGCTAGATGCTGCTGAGACTGGTGAAGCCGGACCAGGCAGGGTTTGTTGCACCCTCACAAAGTAGCGACAATGCACGGAGACTGATTCACCTCATAGATAAGGCCCAACACCAGGAAATAGAATGCACACTGCTTTCTGTCGAAGCTGAAAAGGCGTTCAACAGGGTGCACTGGCCATACTTAAAAACTACACTCAAACAATTTGCAATCGGGAACCGCTTTCGGAATTGGATATTCAGTCGCTATACCTGCCCAACAGCAGTGGTGCGGGCGAATGGACGTACGTCAGCCCGCATCTCTATCACCAGAGGCACAAGGCAGGGGTGTCCACTCTCCCCCCTCCTATTCGCTCGCTATATGGAGCCCATGGCACAAAGGGTACAGGACAATCCCCTGATCAGAGGGGTCCAGTTTGGAGGGAATAGACACATGATCAGCCTATATGCAGGCAATGTCATTGCAACTTTGGAGGACTCCCAAGTCTCAATACCGGCATTGTTTTCAGAACTTGAGGTCTTCTCCCAAGCAGCGGGCTTTAAGATCAATGTACACAAATCACAAGTGCTTGGGGTTTCTCTACGCCCCTCCACTTTGGAGGCCCTACAGCATTCATGTCAAGTACAGTGGACGACAGATTTGATTCCATATTTAGGGCTCAAGCTGACAACCTCCACCCAAGACACTGCCTTCCTTAATTACAAGCACATACTTTTTCAAACCCGCCAAGACCTACACCGCTGGAGACCATTTGGTCTCTCCTCGTTAGGACGAGTAGCGGCCCTTAAAATGAATGTGCTGCCAAAGATATTATGTGGATTGTAAAGCAGCATCAACACCCTCCTGTCCTATACCTCCCGAGGTGACAGTCCTGTCCCCGTTATTTCTGTTGATATTACTCCCGCGACCCCTGTATCAGGAGCTGCTGGAGGTGATACGCTTCCTACATTCTCTGTGTCATCAGCGCTTCATCCCCCTTCACTTGTTTGCGGACTGTAAGGTGGAGGACGCTCAGCCAACCACCCATCCAACAAGCTGTCACCATTATCGCTGCTGTCACTCCCATTTGTCCTTTGTTCCTATTCTGTGGTTCGCCATCTACTGCTAGCACTGGGTAAAACCTTTCTCCCTCAATGGTATCCACTCTCCACCTCTTAAACCTCACGTCCCGCTGTGCATCCTGATAGGCCTTCACAGTTTTCCTCATGCTCCCTTGATATTTCTCTCTCTGCTGCCTAGCATGAGCTGCACACACCCACGCATCTAAGGCTTCAAACTGTATGGCTCTGGACAAAGGTCACATCGCAAACATCATTCCCCTGAGCTTATTCAACACATCAAATCTGAATGACCCCAAGGAACTGACAATTTCCCCTCCTTTTCAGTGATTTTATGCCAATTTTGGAGACAAATTATAGTGCGGAGCCCAACGTTTGTCGCCATATAGTATTCTGGTGTCATCCACGACTGGCGCCTCTTCGCCCACTTGAGTAACAACCCCTTCATCACCTTTGAAGGGATCCTGTAGCACACGAAAGCATTGCATGATTTCAGAAAATACGACAATACAATTGTGACGAGGTGCCGCGTGTCCGCAAGACAGACGCAAGTAGTTCACCCCTATCTTCTCTCTCCCCACAGCCGCACGGGGACCAGTCACTCAGCTGTTGTTGGAACGAAGAGGTAAAGACCAGCAAAGGGGGCTGTTACTTTAACTGGGCGGAGTTCAAGGAACCAAGACCCGGCCCCTCGTCTGACGTCAGAGACCCGGAACCAGAAATAACCCGGAGAGACCATACGACAGTGTGTTATACACCTGGAGGCGTTGCGGAGGTCGGAGAGGAGCGAAACGAGAAGCCGTGGAACGAGAGAGAGCGAGCGAATCGAAGAAGCAGAGGAGGAGACGAGGACGGGGAGGAAGACCCGACGGCAAAGCCAGGAGGCCAACGTTCCCGTGAATCCCCGTGCCACACTTCAAGGGAAGTGTGGCTTCAACAGGTACGGGGCCGAGTCAGAGCGTGGGTGGGAGGGAAGCTGTCCAAACCCCCGTGAACCACACGTCCTAACTTCCCTATAACTCGACACCGGCAGTTAGTTCTTTACCCCTACCTTGAGCACCTCACGCCGTTTCACTGTTTGGGTTATCTAAGGAGAGCACCGTGTGATTCCTCACTCCCTTTCCCTACCATCTCAGCATATTGTCCCTGTTCCTGATCCCTTCGTCTCTTCTCTTTTCTTCCTGGGCCCCCCCACCATCCACCTGAGACGCCAAGGACCCTGAACATCCTGGAGAAGCCCCGGAACACCAGGGAGAGACGCAGCCGTACCAGCCCGGATCCACGCCTTCCCGAAAGTCCCCTCCCCTACTACCGGAGCCGCAGGACTCCCAAAAGCACTGTAAAAACAATAAAGACCCTTTTGAGTTCCCCCAGACTCCTCATGCATCCTTCCGACCCACTACAAGTGGTGGAGAATGCGGGCACGGAAGTAGCCATCTGTACTCCAAAGATGGATGAGATGCTGCACCATTTAGTGAAAGGGCAAGAACAATTGGGCTGGATGGTTGAACAACAGCTCAAATCCGCCAAAGCTGATCGCGAAACCTTCACACAGACGGTGTCGGCACAGCTCGAAGGGCTACAGAAGCTAGTAACTGACTCAACCGGGACCCCTCTACCACGGGAGCCCCGCCCACCACCCACTCCTTCGGGGATCTCACTACAAAAGTATGCGCCAGGCGACGATCTCGACGCCTTCCTATTGAACTTCGAGAGAGCCGCCCTGGCCTGTGGATGGCCCCTCGACAAATGGCCCTTCTTTCTCGCCCCCCTCTTGACAGGAGAGGCCCAATCGGCCTATCAAGTCGCTAACGCAACAGGCAACACCCCATACGCCTCGATTAAAACAATTATTCTTGACCATTTGGGGTTGGATTCCGAAGCCTATAGAGTACGGTTTCGCAAGAAAAGAGGGGCTATTGGCGAAAATCCTAAAACTCTTTTCTTTCGCTTGAAAGCGGCGGCGGATAAATGGCTCACACCTACAAGTAGCACAAAAGAAGAAATCATGGATAAAATATACTTGGAGCAATATTTGGACGCTCTCCCGTATGGAACGCAACGATGGTTGCGCCAACATTCTCATCTGACGACCGCCCAAGCCGTCGAGATGGCTGTAACCTTCTCCCGCGCGCAGCCAAGATCGTACGCCGGGGAGTCAGACAAACCCATGAAGCCGGTTCCTAGACCGGAACGGAAACCCCGAGCTCCCCTGGATGTAATAGTACCTCGAGCCCCCCCCAGACTGGACATTCCTTCCTTTAGGGGCCCGCAGTGTTTCGAATGTGGAACCTGGGGCCATATTGCTCGGTTATGCCCCCAGAAGAAGGGAACCGAAGAGCCAATGGAGGTGGGATACCTGCCAAAGACAGTCCTCTACTCGGCAGAACTAGGCGGAGCGTATCACGTAAGGGTTATAGTGAATGGGAGACCCGCCAAAGCCCTGCTAGATTCCGGGTGCAAACAATCAGTGATAAAAGGGGTTTTTGTACGGTCTACTCAGGTGGTTCCCAACAGGTGGGTGTATATCAAATGTGTCCATGGGGACGTGAGAGCATATCCCCTAGCCCAGGTACCCCTAGAAGTAGAAGAGGGGAAGAGACAGGAGGTCCGGGTGGGGGTGCTCGAAACGCTACCAGAGGAGATCATCATAGGTACGGATAATCCCCATTTCCACAGACTATTTTCAGCTTCCATTGAGGGACCCCCGACCCCCCTACACAAAGCTGTACCAACCCTACTCTCCCCTGATCCGTGGGTAGGTGACAGGAGCTTCAAATTCGCACAAGCTAGCGATCCCTCGTTGTTCAATGCATGGGAACAAGCACATGCCGGGGACGATAGGGGTTCCCTAGGTTATCCCCGGTTCATAATACAGGAGGGACTACTGTACAGACAGGGAAAGAAGGATGACCCCTTACAGTTACTGGTCCCCGTTTCCTTCAGGGAACAGATAATGTTTTACGCCCATACTCACTTATTAGCAGTTCACACAGGGAGCGAAAAAACTACCCACAACGTCCTAAGGTATTTTTTCTGGCCAGGGGTATACCAAGAGATAAAAAACCACTGCCTCTCTTGTGAAGTGTGCCAAAAGAAAAACACCCATCGCCCTCCCGCTGTTCCACTCCAGCCCCTGCCCATCATCGGCACCCCGTTTGAGAGAGTCAGGATGGATCTCATCGGTCCCCTCCCTAAAAGTAGGAAAGGCAACCTGTATGTCCTTGTCGTAGTAGACTACGCCACTCGGTTCCCGGAAGCCTTTCCCCTCAAAGCCCCGACCTCTAAAGCCATAGCTGAGAAAGTCATCGAACTGTTTTCAAGAGTGGGTTTCCCGAAAGAAGTCCTAACAGACCAAGGAACTCCCTTTATGTCCCGCCTGATGCGTGAAGTGTGTAAGATCCTGGACATGCACCAATTAAAAACGTCTGTGTATCACCCGCAAACGGATGGACTCGTAGAGCGTTACAATGGGACACTAAAAACCACCCTTAAAAAAATGTTGTCAGTTAGCGGACAGGATTGGGATCTCCTGTTACCACTAGCCTTGTACGTGATAAGGGGACAAACGCAAAGCAGTCTCGGCTGTTCGGCATTCGAGATGCTATACGGACGACAGCCCCGATCCCTCCTTGAGATGATGAAGGAAGCCTGGGAGGGGGAGAAGAATGAGGAAAGATCCATATTGGATTACAGTATGTCTCTCAAAAACACCCTCGGAACGTTGAGAGACCTCGCCCACACCAACCTCGAAAAAAGTCAAAGCAAACAAAAAGCTTGCTACGACCGAGGAAAAAAATGGAGGAGGTTGGAGGTTGGCGATTGGGCTCTCGTTCTGCTTCCCTCACCCACGAAACGTTTTCAAGCTGAATGGATGGGACCCTATAAAGTTCTGGAACCCATAGGGAAGACCAGCTATCGGCTGCAGGTATCCTCTCAAAAGAACCAAATATACCATATCAACCTTCTAAAAAAATGGCTCGGGCCCCCTCCAAAAGACGTTTGTTTGGCTTTACCGAGTGGGGCCTCCCCAGCCTCTACCCTGGATCAGCTGGTCATCAATGATAACTTAAAAACCCCAGAGACCGAAAGGCTCCTGCACATCCTGAAACCCTTCGCCCCTATATTTTCCGATCTACCCGGACGGACCTCTCTGGCCAAACATCGGATAGAAACTCGACCTGGACCCCCAGTGAAAATACACCCATATAGAATTCCCGCTGCCAAGAGACCCGTGGTGCGGAAAGAAGTGGAAGAAATGCTGCGATTGGGGGTCATCCGACCTTCTCGAAGTGACTGGTCGTCCCCAATAGTTATGGTGCCCAAAGCTGACGGTAGCACCCGTTTTTGTATGGACTTTCGCTCCCTCAATGCGGTATCTACTTTTGATGCGTATCCCATACCAAGAGTGGATGAACTCATTGAAAAACTGGGGGACGCTAAATTCATCAGTACGCTGGACCTGACCAAGGGATATTGGCAGGTCCCGCTACGAGAGGAAGACAAAAAGAAAACAGCCTTTTCTACCCCAGACGGGCTTTACGAATTCAACGTGTTGCCATTCGGATTGCATGGAGCACCCGCAACCTTCCGACGCCTCATGAATGAGGTCTTGAGAGACCATCAGAACTACAGTTCAGCATACCTGGACGATATCATAATATTCAGCCCCTCCTGGGAGTCTCATTTACAACACTTGGACACCATATGCAGAGCCCTCTGCACGGCCGGTTTGCATATCAATTCAAAGAAATCTCGCATTGGATTCCACAAAGTGAAGTACCTAGGATACGTACTAGGACATGGGTTGATTGAACCCCAAATCGAAAAGATCCGAGCCATCTCTGAAACGCCATTCCCGACCTCCAAGAAGGAGATGAGAGCCTTCCTCGGGCTCATCGGATATTATCGCCGGTTTATTCCATCCTTCTCAGCCCTCGCAGCTCCCCTCACCAATACTTTGAGCCAGACCTTTCACGCACGCCTTCTTCACTCCCCTACCCAGGAGATGTGGGATGCCTTCACCACACTAAAAAAAATCATTACCACCGTCCCGGTATTGTCTTCCCCCGACTTCACTAAACCATTTACTCTACACACAGATGCCTCCGATTATGGGGTGGGGGCGGTTCTCTCGCAGGTAGGGTCTGATGGACTGGACCACCCCATCCTATACATCAGCCGTAAATTGTTTCCCAGGGAGATGAGGTACCCGACCATAGAGAAAGAATGTCTCGCAGTGAAATGGGCAATTGACAAGCTCAGGTATTATTTGGAGGGTCATCCGTTCACGTTATATACCGATCACGCTCCGCTGCAGTGGATGAGCCGGAACGCTTCCTTAAACCCTAGGGTAATGAGATGGTTCCTCTCCCTGCAACCCTTCTCATTCATGGTACAACACCGAAAAGGGTCCGAAAACGGGAGTGCAGATTTTCTCTCCCGCTTTCCTCTCCCCGATCGGGAGCATCCAGGGGTGGACGTGTGTGACGAGGTGCCGCGTGTCCGCAAGACAGACGCAAGTAGTTCACCCCTATCTTCTCTCTCCCCACAGCCGCACGGGTACCAGTCACTCAGCTGTTGTTGGAACGAAGAGGTAGAGACCAGCAAAGGGGACTGTTACTTTAACTGGGCGGAGTTCAAGGAACCAAGACCCGGCCCCTCGTCTGACGTCAGAGACCCGGAACCAGAAATAACCCGGAGAGACCGTACGACAGTGTGTTATACACCTGGAGGCGTTGCGGAGGTCGGAGAGGAGCGAAACGAGAAGCCGTGGAACGAGAGAGAGAGAGCGAATCGAAGAAGCAGAGGAGGAGACGAGGACGGGGAGGAAGACCCGACGGCAAAGCCAGGAGGCCAACGTTCCCATGAATCCCCGTGCCACACTTCAAGGGAAGTGTGGCTTCAACAGGTACGGGGCCGAGTCAGAGCATGGGTGGGAGGGAAGCTGTCCAAACCCCCGTGAACCACACGTCCTAACTTCCCTATAACTCGACACCGGCAGTTAGTTCTTTACCCCTACCTTGAGCACCTCACGCCGTTTCACTGTCTGGGTTATCTAAGGAGAGCACCGTGTGATTCCTCACTCCCTTTCCCTACCATCTCAGCATATTGTCCCTGTTCCTGATCCCTTCGTCTCTTCTCTTTTCTTCCTGGGCCCCCCCACCATCCACCTGAGACGCCAAGGACCCTGAACATCCTGGAGAAGCCCCGGAACACCAGGGAGAGACGCAGCCGTACCAGCCCGGCTCCACGCCTTCCCGAAAGACCCCTCTCCTACTACCGGAGCCGCAGGACTCCCAAAAGCGCTGTAAAAACAATAAAGACCCTTTTGAGTTCCCCCAGACTCCTCGTGCATCCTTCCGACCCGCTACAACAATCCTTTTCAACCAGACTTCATGATGACTACCAGCCAATCCCAGCGTGGTGTTACACCAACCGATCTATTGCAATGCTGCACAATCTGATGTCACTCTTACTCTTTGCAGTGGCTCTCCCTCCTTCACAATTTCTCCATATGCATTCACTCACACATCTTAAATCCGTATTTGTCTGCCATTCTAAAAGATCAATAGAATTCAACCCCTCAAGAACATTCATACACAGTAACCCTCGAGCAGCCTAGATCACCTGAATCAGTATAGTCAACCCCTGTACACAAGGTCCACTAGACGATTCCCATACGTCCTATTCACACAAAGTTCCCTGCATGAGGTGGAACTGCCGATGACGTCTCACAACAACTCCTCAATTCTCCAGTCAGACAATCACAACCTTGGTGTATTCTACACCATTTAATATATCTCAGAATCATGGGCCACTTTAGGACCTGCAACTCTAATCTAAATCCTTGGACCACATCCAGCCCAAAACCGCATTCACTCAACTCTCACACCAACTCTGCAAGACAACACACAATCAAACCATTCCTGTAATCTAACATACTGCATACACCCTGTTAATACTCACTCCTCCTTCCGCCGCTGATTTAACCGCACCATCAAACTTCGCTGGTTGCCGCCAAGTTCCGCCGCTATCCGTTCTCAGTCATTGGGCTCTATTTCGAGTTTGGGTTTCTAAGTTCCACTTGTTCTAGACTATTTCTAGATTCTCCCCTCACTTCATGTGCTAACCATCCTACACTGCTACCAACTGAAAGAGCCTGGCCCATAAGTTCTAGGTTATTCCAGAATCACACTCGGATGGTTCTTTTTAGCAGCATGAAATTGTGGAGGGGAGAAAAGTAATTTAGTAAAACAATCAATTAGCCAATAATTCTCTTGGATATGTAGTAATCCACGGACAACTACTTAAGGTTACTTTTTTTTATCACAAAGTCAAGAATAACTAAAAATAGAGACACCTCAAAATAAGGGTATAGGAATACATAAGAATCAGCATGAAGTTGAATCTGCGCATCCAGGTTAGACGATGCAGCATAAACAACACAATGAATTCAAGAAGTAGAATACAGAAAATCAGAAAGCATTAGTCGAAATTTCCCTGTATCGAGCGTTGGTGAGTGAAAAGCATAAATCTATCCCTACTCTAACTATAACGTCACATCCCTAAATAAGCATTTTCAGAAAGAGGAGTAAAAGGTGTCAGCACGTGGAGCCTCTCTAAGCCGTCTCTCCACGATCAATGTGTCAAGTAGCATGAAGCTACAAAGACAGAGCTTGTTCTATGATGCGCTGTCTTAAGGCAAGAAAGGAGTGGTGCACTATCTCTAATTCCAATACCCAGTTACTCCCGGGTAGCACTCCCATGGTGCAGTATTTTTCTACAATGTCAACAGTGTACCTTCCTTGCTACAATTTGTCCTTGGTTCCCCTTCCTTCTCCTGTGTAAAGCACAACCACCTTCCTTTATTGACTCAAGACACACAATTGTACCTTCTTCTTTCCAAGCCTAACTTACTAAAACAAGGGCATTACTTTTCTCAAAGAATGTATTCTCCACCTGCAATGAAAATGTGAGAAAGAACAGAATCTGCAATGCACATGAAATTCAACTATTAATTTTAAAGCAAGAGTTTCCAGGGACATGCATTTCAGGCCTAGGACTTTAGCTAACATAAGATGTGTCTCTTTGAACAATATGATTTGCATAACCATTATTAGCATTTCAATTAATACATTTACTAACTAATTAGGAACATCATTTGCTGAACACATTTATTAAGTGAATAATGTCAGTTTCACATCACGAGTTTCACGTTAACATTTTCTGCTAGTTACATCTATTTCCTTTGTTAATTCTCCATGACATTTATCCATAAACTAAAGCATGTCACATAATTGCATTAATACACTTCACAATTCTAACACCTCATGTTAACAATAATTGCATGATTATATGTTGATGCATTCTAGACGTGATTATGATACACCCCTACAATTTATATGAAATATCCACTTCATCACCTCCATCTGGGGATAACTCCTGGTGGCCATCGGAACTTGGACCCACCCCCACTCAGAAAGACGATGCCTGCAACCTCGGCATCATACTGGTCAGCAAACTCTCCTTGGAACGTCAGGTCAACGCTGACTCCGCAGTCTGTTTCTACACTCTCTGCATGCTCCACAGAATTTGCAAGTGGCTACCCACCAACACCAGGAAAACTGTGACTCTGGCCCTCATCACCAGCAATCTGTGTTACTGCAATGCACTCTGTGTAGGCATCACCACCGAACTCTTAAGAATACTCCAAATGATCCAGAACGCAGCAGCCAGACTGGTCCTTAACCTGTCCAAGAGGACGCACATCACCCAGCACCTGAGAGACCTCCACTGGCTCCCCATCCAGCGAAACATGCCAATTCAAACTACTGACCCACGCCTATAAAGACCTCCATGACCAAGGACCTGACTACATAAACCACCTCCTGAATTTAACCAACCATCCAGAAACCTCCGCTCGCTCACCTCACCCTCCCACAGATACGGCACATCCGCTGCTGCTCCACAGGAGGACGCTCTTTATCCCACCTCAACACCAAGTCCTGGAGCCCCCTTCTCTTCCACCTCTGCACGTCACCATCGCTGACGGACTTCAGGAAGGGACTAAAGACCTGACTCTTCGACTAAGATCCCCAGCACAGTGCCTGGATACCCTCCTGGGTGATAAGCCGTACTCTAAAAATACTGGCTGAAAGTACTTTTTTTACAAGGTTATATATGAAGCAGGCTATGAATGTACCTTTCCTGAACTGCATGATAATGAACTCTCCCTCATTATGTCCACTGTGTGTACACGTTGCTTTTTCATGGAGCCCCATGCAAACAGCTTTAGATTGCCTGGTGATTCCTGATGATCATTTGGTCAAAAACGTTGCCAGTCTACTCTCATATGGGTGGTTGAGTAACCAGGGTGATGTCCAGAGGTTTACTGTGTCTAGCAAGCTGTCTCATGGTCCACTGTGAGTCGAGGCTTCTGTGAAAGGGAACACTGTGTTTTCAAGCTGGTGAATGATGATTAATGGTTTGATAAGACTGGTGTATAATCATTCTCTGTCTGTCCAGGCTACTTGATGTTTTTTATTGGTGTGTCTTGACTTCTGTCAGAAGACTTACTTAGTCTTAGGCAATCAATCAGGATTTATAAAGCACTTCAAATCACCCGGGAGCATCTCAATACGCTGGAGTTGCTAGCTGCTTTGCGGAGAAAGCTGGGAAATACAAGGCAAAAGCAGGCAAAAGCACTGAGAAAACCAGGGGGTGGAGGAAGCAGCAAAAAAGGGAACAGAAGGAAAAAGCACACAGAAAAACTGATGAGGAAGGAAGGAGAAATCAGTAAAAAAATAGAGAAAAGCAATAGAAAGCACTCAGAAAATGGGGGAGAGCAAGCAGAAAGCAGGAAAAAAATGGCAAAAGCAGGGAAAGCACTCAGAAAAACAGGGGAAAGGAAGGAGAAAGCCGTAACAAAAATGTAATAAAAGCCAGAGAAAGCACTCAGAAAAATGGGGGGACAGGAAGGAGAACGCAGTAAAAAAAATGTAATAAAAGCCAGAGAAAGCACTCAGAAAAATGGGGGGACAGGAAGGAGAAAGCAGTAAAAAAAAGTGAGGGAAAAGCAGAAGAAAGCACTCAGAAAATAGGGGAGAGGATGAAGAAAGCAGTAAAAAGTGAGGTAAAAACAGGAAAAGCACTCAGAAAAATGAGGGGAAAGGAATGAAAAAGTAGTAAAAAATGAGGGAAAGCAAGAGAGAGCAGTCAGAAAAATAGGTGTAAAGGAAGGAGAAAACAGTAAAAGAAACAAGGCAAAAGCAGGAGAAAGCACTCAGAAAAACCAGGGAGAAGAAGGAGAAAGAATTAATAGGAGGCAACAGCAGGAGAAAGCACTCCGAAAAATGAGGGGAAAGGAAGGAGCAAGCAGTACAAAACAAGGGAAAAGCAAAATAAAGCACTCTGCAAAACGGAAAGGAAGAAGATCAGTGCAGCAGAACGGGAGAGCTGGGCCTTGGGCCTGGTGGTGAAATGTGATCAGGCTACTGTATGATGGTTGACAGTGTGATGTGGCTGCTATTGCATGCCAATGCTGCTGTCACTCTGACCACTTTTATTGGCAGGCTAATGCTTGATGTTGCATATGTGCCAAGTCTTGGGCGAGTTATGCCGCAATATGTTTTGAGCTAGCTCAGCACATTGTATCTTTTAAACTGTACTTTAATATAGCTTGGAGAGTGGGGGCTGTTTAGTGCATATTTGCACTAACATGGAGTGCACTTGCAGAAGCAGTATTTAAATTGGCCCAGATTGGCTTAGAGATGGGTAGTGGAAGCTAACATGAGTTGTAGTAGGACAGCCTCTGGGTAGCTTGGAGCACAATAATATGGTTAATACAAAAAATAGATCCTGAAGGGAGGTCTTTAAACACATCAGTGTTTGGGAGAGTCTCATGAAGGACCATGTGAATTAACAGTTTATAGATAAGTAGACTCTGGCTGGTATGACAAGAATAAAATACGATCTGGGTACGACAAGAATAAAATACAATCTGGGTACTGCATACATAGAGGATTGCTTGAAGTGGGACATAATGGAATAGGAGAATACTCATGGAGGTGTCATTACTGTGCAAATAGTTACTGTTGTGTAAGGATTTAGCTGTCTCCTCCATCTGAGGACATCCAACCTTCAGTGGTGTATCAATATGCATCAAGTGTCATTAATGAAAGCCCTTTTAAACTAATTGTGATCTGAAGACATAACCTAGTACACAGATGTCTTGGCCATCTTTCATATCAAAATAACTTACAGTGTCTGTGATACTCTCCCTGGGTTTAAACTACTCTACCTTCCCATTTAAACATGATTGTATAATAGAAGGAGCTTTATACAATTTGGAAATAAGGTGTCTGAATGTCTAAATTGGACATATGAGGCACATCAGAAATTCACCCCTCACTTTCTAGCCGGTGGTGGGTAATGCCCTTAATGCAGGATGCCAAAGTTTTGATTCCTGTAGGCCCACTCGAGACAAGCCAAGATAATTTAAATTATTTTCAGAGGCATATAAACTTGGTCAGATGCTTTCATCTGGTACGTCAGCCTCTGCACCATGTACTTAATACATTGAGTCGCAATGTAGGACATGTGTATCATTCCCTGTAATACTGCCTTCACCCTTCACCCTTTCTACGTCAAAAAAGTGGGTACTGAAAATGGCAAAATGTTCCTCTTTAGCAGAATTAATGAGATAATGAGCAACAGAGCATGATGTATCTCCTCTACAGCACCACCCGCAAGAACATCCTAAATTTACAAACTTCACACCCTTGCACAACCAGCCTAAGACCGAGTGCACAAAGTCTAGCAAACACACATACTACCCAGCCTTATCATGAGTTTGAGTTGAGAGGGTGAATGGGCAATAAAGATGGATTTAAATTTAGTTTTCAGTTTGTCACAAGTGCTATGTGTTCAAGAATAGAGGACAAATAGGCTGTATCATGTGACAAATTTCTGCTTATTCCTTAAACATGTGGATTGATGTTTACAAAATTCTCTAACTTTGCAGTCAAAGACAGATTAGTAAAGTGGACTATCTGACAGTCTTGTTGTGGTGGTAAAGGGGGCATGAACACAAAGGCTTTGAGCTGTCAGTTTTTTTGTAACACACAACAACTTTTAAATACCTGAACTTGAACTGTGCACATGTTCCAAAACATATCAGCAGCTAAGAAATCACAAATGGATCACTTGTTTCTAATTCAGAAGTGTGCTGGAAACAGAGTTTTAATAGGATCAAAACAATCAAGACACTTTACTTGGTGATATTCAAATGACAAATGATACATATTTGCTGAAACCCCATTTCCACACCTTATTATTTGTGTGCTATATAGTTTTATCAGTAAAACTGCATGTTGGCATTTTGCTTCTATTTCAAAGGGAAATGGTGTATGTAAAAGACAGTGCCTTCTTCTGACCTACAGTAATGCCTCAGCACTGTATACAGTTTCTAGTCTGTAGCCCACTCCTGTGCATCAGTGAGAAAATCAAATTACCTAGATATTGTGAAGTAAAGTTTCAATTCTATTATGGACGCAGAGTCGAGGATTATGCCATAACTTTCTCCATTTATTGCTCAGTAGCAAAAAACCATCATTAAAATCAAAACAATAAAGACTACAAATCCCATGAGTCTTTGTTCTAATTTTCAACAGTCCAACCATAGAGTACACCATATAAGGCATCCACCAAGGAAAGGTACTTCATGTTTCTTCGTGAGACAGAGCTTCCTCCAGCCTTTGAATTTAGACATCTTTCTTCTGATCTTATCCTGTAATAGAAAAACGAAATATATATCACCAACAAGAACTCAGCCTATAGTCCAATCATCTTTAAAAGGAGGGAAACTCAACAATAATAGCATCTTCATAACACAGCATCTTAGCGACACCAAAGAAAAGATGCTTCTCCTCACATCTGTTCAAATCAGAAAAAGTGAGGGACGGTCACTGAATGAAAGTGATGAACTGGGATGGGATAATCCTCGCCTCCGCGTCCTTAATAGAATTTAAACTTTCCTTCACAATAGCTAGGACATTTTATATTCTATGTCAAGACAAGAGGCTCAGATTATGCAAGTTTAAAGCTGGCTGACCACCAGTGAGGCCGTTCCATGGATTGTCTTAAAATAGAAAGACTTGAAAGTAGAGTCCGAAGACCAATCTGCCACCCTCACGCTGTCTTCCAATCTTCCTCCCAAAGCAAAAGCTTTTGAGGCCATCGGTCCCCTAATCGAATGTGCACCAGAAGAGGAGGTGTGGACCCCCGCCTCTTGTAGGATCTATTTTACACAACTTGCATTATTATCTGCCGAAACCAGTTTGAACAGCTTCTTAAGGGCTATCAGAAGCTGCCTCATTCCAGGGGGGCTATACTTTTCTGTCATAGCCTCATAGGTGCGAAGACACCAAACCATAAACAATCTAGGCTGAGAAGGGAAAGCCAGGTAATGTACCACCTTAGAATTAGTTTCAGTTCTTCTAGATATTGGAAACAAAACTCTCTCCGGGGTAAAAATGCGGGCTGTGATATCAAGCGCTCGCTTGTCAGACACCCGTCTACAAGAAATCAGGCAAAACAGGATCGCCAATTCAGCAGAAATTTCCCTGCGTGACAGGTATTCGTATCCTGCCAGTTAAGCAACAAGCACAACACCACATTAACAACCCATAAGGAAGAGTATTGTGGTTCTGGAGGAGTAGACAATCGAATCCCTCTCAGTAATCGGCACACCAGGGGATGTTCCCCTGCCGGTACCTCGTGGAATAGTAAATGGCCAGCTGAAATGTCAGATCTACATGCATTGATTGTGCGGTATGCCAGCCCAGCACCTGCCAATTACGACAGGAAGTTCACGATGTGAACTACATCTGCCCCCACAGGATTGATATCCCGCTGCAGACAACAGCGTCACCATCTACGGCAAGCTGAACTATATCGTTTCACCATAGAGTCTGCCCAATCTCTCCTGATGAGTAAAGAAGCTTACGTTGAAAGGCCTGGGACATCCAAAAGTCCTCAGTAAGATTCCAGGCCATCAGATGGAGAATGCTGACCTGCACCAACTGGTGCAAGATTCTGTATTTGTTCATCAGAAGAAAAGGAGTCTGGGGAAGTGGGATTGGAAAATCCATAGACAGTTCTAGAAGAACTGGATACCAGACTTCCAAGTTCTGTAAAGGTGTCACCAGGATCACCTCCGTTCTCTGACACCTGGCCAATGCTGTGAGTCTGGCAATCATCTAGAATGGCGGGAATGCATACCCCTGAAAGAGGCTTCAGTCCTGGAGAAGGCATTGGTCGCCTCCGGCAACGAATACAGGCACCAGCTAAAGAAGCGGGCAGTTGATGATTGAGACAGCTGTTTGCCTGGCACTAGAATTGTAATCGCAGGCGATTTCAACTGCACCTTTGAGCCTTTGTGCTCGGTTGACATGCTGGAGCACGAAGGAGTTGATAGTAAATGGGCTGTCCCTTCACTCACTATATCCCCCATGAAAAGATGGACCAAATTAGCAATCCAACTCAATGCATTAACGACAGAGTTCGGCCTTAGGGCAATCAACAGTAGAACCCCCTCTGACAACCAGGGGGCTAACACTTTGAACAGAGTTACGCATCGACTATATTCTAGTCGATGTAAAACTGTGTGACAAGATGACTGACATGTTTGTGGGCACCACGACTGATAGTGATCACAACCCTTTATGTATGACAATGAAGAACCCGTGGGTCTCACCACTCCACTCTTAGATCAATCGGGCTTCAAATTTTATCACTGACATCGTCCCTTCAAATTGCAAAAGGCACCTAAAATGGGGCAAGATTTTGCCCTCTGTTTGCCCTGTGGGGCACCTCGAGTGTCACGAGTGGGGCTGTCAGCTGAACAATCTGCTGACTAAGGGATTTAGGGCCGAAGAAATCTCTCTGGAGTGATGGTTCCTCTTCCCCAAAAAGCTCCGAATGTGAACCTGCCACAGTGCTGAGGTACACAATGGGCCTAACAGACAAGGCAATATGACAATACAGGAATCCCCCTAGTCACAAATGGCCTGCAAACCTCTGAAGAGGAGTATTAAGAAGACCCGTGCACTTGTCAATGCTTGTTAGTAGAGTATGAAATCGTACACACCCTCTAATTGTAAAAAGTTATGGAAAGCAATGAAGCGCTTCGTGATTTTAATAATTGCTCAGCTGGAGCGAAGTAACCGTAGAAGATGAGGCCATGAATGAAACTGACATAAATGCTCCTCGTGCGCTCCTGTCTCAAACGTTTTCCGTATCCTTCAGGTAGAAACGAAGACAATGAGCCTCACGGGGAGAAAGGACTTCCAGGAATGCCCGCAAGCGGAACCTTGCCTGCGTCTAATATGCCCCCTACACGGAGACCCCATGAAATCGAGGAATACTGCTAATGCGGACCTAGGTCGCGAGCGCTGCGCCCCTAGTGGGCACGGTGTGCACTAAAAGGCATAAACCGCTTGAACCGAGTGGTTCGTCAGGTAATGCGGTTGATGCCCTCTAAGGCCGGTCAATGTGACCGCACCACCCTGAGCTCTGTTAGACCTTTGAGCATGGACCTAGCCCTAAGGGAAAAGCATACTATGGTGGCTAGCTGTACATTGAGGGAAAGACACCTACGCAACTCACGGCACAATATAGCAATAGGGTATGAGAAAAGGGCTCATGTCAAACAACATTGCAAGAGCATCATTGAGGAAAGGTACTTATCTGGCTGCTGAGCAGCGAAGAAAGAGGTAGTACCTTTCCTTGGTGGATGCCTTATATGGTGGACTGTTGAAAGTTAGAACAAAGACTCATTTGCGGTCTTTATTGTTGTGATGTAATGTTGTTTTTTCCCCCCCTGAGCAATAAATGGAGAAAAGTTATTGCATATTCTGCACCTCCGGTCCTGACATAGAATCTGCACTTTACTGCTCACAGAAACAGCCCAATCAGTATACTATTTCCCATATACAGGTAAAATAAGGAAGGCTGATATATGGCTAGCCAGGGTGTTATATAGTAGCGTCAGCTCCTATCTAACCATTCTGGACCACAATAATACCACAATACGCAGCAGTGTGCAGCAAATTATAGCTCATGCAGGCTGGTTAATAACTCCTTTTTCCTGCTTAATGCTCTTACCCTCACGCAAGACCTGTCCGCTATGGGTCTTATCCACCACTCAGTACTGTACAAGCCCCTAAACCAGTCATCACCAGCTGAACAGAAATGGAATGGTTGAAGCGATATGACACAAAGCTGGCCACTCCAGTCCAGCACTGCACGTCCCAATTATCTACATTCCATGCGTGCCGCTTTACATCTCACAATGGCACTCAGATATGAGATGCTAGTAACAAAGCCCATCCAAGCAGATCTTCCAGACTACTTCTCTCAGTAAAACAAGCCTGCTCAGGACCATGAACTGTAAACAAAATATCAGAATGGACAACCCGGTGCAGAAACCATATAAATAGATTAAGATCATATGAAATACCACAAAAAGACCTGCACGGTTGCTCAAGCTGTTCGAATACCAAAAAACAGAGAAGTGCACGATTATCTCCACCTAATATAAACTTATTTTGACATGCTCTTATGTTGGTTGTCTTTTTACTTACTTATATACGATTTCACAACCTCCTCTGATGTGTCTGTAAAATGTACCTTTTGTCCAGTATTTTTGTCCTGAATTTTTTACCCTTTGTCTTGAATTTGTGCACTCACCTTGCTGTATTTGCACCCATGTCAGTTTGTCACCCTAATATGCAGTTTTTTCAGTTGATTGCAGGACATTTATTTGTATTCACCTGCTATCCTTTTATTGTGAATTCCTTTCTAACTCGTGGGGTCTCTCTTCACGGTGTGCTCGAACGTCTTGTTGATGCACATTTTAGTTTTCTTGTGCTCTACTAAATTTCCGGGTCTTAAATTGTCAATCGTGTTCAACCACTTCTTGGGGCTTCTTGCCGTCTGACAACAATAGAGGAGCAGTCTCTGTTTCGGCAGCCGGTTGGGCTTAAGTGGGCGTCATTGTGCCTTGACTCTTTGAGTGAAGGCACTTCTGACTGAACGGGTGCTTAATCCCGCTCTTATTTGCAGTCGTTGTATTTTCAGAGGGGCGCGTGCTGGTAAAAGAGGATTCAATGAATGACTCAGACACCGTTTTTTTTATCAAGTGCTCGTGCCAACAAAATGTTTTTCTATCACGGTAAAAACTATTTGGAGAAAAGTAAGTCCCCTGCAAATACAGTGGAAAAATATCAGACTCTCCTCTTTTATATTAAAAAAATAAAGTGCATTTTGTATGTCAGTCAATGCCACCCAATGGCATTTTAGGGTTTTCGCTCAGGTTTTTCAATTTGCTTAAAACTGCCTTCAAACTAATGTTGAGATGTGGCTCAATGTAGTTTAATTTGCTCCATTCACCTGGCCGTGCTCCATGAATTCTCAGTGACCCTACTGTCGATGATTTTGACCCCTCCTCGTTACCGTACATTGATTTTTCCCAAATGTACAGGCTAGCTTTCAAGTGTAACATTCGATCTCTCCCGTACTTTTGCCGCATAAACGCTGGCACAATTAAAACCATAATTGGGAATTGCAGCCCTGTTAGGAGAGTCTTAGGTGAGAAAAGTCAATAAGCACATTAGGGGTATGCCATGGCAGGATTATAAAGGTTTATATAGTTCATGGAGTGCAGAAAATTTGCACAGAGGTAATCAGTGCTTAATTTGTAAAAACGTAGGTCCCGGGCCCTCGTTGGCAGGCCGCTGCAAGTTGCACTACCCATTGGCTGTGCCAGCTTCCAATGACAGTACCTGCACAACTTCGAACCATCACACTGCAACAAGTGTGACCATTCAGACTATTTTAGGTCCGCAGAGCAATAAGAATGGCTTGGGTGGCAGCAGTTAGTTGTATTTAATGTACATTGGATTAATAAACATCTGTTGTTTAGCTCATCTCTAAATCACACAAACAGCGCCACCATGTGGAAGCTGTCATAAGTGCCGGTGTTTACAATTAAGTGCCAGTGCTGAGCACCGGAAACCTCCGGCTCAAATTAGGCACCCTAAATTACATGCCAATATCGAGGACCAAATTAATGGCCGAAAATGGTAGTACTTTGAGTACTAAATCCATCTTTAATTCCTCTCCGGTAGGGCCCAATGCCTCAAAGGTGCAGGAATATGTTCTTTAAGGAGACCATGTAGTTGTGATGTACAATGATGCGCACTGTGTAGTTTCATTGTATGCACGTCTCCAGGATATATTGCTCTCAATACAGTATCTTTGTTGAGCTCTATATATATACATACCTTCAACTCTTTCAGTGTGCCTAGTAATGGTTCGTTTGCAGCTGGCTTCCTACAAAAAATGCTTGTAGGTTTTAAAGTAGGAAGGCAGCGCTGCTAACTCCAAACAGACTTCTAGGGAAGGCGATGTGGCCTATGCTCCAGCTGCCGAGCTTGGAACCTGGGGACTGAGGTTTAATCCCAGCCTGGGCTGTAGACTCAACACTGTGTGATTCTGAGCACTTCGCTTAATCTCCCTGTGCCTAAATGTGAGTAAAATGTACTTTGCATTACCCACTCAATGCACACGATCTTGTGCATCATCTCCTGACTGCTCACAAATGTACCGACCTCGTTGCTTCACAGCTAGGTGGGCACTACATAAATAACAATGGGCCACATGCATCAAGGGAAAAAACGATCGCAAACAGGCAAATTCTTAGAATCTGCCCCTTTGCAACCGGTATTTTTGCATTTGGGATGCATCATCCCAAATGCAGAATCGCAAATTGTGATTGCATTTAACCCGTTTGGTGCTCGCGTTGGCCAACGGCCGTTGCAAGCACTACCTGGCTAGTACTGTGCACGTCTGTTGGCCGACGCAGCCCTGTCCACTCATTAAAATTCCCGCAAAGCTGCGGAATTTGTGCCGCGGTTAACGGGTTAAGGAATCGCAAATTGCGATGCCTTGAATGTAATGCAAGATGCCATTTAAAATAGTGATTTCACTATTAGGGTCCGCTAATTACCGAAAAATTATACCTGATGTTAATTAGCGAAAACTTAGTTACATGTTACACATGCATGCGCAACATGGGTTCGCATTACAATCTCAGGGGTGTAACAGGGTGTCCATTTGGCACCCTTGCACCCTTGAAATTGCATTCGCAATTTACGGGTACCTAATGGGTATTCACAAATTGCGCATGCTATTCCCATTCATTCCTATGGGCCTGTAGGCCCATAGGAACGGGAAGCCATTCCTTAATTGCGACTCGCTATTTGCGATTCGCAACTAAGGAATTTGTAGGAATCACTATTTTTATAGCAATTCCTACATGCATAGGCTTTTGCGATTCCGTAATTGCAATTCCTTAATAAACGCAATTAAGGAATCTCAAACACCCACTTTGATGCATGTGGGGGAATATATCCATGCATGGGGAGCACTTTCATGTGCATCCTTTGTCATCACAGGTGTCCTCTTAAGACTGTTCTTGGGTGTAGAAGTAAAGGCTAGGGACAGGATCACAACATTTTTAATTGCCGCTATCATTATCATCATCAAAAATGCTTAATGCGATCAAAAAACGTAATCATAAAAGTATAAACTACATAAAATCGTCCAAAAAATTAAAAAATTAAAAATATGTTATAAATGCATAGATTTTCGACAACTAGCAACACTTTTTAAAAAGGAAGCAATGGCAAAACAATTTGCTAGATCCTTAATCGTTTGTAGAAAAATAAGAGCAGGTGTCCTCATTAAGACTGTTCTTGGATGTAGAAGTAAGAGACTAGGCGCCAGATCATAAAACATTTTGATTGGCACTAATATATGTACTCTGCGGTAAACTTGTGCTTGATGCAAATACCTTTTACCACCATGTTATTAAAGCATATTTGTGGAGGGCTAAAGTCTGTCCTGAATGCGTGTACATTTTTCATATGCTGAATTTTCTTATGGTAGCGATGTGCTGTGATGTTTTTTTGTGCTGCTGTGTTTTTGTGCTGCATTATTGAATTGTGTTATTTTGTTCCAATGTGGTTGTTGTGTTGCATTCTTTCTTGACTGTCTCCCTCTTTTCCTCCAACCGTTCCCCCTCTCCTTCTCTTCCCTCCTCTCTCTGTTCCCTCCCCTGTCTGCTCCCTCCTCTCTCTGTTCTCTCCTCTCTCTTCTCTCCTCTCCTCTCTCTCTTCTCTCCTCTCTCTCTTCTCTCATCTCTCTGTTCTCTCCCTTCTCTGCTCCCTCCCCTCTCTGTTCTCTCCCCTCTCTGTTCCCTCCTCTCTCTGTTCTCTCCACTCTCTGTTCCCTCCTCTCTCTTTCTCTTCCCTCCTCTCTCTGTTCTCTCCTCTCTCTGTTCCCCCCTCTCTCTGTTCTGTTCCCTCCTCTATCTGTTCCCTCCTCTATCTGTTCCCTCCTCTCTCTCTTCTCTCCTCTCTCTGTTCCTTCCTCTCTCTGTTCCCTCCTCTCTCTGTTCCCTCCTCTCTCTGTTCCCTCCTCTATCTGTTCCCTCCTCTATCTGTTCCCTCCTCTCTCTCTTCTCTCCTCTCTCTGTTCCTTCCTCTCTCTGTTTCCTCCTCTCTCTGTTCCCTCCTCTCTCTGTTCCCTCCTCTATCTGTTCCCTCCTCTATCTGTTCCCTCCTCTCTCTCTTCTCTCCTCTCTCTGTTCCTTCCTCTCTCTGTTCCCTACTCTGTCTGCTCCCTCCTCTCTCTGTTCTCTCCTCTCTGTTCTCTCCTCTCCTCTTCTCTCCTCTCTATCTTCTCTCCTCTCTCTGTTCTCTCCCCTCTCTGTTCCCTCCCCTCTCTGTTCTCTCCTCTCTCTGTTCCCCCCTCTCTCTGTTCTGTTCTCTCCTCTCTCTGTTCCTTCCTCTCTCTGTTCTCTCCTCTCTCTGTTCCCCCCTCTCTCTGTTCTGTTCTCTCCTCTCTCTGTTCCCTCCTCTCTTTGTTCCCTCCTCTATCTGTTCCCTCCTCTATCTGTTCCCTCCTCTCTCTCTTCTCTCCTCTCTCTGTTCCTTCCTCTCTCTGTTCCCTACTCTGTCTGCTCCCTCCTCTCTCTGTTCTCTCCTCTCTGTTCTCTCCTCTCCTCTTCTCTCCTCTCTATCTTCTCTCCTCTCTCTGTTCTCTCCCCTCTCTGTTCCCTCCCCTCTCTGTTCTCTCCTCTCTCTGTTCCCTCCTCTCTTTGTTCCCTCCTCTCTCTGTTCCCTCCTCTCTCTGTTCCTTCCTCTCTCTGTTCTCCCCTCTCTCTGCTCTCCCTGCTTTAGTTATTTAGGGTTCCTTGTGACATCGACTCAGCTTAGGATAATATTTGTGGATGCTTAGCCCTTAGGGCCTCTTCTGCTTGAGGCTGTGTAAAGCACACTAAAGACAAGTAGTTATCGCCGTCTGAGCAGCACGAGAGCTATTTATGGTCTCCGTCTGCCTTTGAACGAGGGCCGGGAACGCGTCCCAGTTATCTGGGCGTCAGATGCAGACATACATTCCTTGCATTTATCCAGATCAATGACTGTAGGAGATTTGGCTGCATCAGTTTGAAGATTACAGGTTTGAAATAGAGCTGCAAAGGCCTGGACCTAATCTGTCTGCACACTAACTGTAGGACTACCAAAGAAGGACAGTAAATACCGCTTTTTTTCCTATTTGAAGCTTGATGTCTTGACTTTCACGCAGAGAGAGGCTATAGCCATTTGTCTCAATGAACAGTAAATTCATGCACAATTAAAAATTTTTATTGATTGCAATAGCAAATCAAATTTGTAGGTATTAAACGTTACATTTCTTACTCATTAAAGTAAACACAACAAATAATACAATCAGTGGGCCCGATTCACAAAGATAAACTAGACGAAAGTCTAACTTCACGACTTTCGGTTTTCACAAAGGGCATTTTCGAGTAGTAAAGTTAGACTTTTGTCTCAGTTAATTTAAGTTTTGGTCTTAAGTTTAGCTGAGTCCAAAACTGAGACAAAAGTCTAACTTTACTATTCTTAAAGGGCCTTTGTGAATACCGAAAGTCGTAAAGTTAGACTTTTGTCTCAGTTTACCTTTGTGAATAGGGCCCAATGTTTTAAATGGGTTGAAAAAGGTGGGAGGATCTCTAAAAGCGTTGGCGCCAAACAAGCATAACTAGGAATCTTCTCCAAGAGGAGTGGCCTGTGTGATAGAGGGCGTGGCTCAAAACCTGTCAACCAAAATCCAGTTCTTCACACAGTGCGCCAACTGACCAGTATTTGGGTGTCTCTGTTTGTGCACTGTTACCCCATTCAGACATATGACAACAATGAACACAGCCCAAAACAAGCCACACATACTGGCTTTGACAATGTTTGTTATCAGTATCAAATAAATGAGCGATTACAATGATAATTAAAACTGAACTTGTTTCAATTCTGAAAAAGGGAGACTGTGAATTAAACATTACTAAGGTCTGTGGAAGCGGTAGTGGTCTTCACAGTGTCTCAGTCACTCCCATTCTCTCCTGAACCTCACTTTAGTCTGCAGTCTCTCACTCTGGTAGACCCTTACATCTTTTTTTATTCCCACAATTTTCTGAATATCATCCATCAGCATCTTTTACATTTAATCTTTTGCCTCTTCAGCACCATCTTTCCACTCTCTTCTGCACTTTTCCTTTTATCTTTTCCACTCCACTATCCCTTAAACACACAGACACAACCCACCCACTCTCCTTCAAAACACTGAATTTTGTTTTTCTTTGGCACTATCAATACTTGGATATCTATATGCCTCATTCATGCATATATAAACCAGTTATTCAATAAAGCATGAGTAAGATAAAAGAAAAGGTAGGGAGAGAGAGAGGAAAGGGTGAAAAAGGTATCTGGCCTGAAGTTGGGAATCAAAAAGATGAGGAAAAAACATGAACTAATACAGATCAATGTGAATGACAACAATAAACTTTCAGAAAACGTTAAGCATTGAAACACTGTTACAATATAAACCAGAAAATAAATATACATTTTAAGTACAATAACATTTGGAATTACATGTTAATGGAGGTTCAGGAACTTCTTCAGCAATATTATTAATTGCCTTGTTAAATGAGCTAGATTTATTAAGCAGAGTTGTTATAGGCGACTATATGCTCTTGTTTAATTGCTAATGAAAAAATATAGACATAAGCTCTGTCCAATCTGTGATGAAAACATGCATCATACCATCATGCCTTATAGGAGACGTTTGAAGTATTATTCCAATGAATAGTAATATGATGAAATACAACAGCATACAAAAGATCTTTTAACTTCGATGTCCACTCAGGAGAAAGGCTATCGAAAAATGTATTAGATATTGAGCATGGAATCGTTATATTAAAAATAGTAGTACGTTCTTCTATACTTTTAACCAGAAGATATGAATCTGTGGACAGTGAAATAACATATGCATCAAATCAGAATTTGGTGTTTGATAGGACCAGCAAATATCTTGTGATGTAAATTTCCACTTTAGCACGGTCCTAGGAGTAATTAGCAATCTATTATCGATTAAATATAATGTTTGTGTTGTGTTTGCTGCTTGAGATGTTTTTTTGTAATTTCATCCAAAATGTACCCCAAAAGCGAACATCCAGCTAATTCGTAAGTTTTATTCCCATAGAAGCTTGAGAGCAGATTTAAGTCTAACATCAGAGAAACCCAATGGAGTTTTATATATGGAGCAGGGTTTATATTGAGTATGCAATAGAGTATGTTAATTTGTCTCATGAATACATGATGTGCTGTCCTTATGTAAGGTTTGAACAGAATTAAGAAGAGTGTGAGTTAGTTTTGCATAATTGTGTGATTTAGGTAGTGGGCAGGAGGCCTGTACAGTGGCAAATGGAAGGGTGTCATGGTTAAAACATAATTTTTGTATCCACTTTAGTCCTTTAGCATGCCAGGATTTCCAGAATAGTATGCTGTGATTAATTTTGTGATTGTTATTGTGCAATAAGGTCAATTAAAAAAAAAAGTTTTGTGTAAGTGCTTGAGAAAAAGAAGGAGTTGTAAAAGTGTGTTATAAACATGAAATGAACAGGACATTGAAAGAGGATATTTTAGTTAACAAGGATAAATATTCTTGAAATGAAAAAGGTAGAATAAATTATTTCTGGAGAGGAAACCATGTATGTCTAGGAGAATGGAGTCAGTCTGGAGCCAGTGTGCTGATTGTTTAAGACAAAATTCATCATGGAACTTTTAAAAGTTGGGAAAATGAACACCTCCATGTAATTTTAATAATTTTAAATGAGAGAGGGCTACTCTATCTAGTTTATTGTTCCATAGAAAACATGAAAAAGGGATTCTACTTTCTGCAAAAAGAGAAACGGGATTCGAAAAGGAAGCATGGAAATTAAACACATCACCTGAGGAGAAAGCATCATTTTGAGCTATATCACATTTCTAATTTTTACAGGATATTCTCAAAGTTCATTTTAACAGCGTCTTCAATAAAGTTGGTGAACCAGAGTCTCACATTTGTATTTTAGTGTGTTGCCATGCAACTCCTAAATCCTTAAAATCATCTTTGATACAGAATTTGTTGAGTGGTAAAATCTCAGATGTATCAGAGTTAAGGTTATCTCCTGATACACAGACATAATTTTGAACTTCTTTTTAAAATGCTGGAATGGATGTAGATGGATTGAGGCAGTATAAAAGAATATCTTCAGTGTAGACTGATAATTTTAATTCGTCCTTGCTGTATGAGAAGCCAGTAATGTCCATATTTTGCCTGATTTTAGATTTAAAAAATGGTTCCAAAGTAAGAATAATTAATAAGGGAGATAAAGGGCAAACCTTTCTCACTCCTCTTTTCAGCACAAAATAGTCTGATAAAACTCCATTTGCTCTGATAGCTGCTTTTGGGAAATTATATAAAAGTGATTTCAGATTTAAAGATTTGGGGCCAAAACAAAACCACTTCTGAGTTTCTAACATAAAGCACCAATCAACACAATTGTATGCTTTTTCAGCATCTAAAGCAATAGCTGCAAGTGAGTGGTTTAATTTTGGAGCCTTACTTAGTACATTAAATAAACATTCCTTGTTATCAGAGGGAAACCATCCCTTAATAAAACCAACTTGTTCAGGCCAGTTTATTTTGGTAGTACGGTTTCTATGCATAGGTCTAGGATTTTGGCAAATATTTTATCGTCAACATTGACCAATGATACAGGTCTATAATTACTACATTGTTGTAAATCACAGTTTTCTTTAAGAATGAGACACAATATTGCCTCTTGAAATGTTCCAGAAGCTCTACGGGAAGTGGTAAAGTGGTGAAAAAGTGTAAGAAGCCACAGAAATATGAGTTGAAAAATAAGAATAAAATTCTGAAGTAAACCTGTCAGGTCCCAGTGCTTTGCCAGGTTTTAATTTAGATACTGCAGTCACAATATCTTTTAGAGAAACATCAGTTTCTAATTGTGAAAAATCAATATCTTCTATTTTAGGTTGATAAATAGTGCTTAAAAATCAGTAATATGAGGAATGTAGGGGGACTGTTTGAGTGTTTAGATAAATTCATAGAATTTAACAAATTCTTTCAAAATGTCTTCATCTTTAGAAACCAATTGATTTTTCATGGTCAATAGAGAGTCTATTTTTTTACTGTCTTCCTTATTTTCGAGGTAAGTTGATAAATGTTTACCAGTATTATTTTGGCCACAATAATATATGGCATTATGGAGGAGTAAGGTAGAAGAAGCATGCTCCGAGGAGATTTTATGAAAGACAAATTTTGCCATGCGAAGGTCAGTAGGAGAGGTTTGTGATTTTGTATTATAATATTTATATATCAATGTTTTAATTTCTTTCAGTAAGGCAGTAGCTTTTTTATGGGGCTGTTTCTACTTATCTTTTATGTACTCTAGAATAAAACTCGAGCTGAGACTTTAAAGGCATCCCAAATAGTTGAAAAAGTAATGTCTTGTGTAGTATTTATAGTTAAAAATTCAGAAATAAAAGTTTCAAATTTTTTTACAAATACTGAGTCTAAGAGAAAAGAATTATCGAAGCGCTGTCTATGTGGGTGCAGTTGAAAAGGTCAAAATCTAAAATAACAGGTGTGTGATCAGAAATTAAAATAGAACCAATCTTAGCATGCAGGAGGTGTTAAGCTAGTGATCACTTGATAAGACGTAATCAATTTATGACTGATTATGGTGTGTTGGAGAATAAAATGTGTGTTCTCATGATGAGGGATGAACAGTTTGCCATGCTTCGAAAAATGATTTTTGAGAAATAGTGGAGCAAAAAGGGTTGTACCTTCTTTAAGGCAGAAATGTACCTTTATTTTCTATCTAAGAATGAATCATATCTCCACCAAAAATAAAATATATCCCCAGTATAATTCAACAACCGTTTGGTAATTGCAGGCCAAAAAAAATGATTAACAGCTGTGGGTTCATATATGTTAAAACAGTGTGAGCAAAATTTTATCTATCAATAAATCAACAGCAAGCCATTTGCCTACAATTTTATTAGAATGTGAAATGAGTTGAGCATTCAAATGTTTATTAACCATAACGACTGTTCCATTTTATTTCTGCTGTGCTGGAGAAAGAAATATCTGTCCAATCCAACATCTTTTTAGATTAAAGGCTTCATGTTCAGATAAATGTGTTTCTTGTAAAAGAGCAATGTCAGTATGTAAAGTAGCAAAATGTGAAATAAATAAAAACTATCAATGCTTACAACAATGAACAATGTATGGTATAGTACAAAGTTTGCAATTTGAGGAGAAAAACAAGGTATTTTAAAAATATGAGAAGGAGATGGAGACAAAAGAGAAAATAGAGAAGGAGGAGAGGGGAGGAGAAGAAAGAAAGAAGAGGATAGAGAGAACAAAAAACATGAAGAAATAGATAGTACAAGTTAAAAACAGGACGACTGTAAGACATACCTAAATTGGGGAAATCTTTGGAGTCACAAGGGATAGAGAACGTCGGGACAAAGATAAACACTGGGAAAACTCTGGACCGTCAAATCACCTGAAGTATATGTTGAGGATGCAAAGTAATCTGTAATTAAAGAGAAAAGTTCCCGGCCGATCCAATTATCCTGCTTTAACAGTGCTGGCCGGAGCCCAGGGGCACATCAGCGGGGGCCTGCCCTGCCCGGAAAGTGTTGGGGACAAGCTGGCCTACTTAGAGCACGGGAAATGCCTGTAGAGCGGAAGCTCAGTTGCGAGGAAGCCGCCGGGGAAAGAGCAAGATGGTGGCCTGATCTGTAAGAATGGGGCGAAGGACTGGAGCTGGGATAAGTTTGCGGGCCTTCTGCTCTCAGAGGACTGGAAACGGCGGCGCGGCACGAGGGGTGGAGGAAGACTGCAAAGAGGCGAGTGACCGAACACGCTGCAGAAGAGCTGCGGCAGGGGGATCGCCTGGTGTGTGAGTCCCTCGGCGGGAGAAGGCGCAGGAAAAGATTTCTAGTAACGCAGACCCAATCTGCGCCCCCCCACCCCACCAGGTGAGTGCTACAGAAATTGAGAAGTGGCGGGACAGTTCTGGAGAAGTGCAGAAGGCAGCAGCCCCGGCCGGGTCCTAGAAGGATGTTGCTGGTGGGGCTGCTACGCAGAAAGGGGACGGCGTGTGAGAGCTGCTGCAGGACCGGATATAAATGGCAGCCATGGTCTGATACAGAGTACTGAGACTAAATGGGCCTGTATAACCTCCCATAAGACAAGAAGACCGGGCTGAGATCTGGGGAAGTTTGTTGGAGGGACGTGTGGGAGCACCTGGGGCAGTGTGGATGATCAAGTCGGCCCTAGAGAATACCTGGACGGCACCGTAGGAGTGCTGTGGCAGGAGGTGATCCGGAGCACATGTACCCTGGTTGGGGGAGGCGGAGAAGAGACACGCATAGAGGCGGATCAGGACAGCAGACCCCACGCTGAGCTTGGGCCAGGAAACAAAGAGGTAGCGGGGCGGCCCTGAAGAGGACCAAAAGGGTACGATTTCGGCTGGGCCCTGCATGGTAGGGGCTGGTGAAGCTACCACGCAGAGAAGGGGCCGACCTGTGTGCAAATAACAAGCCCTACTAAAAGAGGTTGACTGGGCCCGGAGGGAAGCAGCACGATCGCCTGGACTTGTGGCCCAGATTTAGGTACAGAGGGAGGCCCCGGGTAGAGACCTGGGTAGAAACACGGAACTTTGCTGGTTTGCAGTGGAGGAGAGATGGGGACAGGGTGAGCACTTTGGTCAGCACCAGGTAAAGGAGGCCTTAACCGAAGCCGGACCCTACAAGTCTGGAATCGTGCGGAGCTGGGAGAGCGTATGAATGGGGGTGGCTGACTGATCAGACACCTCTATAAAGAGGAGGACTCAAAAATCTAGAGTGGTGCGCAAGATGCTTTCCCAGCGCTGTTGAGCGGGAAGCAGAGGCAGTGGCTCGGTGAAGGAGAAAGACGCCAGGAGGTGGACTGAAGCCCAGGAGATAGGGCGCTGACATGCCTAGAGGAGTGCTACTTAGAATCTTGGACACCACCCCCTCCTGACAATGGGAAAACCCAAAGGGAAGCAACCGAGGTCTGCCCTGGAAAAGGCGCCAGAGGGTGAACCTTCCGACAACTCGGTCCAACAACAACTGTCCAAAATACTGGAGGCCATTGCGGACACCAAGGCAACGCTTCATCAGGAGGTCTCCCAACCACACCACATAATGTACCACAATTCTCACGATATACAAGAACAGAAACCTGTGCATGTGTCTGAGTATTGTACTTGCAGATTAGAACAAAGGCAGGGCTCACCTTTGCTAAAGGGCGTTGCTCAATTGACATTGCTAATTTTATATTCAGTCCATAACACTCATGGTTTTGGCTTTGCCAGTGCTTGTTCAATTGCATTACAAACTTTGGCAAGGTCAAATTATTCCAAAGTGGCTGCTGTACATGCGTGTCGGCTATTTTGAAAATGGTTTGATTTTGCCAATGCTTTTTTTTATTATTATTTTTTTTAAATGTTTATTAACTTTTACAGCTAGGTGCAGTGATACCATTACATGTTGCTGCTTTGTATAAATCGTCCATATCTAGAATCAAGAAGGAAAAATTACAGTAGTAGTACATATCAAGTAACTGTAAACAGCAATGAAAATTTTCCTAGCTATCGTAACGGAAAGTTTCAATTCTATTAAGGACTCGGAGGCGAGGATTATGCCTTCTTTCTTCGCTTTATTTATACAGCAGCGTGAAAGAACGAACAAAACTACGTTTCCCATGAACCAAAGGGAAAAAGTAGTCTTTGTAACAACCAATCAAAAAACAAGAAAGTGTCCAATCAGGATCCGCCAAGCTCCACATAGTCCCTTGTCAGTGTCCTGTTCTCCTCTTTCGGAGCGCGAAGACATCCCAAGCCTCATCTTTAGGACTATTGTTTGTGGGCATCACAACCTGCAACAAACGAAGGAGCATTACCAGAGGAAAGTACAACCCTAGGAATCAGCGTCAAGAAAGAAAAATTTTTAGCAAGAGAAAACATCAATACAGCAACACAGAAGAGATTGCATTCCCCTTAACCTCCACAAAATATTTACTTACTTCCATACGGGGAGGGACTCTTCCAAGAGCATAGGGCGGGATAATCCTCGCCTCCGAGTCCTTAATAGAATTGAAACTTTCCGTTACGATAGCTAGGAACATTTTCATTCTATGTCAGGACTGGAGGCGAGGATTATGCTTGTTTAAAGCTTGCCCACAACCAGATGAGCCATATTCAGAATTGGCTTAAAGTAAAAACGCTTGAAGGTGGAATCCGAGGACCAATCCGCCGCATTAAGGATATCCTCCAAGCGGGCACCCAAACCGAAGGCTTTCGATGCCATAGCACCTCTTGCAGAATGCGCTCCAAACAGTCTGCGGCTAATGCCTGCTTCTGACATCACCCAACGAACCCATCTAGCAATGGTGGGTGAGGAAACCGCTTTGAACGGCTTGCGGAGCGCAATGAGAAGCTGACGCTCTCCAGGAGGACGGTATTCTTCCGTCATTTCCTCGTACGCCTTGAGGCAGCGTACAACACAAAGTTTAGGAGAGTCCGGGAATTCCGGATAAGAAATAACTCGTGTGGCACTTGGTACGGCGCAAAAGGGTAAAGGTCACCCCATCAGGGGTGAACATTCGACCAGAAATATCTAAGGCCCTGATGTCCGACACCCAAACCGAAGGCTTTCGATGCCATAGCACCTCTTGCAGAATGCGCTCCAAACAGTCTGCGGCTAATGCCTGCTTCTGACATCACCCAACGAACCCATCTAGCAATGGTGGGTGAGGAAACCGCTTTGAACGGCTTGCGGAGCGCAATGAGAAGCTGACGCTCTCCAGGAGGACGGTATTCTTCCGTCATTTCCTCGTACGCCTTGAGGCAGCGTACAACACAAAGTTTAGGAGAGTCCGGGAATTCCGGATAAGAAATAACTCGTGTGGCACTTGGTACGGCGCAAAAGGGTAAAGGTCACCCCATCAGGGGTGAACATTCGACCAGAAATATCTAAGGCCCTGATGTCCGACACCCGACGGCACGATACCAGGCAAAGGAGCGTTGCAAGTTTCGCCGTCAACTCTTTACGGGACAGAAACCGATTAGGTTGCCATGAAAGGAAAAGATTCAAAACTTGATTGACATCCCATAACGCCGAATAACGTGGTTCCGGCGGCAAGGAGAGGCTAATGCCTCTCAAGAGTCTATAGACCAACGGGTGTTCCCCAACCGGCGATCCTGCCACAGGGACATGGCCTGAGGAGATGGCCGATCTAAAAGTGTTAATGGACCGATAGGCCATACCATCCGACGCCAGACGCGCCAAACAATTCACGACATGGACCACATCCGTGACCAAGGGATCGAAACCCCTTCGCATACACCAACGGGCCCATCTGCCCCATGCGGACTTGTACCTTTTAACTGTACTGTCCGACCAAGCCTTGGAGATGAGCTCTTCAGCTGTTCGCGAAAGCCCCGGGGTTTGCCATCTACACCTGAAATCCTCCACGCCATGAGATTCAACGAGTTCGTGGCTATCAGAGGATGGGGAGAGCCGTTCGGGCTCCGGAGAAGGAAAGGAAGACGGGGGAGTAGGATTGGAAAGTCCCAGGAAAGTTCCAGAAGAACTGGAAACCACACTTGAGACCTCCATAGAGGGGTGATTAGGACTAAATCCGCTTGTTGCCTGCGGACTTGAGCTGTGGATCGGCTGATCATCGCGATGGGAGGGAACGCATAACCCAACTCCTTGCTTCTTGCTCCAATCCTGGAGAAACGCATCCGTGGCCATCGCCCGAGGATCGGGCCTCCAGCTGAAAAACTTCGGGAGCTGATGGTCTAGGCGGGATGCAAAAAGGTCCACTGTAAACGGACCCCAAAGGTTGTTGAGGGAAACAAACACCGAACAGTCCAGTTTCCAAAGGCTGTAATCGTGGAAGTGGCGGGATTGGAAATCCGCCTCCACGTTGTCGCGGCCCGGGAGATATTCCGCCATGACAGAGACGTGACTGTCCAGGCAATACTGCCAAAAACTCGCCGCCAGATCGGATAGCGCCTTCGACTTGGTGCCTCCCAAGTGATTGATATAACGGACCGCTGATACGTTGTCCATTTTCAGAAGTACACAAACTGCACGGAATCTCTCGTCCAACACCTTACGGCAAACGAGCCTGCCAGAAGCTCGAGACAATTTATATGTAATTTCCGTTCTTCTGGAGACCACAAGCCTCCCGTGGAAAGATCTCCGCACCGAGCGCCCCAACCGAGCTTGCTCGCGTCGGATTCTATAATAAGAGCCGGAACAGCCCCGAAGATCGCTCTTCCGTTCCACGCCTCCATGTGGGTTAACCACCATTGAATTTCGCTCCGGGCTTCGTCGGACAAGATGATCTTGTGGGAGTACGGAAACCCTTTGCGAAGGAAATACGCCTTGAGGTGTTGAAGGCCCCTGTAATGAAGAGGGCCCGGAAAAATCGCTTGAATGGAAGCCGAGAGGAGCCCAATTACCCGAGCCAATTGGCGAAGTGAAACCTGCTGAGAGGCCAGGACT
The DNA here is from genome assembly GCF_964204655.1 of Triturus cristatus. Taxonomy (NCBI): domain Eukaryota; kingdom Metazoa; phylum Chordata; class Amphibia; order Caudata; family Salamandridae; genus Triturus; species Triturus cristatus. The sequence continues at coordinate 1,348,613,392 of NC_140590.1, forward strand.
CGACGCAACTCGTGACGGATTTTTGTCAGCTTTTTTGCCGGCAAACTCAGAGTGGAGGAGGTTGAGTCTATGACGAACCCCAAGAAGATAACGGACTGAGCCGGATGTAGAAGGAATTTCTTCCCGTTGACCACAAAACCCAGATCCTGAAGAAGAGTCACTGTCATATGAAGTTGCTCCTTCAAAAGATGGGGGCAGGATGCCATCAAGAGAAGGTCATCCAGATAAACAATCAGTCGGACGCCTCGCGCTCTCAAAAACTCCACCGCCGGTTTGAGGACCTTGGTGAAACACCAGGGCGCTGAAGAGAGCCCGAAAGGGAGAGCTGTGAACTCGTAAATCTGGCGACGCCAGGCGAACTGCAGAAAACGGCGATGCGGAGGAAAAATCGGGATCACCAGATAAGCGTCTTTCAGGTCCAAGCGGACCATCCAATCTAGGGGACGCAAAACATCTCGCAGAAGATGAATACCTTTCATTTTGAAATGGCAGTAAACCACCCATTCGTTGAAGTCGCTTAAGTTTATGACCGGGCGTTTGCCCCCGTCGGTCTTGTCGACTAAAAAGAGGTTGCTGAGGAACCCGCGCGGATGTAAGGACGTGCGTGAAATTGCGCCTTTGGCGAGGAGGGAGCAAACCTCCTCATCCACCAGGTCTGAATCGCAAATTGAAAACTGAATGGGCCACGGAGGAGCATGCTGAACCGGATTCCCGACAAACTCTAAATAGAACCCCTTCACCGTTTGAAGCACCCACGCATCGTGTGTGATGGCTAACCATGCCTCGTAATGACTGGCCAACCTCCCCCCTATATTTTGTGGGGAAAAAAGGCGAACACTCACCAGCGTTGGAGTTGGAAGCTCCTCCTCTGAAACCTCTGCCTTTGCCACGGCGACCTCTGGTGGGGTAGAAGTTACCAAACTTCGATTGGTCCTGATATTGTCCGGGGCCTCTCTGGCCTGTTTGATGGTTTTGTCGACCGGTCGAGCGGCCCCTCCCTCGACCGGCCCCTCGAAAAACACGAGGGAACACTTTTTTAATAGTTGTCTGGGCCCTATCCAAAGAGGTAAAAGTATTTACGAACTTGCCCAACTCCTTAATGAAGGGTTCACCGAACAGACCTCCCTGCGCAACGGCTCCCGCCTCTGAATCAGCAAGGTCGCCAAGTTTAGGGTCTATTTTGATAAGGAGAGACCTCCTTCGTTCGGTAGAAAGGGCGCAGTTAGCATTACCCAGAAAAACCACGACCCGCTGAGCCCAGCCGGATAAAGTTTCAGGAGAGATTAGGGAACCAGAAGCCTTTGCTTCCTCAGCCGTGTCCAGGATTTTGGTGGCAGGACCTAAGACATCCAAAAGTTTATCTTGGCAGGCCCTCCAAGACCTATCAATTCCCTTCTTTGGATCCCTGATAAATTTTTGCAAAAAAGTAGTCATTCTAGGATCAATGACCGGAGTAAGCGCCACCTAACCCTCAAGGAAAGGACGTGGACATTCAGCCCTCAGGCAATTCCTCGCCTCTTTTTCCAGAGGCCTCCTAATATGTTCCGCGACATAAGTCGCTACCTTCTCGGCAGGCACCCAGTCCGATGAACGCGGGTGCACAATGTCGTTTGGATCTAACATATCTGAAGTTGAGCGTGTTTGCGAGTCTGAGGGTACTGCAGGATCCAGAGGTGCCTGAGAAGGCCGAGATGGAAGCCATGAAAGAGATGGACTGGCGTCAGGATCCCCCGAAGGACCTGGCACTCCCAAAGAAGGGAGAGGCAACGGGGAGACCCCTGAACCCGTGGCAGGGTTACTGTCAATAAAAGCCTGTTTGAGGCGTTCAAAACCATCCACGTCCACACCTGCAGTACAAGGACGTTTAGAAGGGGGGGGTCCGTGACATCAGGATTGGCCCGAGACGGGGCAGGAAAGGCAACAGGTCTTCGCTCCAGGCGCAAGAACGCCTGTTCTATCTTTTGTGTGAGCCTATCCTCCAAGGGGGAAATGGCCTGGTCTACTGCCCTGTAAATGGAGGTATCCACCGCTTCATAGAAAGCGTCACCCCAAGTCATATTTGCCAAAGGGTCCTCCTCCTCTTCCTCATGGAAGTCATCATAATATTCCATCGTGACTACAGGAGGGGTAATCTGAAGTAAGCCGCAATGGCAGTTTTCAAAAACTGGGTGTCAGTTTAAATTTTTCTGTGTGCACGTGGTCTAGCACAATTAAAGAGGGTGACTGGCCCCACGGGGACAAAAGCTGGCAAACACTATTGTTTAAGAAGCAATAAACAAAACTGGGCTGGTAAATGTCCCCTTAACTGGGCCCAAAAGGCCAATACAGGACCTCCGAGGAGGCGTCAGCACGCACCAGCGCAATACAGGACTCGTGCTCTTAATACAGGCACAAGCGTTAAATATTGCAGAAGCAAATGCCGCGAGCAACTACTTGAAATTACTCGCGCTTCGAGTACAGACCGTGTCAAACGGTGTCATCCAGCCCAGAGCTCCGCAAGGATTAGCGCACCGTTTGAAAACTCCAGAGACGCGACGCGTTAATCCTTGCCTCCCGCGCCCCCAGGCGGTGGGAGGACTGAAGCCGACACGAGCTCCGCCGCGTAGGAGAGAGGGAACCCCTCCTTCTCCCGCGGCGCCTCAGAGAGGAACGCCGAGCGCGTTCACTTTACAACTGCGCGTCGAAATACTTAAAATGGGCAAAAAGAAAAAATTACCTCATAAACTCGGCGCTCCACCGAAACCGGCGGCGCCGCCCCACAAAACGCACATACAGTATAACCATAAAAAATATATCAGCACAACAATAACATTCAATATATGACAAGCACCCCTCAAACCTGAGAAGAAAGATGAGGGTACTTAACTGGCTGCGCAGCAGCAAAGAAAAAGAGGAGAACAGGACACTGACAAGGGACTATGTGGAGCTTGGCGGATCCTGATTGGACACTTTCTTGTTTTTTGATTGGTTGTTACAAAGACTACTTTTTCCCTTTGGTTCATGGGAAACGTAGTTTTGTTCGTTCTTTCACGCTGCTGTATAAATAAAGTGAAGAAAGAAGGCATAATCCTCGCCTCCAGTCCTGACATAGAATTTCCAAATACAATGTTTAATTCATACTCATCCTTCCCTCCTGCCCCTTATTGGTGGTTCGTTAGCGCCTGTCCTCAAGTGTAGAAGATTGCTCAGTCAGGTTGTGTCAATGTGCAATCTAGAAGTAGGGATAAGGGGCTCATTTTATGGTGACTTACTACCGGACTACACTGATGTGTGTCGCTATGAGGTCTAGCTACCCTCCCTAAGTATTCTATGGCATTTCCAAGTTCCATTCATCTCAAGTTTGTGAATGATATTCATTCATCCTCTCTCGGGTATGTCAGCAAGGGGTCCCAAATGTCTCTCAGTCTGGAAGTCAGTGGTAGCAGTTCCGCGTAGGCAGATAGTTGTTTCTTACAGTATATGACATCGGTTAACCATTCTTTAAACTTGGGAGCGTGCCTCTGCCCCATCGGTACGCCAGCCTACCCTTTGCCAAGAGCAGACCCAGTGACAAATATTTCCTACTCGCAACCGGTAGGCCTTCTGTATACCCCAATAACGCCTTGATCTGTGTAAATTGGATGAGGGAAGCCACCATCCGGGATAGTGCATTGTTCACCTCTGCCCAATAGTCGTGTACTTTCTAGCAGTGCCATGATACTTGCAGAACGTCCGGCCCTTCCTGCCCGCATCTGTCGCTTCGATCATCCTGTCGTAGTTTGTATCTATACAATTGCACCAGTGTGTAGTATACCCTATGCAGGAATTTGAAATGTATGCTTCGTAGACTGCCACTGGCAATTATTATGCCTGCCTGTTTACAGCAGTAGAGCCACCGCCCATCAGTTATCGGTGTCTCTAGTTCTAGATCCCAATTAACTCTAGCGGTAGTCTGCAATGTTGGGCATTCCGCAAGGGCAGTGTATTAAAGCCTGGAGACCACATGCATCGGGTCTGGCATTTGCAATAAAGTGTGTAATCTGTCTAGCATGGGGGTTTCTCGAGGGAATGTGGGAGTGGCTGTACGTGCGTCTTGCCTCAACCTGATGTTTTGAAAGATGTCCAGTGGTGTGGCAGTTCCTTCTCAGATCAATTTGTCCCGATTTTTAGGTCTCGCCTGACCCAGCGCATGCGCTGGTCTGGCGAGACTTATTGAGAGGGCTCCAAAAAGTGCTACCAGGCCAGCCTAGAGCTACAGTGCATGTGCGTGGGCGCGCGCGCCGCGCTTTACCACGATTACTTTCACTTTCGCGGCCCGCGGCCGCTTTGATGTTTGATCGTGATCGCGATCACTTTCACTTTCGCGGCCGCTTTGCATAGCCAATAGGTCTCGCTTTTGGGACCTTATAAGTATTTAGTTATGCAACAATTGCATGGCTAAACACTTATAAGGTCCCAAAGGCGAGACCTATTGGCTATGCCAATGCTTGTTAAATATTCCTTTCTGATAGAGATCCTCCCAAACTTTGATCCCCCTCTTCCTCAACATATTTCGACAGGCGGTCTGATGTGTAACTGGAATCAAGTGATGATAAAGGAGGGGCAGCAATTGGGAGCATCGCATGGGTTTGTTCATTTTCTCAGCTAATCGTCACAATGCAGAGTTAGTGCACTCTACAGTGGAATAAGAAATGTTTTCACCTGGGATATGAGCTCCCAGAAGTGATGACAGGGGCAACAGGTCCATAGAGCCCTGCTCTACTGCCAAGTGTGGCATATAGGGTGGCGGATTGAGCCAGTAAACTGCCTAGTGGGCCTGTGCTCACAGATAATACAGCTACATATCCGGCGCTTCAAACGCTCCCCGCAAGAATGGCAGTATTAGTGTGGTCCAGCCCACCCTTGGTTGTTTGCCCCCCTATGTTTGTTTGATTAGCTGAGTTTGGAGCACCTGGAAAAAAATGTGTCCTGGAGGGTAGGGTATGTTAAGAAAAAGGTACTGTAGCTTGGGTAATATTACCATTTCAATTAAAGAGATTCGACCCGCTAAGGCGGGAGGCAGCTGTAACCAACGATCTGTCAGGGCTACAATTGTGGTTATAGCCACGCCATAGTTCACTCTCAATGTTTCCTCCTGATCCCTTTGTACAGTCACTCCCAGATATTTAACCGCTGAATCACATCAACTCTGTGATTTGTTCCAGTTTATATTTATCCCAGACAGTCCTCCAAAGTGTATAAACTCCCTGAGGATGGGATTTAGACTATCTTTTGGGGCTCGGAAGTATACCATCATGTCGTCCTCCTAGAGTGATATTAATATGTGCCTAGTAGGGTATCGTATCACATAGTCCCTGTGGTGTTGTCTGAGTATGAATGCGAGTGGTTCCAGTGCCAGCGCAAACAAGAGAGGTGAGAGGGGGCAACCCTGCCTGGTACCTCACTATATGGAAAAGGGGTGCGACATGATGCCATTCATTTGTACAGTAGCTCTGGGACCGGTGTAGAGTAGCTTAATCCAGGCCAGGAACGAAAGGGGAATACCCATCCTACGCAATACTGCGAACATATAGTCCCACTCAAGCGAATCAAAAGCTTTGGTGGCATCGAGGAATACCGCCACTGCAGCCAGTTCCGGGTTGATGACTTGGATCAATGCAAAGAGCATGCTCAAATTATGGGGCGCTGCTCGTCCTGGTATAAAGCCCGCTTTGTCCGGCAGAACCAAGGCCCCCATGAGGAGGCTTAGTCTGTTATCTAATATTTTGGCCAGTATCTTAGCATCACTGTTAATTAAAGATAAGGGCCAATAGGCCTCACATGTGGAGGTATTCATTCCGGGTTTTGGTATGGCTATTATCAATGCTTCCCTCATTGTCATTGGGAGGGACCTGCGCCCCTGGCTTCTTCGTAGACTAGTTTTAGGATTGGGGCTAGTGTCTCTGCATAGCATTTTTAGAAATAAGCCGGTAGTCCATCTGGACCTGGCGCCCTAACAGAACGCATTTGCATCATAGCCGTGCATATTTCCTCCTCCTCAATGTCGGCAGAGAGAAATTCCCTCTGTGCATCGCTGAGCCACCCAAGAGCAATGTCCTCAAAATAGTCAGTCACGTCGGTCTATTCGGTCCTGCACGTGGAGTATAAAGAGGAGTAGTAAGACGCAAAGGCCTCAAGGATATATGCAATGACCCTTCGTAGAGTACCATTAGCATCTTCAATTGAAGGACATAGTTGGAAAATGTAGGAGTTCGGATCGCCTCTGCTAGCGCGCTACCCGGTCTCTCATTCTCCCCATAATCGCAAGCCCGCTGATATTTGTACCTAAAGAGGGTTTTTCATTCTGCAGTGGCTTGAAATTCTGTAGTTAGTTCTCTGATGCAGGCTTGTTTTTGTTTGTCAGGTACATTAGTCAATTGGGCCTCTATTGCTTTAATGTCCATCTCTAATTTTTTGAGTGTTTGTCAGATGTCCCGCAAGATCCCGCCTACCTTTGCGATACAAGTGCCACATATGGTGATCTTACAGGCTTCCTAAACGCATGTCATTTTCAGGACTGTGTCCCGAATTCTGGGGAAGAAGTCTCGAATTTCCTGGCCAAGTTCCGTTCGAAAACTATCATCTAAAAGTGCATTGCCCTGGAGTCTCCACGAGCGGCCATGAAGGGTGGATTCTGGAGGCCGGATCTGTATTAAGACTGGGGAATGATCAGAATACATCTGAGTGAGGTGCTCAGTGTTTATTAGCCATGTACTTGACCCCCGTGTAAGTAGCCAATAGTCTATGCGGGACCAACTCGAGTGTACACTTGAGCAGAACATGCCTTCACATCACGTAGAGTAAGTAGTTCGCCAGGCATATAGTATTTTCTGATCCACCATAATTTCCGCTAAGCGCTTTCCCGCTCTGGCAGTGGGGCCAGTTGTGCGCATGATCTGTCTCTACTGGAGTTTGTCGTAGTGTTAAAGTCACCTCCCCAAATTAAGTGTGCTGAGTCTATACGTAATATGATTCCCCATAATTTACTGAAGAAGTCTGTGTCATCTACATTTAGTCCATAGCAATTCACTAATGTAATGGAATGTGGGACTATGTGTCCCCACATTATGCCGTACCTGCCCTGAGGGTCTGATAGTGTGCCGACTGGGATATATTGTACGCTGGATTTAATTAGTATAGCTGTCCCCCGAGCGTAAGTGGAGTAAGAAGCAAAACATCTGTATACTGCCCATTTTGTGGCAAATGTGGCCAGCATTGCAGGGTCCATGTGCGTTTCTAGGAACATTGCTATTTGAAAGTTATGTCGATCTAGGTATCCTAATATGTGTCTGCGCTTGCCGGGGTCTCTTAGCCCACGCACGTTCCAAGTTAATAGGTATATCAGGTGCTCATCCCGAGGCCTGACTGCGCCTGCTGAAAGACTTGGTCTTTGGTGTTGACTATGCACGCTTCGTTATAGTAAGTGTTTATATGCCGTGTACCAGCAATGATGAGTGTATATTCGGACATGGGATTTTGTCAATGCTTGTAATGAAATTCAACAAGAATTGGCATAGCCAGAAGAACAATGAGCAGTGGCACCAAAAGGTGGCAACATGTGTGGGCAAGAGCCACATCCTGCACTGACGTTGTGTGGAGGATTGTGGGTTCACAGACCCAGTGAATGGGGGGTAAGGGCACAGTACCATGTAACCTTCCATGAAATTCTATGGTTTTACGAATAGTCCATCCAGCCAATGGCAACTTATACAAGAATGTCAATAGTCAAAGGCTAAAGAGGACTGTTCAAACCCCCACTATATATATGTATGTATGTAGGCAGGTATGTATGTATGTTGCATTAATAACATTAGCCACAGCTGTCTGTAGGTGAGACCTAAAAAGTGAGGAGGGGATGAAAGAACAAACAGACTCACCTATTCACTACCTTGAAGAGAAAAGTCATCCAGAAAGAGGATGGAAGAGTATCAGAACCCCTAGGAGCTAAGTTATAGCATTTTTCGCGACCTCATGGTATAGACCCTAGGAACCACCAGGGTGCTATAGAGAAAACAAATGGCCTTGAAGGCAAAGCCCAGGGGAAAAGCAGTCTTCGAAAAACAGAAGGAACCCAAATCCCCTCTCTGTCCCGACAGACCTTGCCAAGCTAGGCTGCCCAGAATGGAACAGATCAAGCCTACGAAGTGGAAGGCCAACCAGAAAACCAACAGAGGACAGGCTACAAAAATTGGCCCGCACCTATAGATAAACATCTCCTGATACAAAATATCGCCCAACAAAAGCAAAATGTACCAGAGGCAGGGTAACTCCAGACCCAAAAAATGAGTTCAGGGAGTCAGGTTTGTGAATTAGCAAACACGTCAGTAAAAACCTGAGAGGGCAAAAGAATAACACAGGAACAGATAATAAAAACACAACCCTCACCCTCTGCAAAAGGGAGAGACAAGACAAGCAGAGTCCAGGAGAGAATTAATGGCCTGGAACAGGAATGCAATATGGACCTAAAATCATGTTATTGGAAAATACACATAGTGTAAAAGACCTTTTCCCTTCAAAAGGAAATATGCAGAAAACAGCAGGAATCTGCCTCAGGGGATTTACATAAACAAAGGTGAAGGGGTCCTACGGGTAGCCCTTCTCTTTTGAAAATGAGTTACCACCCCAAATTGGAACTCTATTGCGTTTCAGTGGTTTGCAACCAGAATTTTGGTTGCCAACCATTGAGAAAGATCGCTTTTTGGAAGGAAAGCCGATAATACACACCTTCCAAATAGCGATTTGGTATCCATTTCTAAATCCATTAAGCGATTCAGAAAAACATTTCTGAGTCACTAAATGGGTTTAGGACATTTGAGAAAGGGTTTTAGAGTTTTCAAATCCTCTGATTTACCTAATCGGAGGGTTTGAAAACACTAAGGGTCACATGCATCAAACCTGCATTTTGCGATTCCCAAATAGCGAATTTTACCGATTCGCTATTTGGGAATCGCAAAATGCTATGCATGTAGGAATCGCAACAAAATTGTGATTCCTTAACATTACCTAATAGCGATTCCGAAATTGCGAAATGTCTATTAGTTAATGAGACGCCATTCATTCTTAAGGGCCTACAGGCCCATAGGAATGAATGGTATTGCATTCACTAATTGCGATTACCAAATTGCGAATGCAAATCCAAGCGTGCCCGGGGACCTAAGGCCCCCCTGAAGCACCCCACAAACAAAGGTAAGTGTGCTCATGTAAAGAGCACGCATGCCCTAAGGGCATGTGTACGCTACATTGCACTTTGAAAAATGCATTTTTGTTCACTTTTCAAAACATGCACATATTATCAACAACTTGAAGTCAATGGTAATTAGCGTTTCCTAAATGCACAGTTCGCATTTAGGAAAGGCTGCATGCATCAGCCTTAGGGAATCGCAAATTGTGATTCCCTAAATGCATTCGCAATTTAGGTAATCGCAAATAATTGAGATCACCTAAATTGAGAATGCCAAAACCTACATGCACAGGAAAAGGCCTTTTTAGGTCTCGCCTGACCCAGCGCATGCGCTGGTCTGGCGAGACTTTTTGAGAGGGCTCCAAAAAGTGCTACCAGGCCAGCCTAGAGCTACAGTGCATGTGCGCGGGCACGCGCGTCGCGCTTGACCGCGATTACTTTCACTTTCGCGGCCGCTTTGATATTTGATTGCGATCACTTTCGTGGCCGCACGGCCGCATGGCATAGCCAATAGGTCTCGCTTTTGGGACCTTATAAGTATTTAGTTATGCAACTGTTAGATGGCTAAACACTTATAAGGTCCCAAAGGCGAGACCTATTGGCAATGCCAATGCTTGTTCTATTCGCAAATGGGCCAATTCTGCGAATCGGCCCGTTTGTGAACGGGAAAAGGCTTGATGCATGTGCCCCTTACACCCTTCGTACATCTAGCCCATAGCCTTTTACATGCAATGAGGCCCTAAGTGAAGGCAGCCTTAAAATACCCCCTTGACCTTTACATGCGGCCACTGTTCCCTGTATGTTGTGCGCGTGCACACACCTGTCTCACCTCAAGCGCGCATTGTGGTATGTTAAGCGCACACAGGTAAGTTCAGCAGCAAGTGCCTCCTGCACTTGCTACATTTCTTTTGTTAAAAGGGCGCAGCTCCAGGGCAGATTGTATGCCTTTGTGAAAATATTCATGTTAATCGCAGCGCCCGTCATGAGCTGCAATTAACATGATTACTTTAACAAAGGCGCAGAATGTGCCAAGCAGCCATGCCCTTTTAACAATTGAAAGGCAGCAAGTTTAAAAGAATGACGTGTGCTTTCAGGTGATTCTGAAAGCACATGTCGTGCTTGTAGACTTGCTGCATTTCTTTTGGGAATAGAGTGAGCCAGATTGTATGCTGCGCTCTATTAACAAATGAAATACAGCAAGTCTACAAGCACAACATGCGCTTTCAGAATCACTGCGTGCTACAGCTCCAAGAAACACCGGCAAACCAGTGCCCCACTCTGAAACCTGCAATGAGCTCTGGGTCGGGGCCCAGTGCCAGAGCTACTCCTGCTCCTGTGTTGCCTCCTACAAGTGGGCCCTTGTCTGAGGCTAACCATCCCCACCAACTTCTCTACAGTCATACAGTGATGCGCCCATCACAACTAATCATTTCAACTTCAGTCCGAGATGAGTGACTGTCTCCCGAATACTGGATCCCTTTGTGGGTCTGGCCTGCTCTATTCAGGGCCGGCTCTAGAGCTGACTTCTGGGGGCGTCGTGTTTGTAAGTATGTTATAGTTGTTAAAAGCACCTGCTGACGCGTTCCCTGAGTCCAGCAATTTCAATACAACAATAAAAATGTCTAGATAACTCAGGTGATTACTGTTCTTCCTGGAGTGAGATCGGAGTTTTGTTTAGCGGAAGTTTTGACTCAACGAAAAGTAGCTCAGTCGGTTAATATGCCTGATGCAAAGTATGTGTACCGTGCAGATCACTAAGTGCATATAATGTAGGGAAGAGGTGTGGTGCAGCGGCCAGGGCAACTGACTCCGGAACACAGGGGTTCATGGTTCGATCCCTGGTACGGGCGGCAGGTTAGCCCTGCACCTTGTGACTCTGGGCAATAGCTTGCTCTATCTTCCCAACGGCCCCCAGCACCGGAGGTAGCTGTGCGCTTTACAAATGCTGGTATTTCATTTCATTGTAATGTAAAGAAGTTAGCGTTTTTGTCAGAGAGATCCTTTTGTTCCTTGCAGTGTATAAGTTAAAATCCTAATAGAGAACAGTGAGTTAATAACTGACATCCGGGAGCTGCATGCAAACAATATTCTTATTATAGCCCTATGCTTTTACCCCCAGCCTTTCATTATTCTAACCTTGCAAAATAGGTGGATTTCTGTAAAAAAATGAATTTGTGCTTTTCCAGACCAAGGACTCTTAAACTATACTATCTCAGTGAGTGAGTGGTTATGGATTTGTGAGGGGTACTGTTAAAGGGAGGTACTGACAGAATCCGTGGCGAAGGTGGTTGTTGGGGGGGGTGCCAACAAACATTGTCTCACCGGGCGCCACCAGCGCTAAAGCCAGCCCTGGCTCTATTTTCCACTGCCCCGAGCCTCTGGCTCATGGTGGTGTATCTCATGGCTCTGGATTGGGGAGGTATTGAAAAGGCAAACTGTTTTTCACCCATCCTTGAATGAAGCCTCTTTTCTGTACTCCTACTTGATGTTGCTTGAAAAATAACACCAAATGATTATTGTTTCTTCATGCTGGATCTGCACTGTTTTACCTGCTCATGTTAGCCTGTTTGCCTGAATCCTAGGCCCTGTACTTGCAACATGCACTCCAGTGTTTTAAGGCACATAAACAGTTATGATGCTAAACAGCAATCAGAAAACTTTGTCAAAGATAGCACTTAATTGATTGAGGTTTAACAGATCAAACGAGCTCTAACATTTAAAAAAAACATTTCTCCCTTTAAAGAAATGTGACTTCAAATGGTGGATCCATTTGGAATTCATTGTTTCCAGCCTCACAGTAAGAGGTGCCATGTATCTCTATGTCATAATTTAAGAGTAAAACTGGCCTACAGTTCAGAGGGTCCAGAATGTGCTTAATCTCTTTTGGAATTACAGAAATTATTGCCAGCCACATGGACTGAGATTTGTTACCTCCATGTCAAATGCCAGTGTGCGCTTTGGTCAAATGGAAAGATAATCTAAATGTTGAGTAAAACGCAGCTGGAAAGCCATCAACACTAGGAGTTATGTTGTTAGCCACCAGCCTAACTTCATGCATACTGTAAGGTATATATTAGAGCGTTATGTTTTTTTCCGAGCCATTCATTATCCTAATACTGCAAAAGGGGTTCATTTGGGTACAAAGCGATTCTTATTAAAGAGAAACCCTAACCATGGTGTTACATTTTAAATTCCGAGTTTGTGCTTCTCCAGACAAAGCACTCTTAAACTATACTGCCTAACAATATGAATGACATGTCACTCCTACACCTTGCAGTCCTCTGTTATATGTAACATTTCTTATACACTGATTTACATACCTATGATTGATTGTCTCTGTTTAATGTGTGTGCAATGTTAAGTACACCCTACACTGGTCTGAGTGGCGGAGTTCCATATCAAAATAAAATAAATTGATTGAGTGGCGCAATAATACGAATTAAATGCATTTCAGAGAGAGTGGCAATGAAGATTTGAGGGGCACTGTTAAAGGGTGAAAATGAGGGAATCACTGGCGGAGGTGGTCATTGGAAGTACAAACAAGCATTGTCGCACGAGGCGCCACCAGCGCTAAGGTCGTCGTTGTGCGGAGCATATTGTGTGCCTCTGAGAAACTATTCATGTTAATTGTAGTGCATGACTAGCACTGTAATTAACATAAATACTCACACAATCTGCACTGATATTTGTCCATGCACCCAGGGACGTAATACTGGCCCGCAGCCCCCGCATTGCGGGGGGCCCGCGCTCCAGAGGCCCCTCACTCTCAGCAGAGGCAGCAAGCCAAAATGGTGCGCACGAGGCCTCCTCATTAATTAAAAGGTGCACGCACGCCACGGCATCTTCTTCATTGATTGAGATGCACTGCGCACGCCTGGGCCCCAGCCTCTTAATTATCATTAGTGTGCAGGCCCAGGTCTCGCCTCCTCGGCCGGACACACTGCAGCCAAACCATCCATGACCATTTCACTGGTGGGTGCGTAACTCTTCAAGCTCAGCAACTTTCCCTCTTGCATCATCAAATTTAATTCTGTGCAACTCAAGGTGCAGAACATTTCCTCACATGATAATACATGCGCTCCCTACCTCTGGAAGGGGGCAGCAGAACATCTCGGTTTGGCATTGGGATATATGTGGGGAAGTCGGACTCACTACCCACCTAATGAAAGCTTACCTTCCATTGGCTGCTATCTTTCGAGTCGTTCTGGTAGGATTACAAGCTCAAGATGTAAATGGAGGTAAGGATAGTCCTCTCTATACACTGTTTTGAAGTTTTTTCTTACCCATGTTGCTGTAAAGGACCAGACTAGGACCAGCTGGGTCAACCTCACTCACTTCGTCACCCCCCACGCCACTAATGGCCGTTGTGTGTCTGATGATCAGTCAAGTTACTGAAACGGCCACACTGCAGATTCGATTTGTGATCTTAGTGTCAGTCCCCTTTTTCATTATTTATAATTTTTTTAACCACCGGACACATTTTTTTTAAAATAACACATCCAACGTTTGGGTGGTTATTGCATACTAGCCGAAAAATAATCGAGTATCACTCCCATCTAACAGTCTGATAGCCTTTTGTCTCAGTGTATACCAGTTGTGAAAAGCCTTTGCGCGTGAGTGTATTACACTTGTTCAGGGCTCCTAACAACCAGTGTTGCCCTTGGCTATAAAATGAGGGCGTTGGCTGCATATTTCCCACAATAATGACGATTTTTTGTGAGACAGCTTATGTCTCTTAATAAAGTTGCATCACCCATACTGACGATAGTGCTTGAATGATTTGCAGGTTTACGGCACCTCTGATAGTTCCATACACCAGAGTATATCTGTTCATTTTTCCTGAACATGAATCTCAGTTCACCTTTACTTTTTGTGTCTCATCTTGGTAAATTGTTATTTAATTATAGCAATATCGTGTTACGTTGTGTTGTTTTTCTATACTACTACTTTCAATGTTTTTAGGAGTCTTAAACGTCTTTACATGGAGCTCTCCTTTTCCTGAGACATACATTCCTGCCAGCTCCCTCCTCTTATAGCATCATAGCCTTCTGCCAAGGCCTATAATCAGGGCTACTGTAATTATGCGGCAGCGTTGAGTAAATTATGGTGATGAAATGCAAATTATGCAGCATAACGTGGCCCGTATTACTGAAATATTTTTACTTTTTTAAACTTGTTAACACTGTCTGGGCATTGGTTGTACCTCATTAGTACTAGTAAAACACCCAATTAAAGCAATTAGCAACAGAAAGGTGACCAGTAAACCTTAGCAAAGGACCTTCCAATGCGCTGCAACATGTCTTGCTGTGTTTTAGTAACTTTTGAACTGTGAGCTAGGAGCACGTTTTTGTTTGTTAAAATATGCAGATTATGTGGCAGATGATGGATTATGTGGCAAATGCGACAAATGTATAAGTATGCAAAAATCCCTGCAGAAGCACAATCACATAATTCCAGTGGCCCTGGCAACTGTTTGTTAATGGCCCTGAACCCGAACTATAGGTCCGAGCAGTAGGCAGGGGCCTTTAATGACTGGTATAGCCAGATGAAGAAGGGCTATCAGACTATTGGAACATTCCACTGACTGAGGGTAGAGTGTTTTAAGTGAAAAAAGGGAGAAACAGAAAGACAAACTATGGAATGTTGAAGCAGAAGACCTGTACCAGACATTATTGGCCCTAAGAGGCTCTAATGTCTTCTGCGGCGCTCTCAATGTTCCAAGGTTTTAATATAGGTTACAGAACTGGTTAGGTGATTCTGTCCTATGTATGGCTGCAAGAGGGTATTTATTGTTTTAGACCAGAAAGTATAAATCACCCATCACAGACCTCAAGCACTGTGAGTTTGAGGGCTCTGAGGGCACTTAAGTAATTTAAGGTCCACTGTATTTTATATAGATTCCTATCCACTTTCAGACATTTTTCACAGAGTTCCATCGTTTGCAGCAAACCAGCATGAATCCAAGGGTCTTTTGAATAAAAAACCTTGAAGCGGATCCTGATGATCTAAATAATTTGTAATCTTCATTTCCTTGGGAAAATACTGAAAAGGCACCTCAAGGCTTCACTAAAGGTTTTTGGAACTGAAAATCACTTGCGGGTTCTTCAGTCAAGATTTAAGACAGAATTCAAAAATAGCCAATAATGCACATTGCGTTATAGACAAAGGTGACTCCTGCCGTACAGAAATGAATCTTCAATGAGCAGCCTACATAAAAACAAAACGGTAACTCTTCTATAGGGCAAATATTTGACCAAACATGACTAAAACACAACACAGACACTGCAGAAGACATGGCCATCCATCTCACTGCTTGGAAATCATAAAGGGAAAAGCACCCATCAAGAACAAAATCCTGACTGAAAACAACATGTAGCCATCCTGACACCACTCATCCTCAAATCAAAGTGCTCGCTCACCAATGCCACCTAAGCCCCATCATGCCTTCTAAACTTCCCTACCCTGAATCTCTCTCTCCCATCCTCAAATGTGACCCCATCCGCAATGGTCTGGTAGTCACGCCCCCTCAGCCCCATTAACTGTCAATCATGAAATCCCCACTGTGCCTTGGGAGTGCCTTCACACCGCCTACTTTCCTGGCAGCACTGAACGATCAGACTCGGCATAACTGCAATGAAAGCGTCCCTTATTCATTGAACAGGTATTGTGCCGGCATCTTCAGAGTTTTGGAGGCACATAAAGGGAAAAAGCTACTGTCCAGGAAGGGAATGACTAGCTTGGCGTGTGATGTGATTTACTTTTTTGTTTATTTAAATCTGTTTTTATTGGGTTCATGTTTCATTTTTAGAAATGCAACCATTAACCGGTGTTGGACATGCTCCCACTATTCATGCATCCACATAACCACTTAAGAACGTTTCAAACATTGTATACATTTAACTGCTTTAGTGGTGAGGAACAAGCAAGGGGTAGTGTATGGAAGATTGACTGGTGTAGAGCATGGTGGTGGACAGTGAGGAGAAGCCTCTTGTTGGTAAGTTGCCAAGGGCTGCCCATTTGTATTAACAGTAACTTGTCATTCCTAGTTAACCCTTTGCATATCTGGAGGCGTGAGGGTAAGATAATGGGGCAAATTAATAATAACAGAAATAACATAGCCCAACTATACCGGCACCTGCCCACCCAGTCCGTGGATGTAAAGGTGTCATGCCTCATGCCCACTGGAAGTCATTTGTATCCTTTGCCATGTGGAATGCACAAGGTCCCCACCTGGTTCTCATGTAACCCAGCTCGCATAAGTCATGCGGGGGGGGGCTCTAGCGAGTCTCCTCATCTCCCCCGCTTCCAGTACCTCACCTCCCACAGGACCCGACTCTCTTGGGAACTCAGTTTAAACAAAAAAGCACAGGTGCACCACAAGTGTACTCAGACACGAGAGAGAAAAAGATCTTCAGATTCATGTCCACGTGTATTCTTCAAATATCTTCTTTATTTTTATAATGTTTAAAAACACGATCAGGGTGATCACAACACAGCTGACGCGTTTCGTCCTTTACAAAAGGACTTCTTCAGGGTGTGATAGATCCGTCTAGTTGTTGGAATAACTCCAAAACCGGCCAAGTATAATATACTTCAAAATGATTCAGATATTTGGTGTACTTAGTACTTACTGAATCCATCGACGAGACACGCGTACACCGCGTACACTGACGGATCCGGGCCGGTGTTGGTATTCTGCGTGAATTCACTCCTCTTTCATCTCCACTTAACCCGGGACTAAAGACTGTTTCACCCGGGAGAGATTATGTTATTATCCTACAAACACCTTACTTGGTAGACAAGGCGATGCTTATACGCGAACCAAATATCTGAATCGTTTTGAAGTATATTATACTTGGCCAGTTTTGGAGTTATTCCAACAACTAGACGGATCTATCACGCCCTGAAGAGGGCCTTTTGTAAAGGATGAAACGCGCCGGCTGTGTCGTGATCACCCTGCTCGTGTTTTTAAACATTATCAAAATAAAGAAGATATTTGAAGAATACACATGGACACGAATCTGAAGATCTTTTTCTCTCTCGTGTCTGAGTACACTTGTGGTGCACCTGTGCTTTTTTGTTTAAACTAGGATATTCCAGTATTGGAACAACATTGTGACAGTGGGTGTTTTTTCGGTGTGCACACGACACTCTGGGTAGTTCCAGAATCTATGTATAACAGATAGGGATAGCAAATCAGGTGCTGTGACCTATAGGTTCCACTGTCTAGCTTCTCTCCCTTTTTCTTGGGAACTCACTCTGAAAGTCATGCATTATAGTGTCCCAGTTAGCTGCAATAGGGATTTTGCAGAGGCAGAGAGTTTCCGCTCTATGTAGGGTAATACTTTCAGCCTTAGCCCACACCAGTAGTGAGCATCTCCAGGCTAGTGAAGGAGGGGGTTCAGGAGACTTCCACCACCTCGTGATTAAGCATTTAGGCACCAGTAAACCCAAGTCCCGGAAACATGGTTACCCTCAGTCACTTACTCCTAGGAAAAAGGTGTAATATGCTTTTTTCCCAGGTGTGTGTCATGGTGATTCCAGTGCCAGGGGCGTAACTCAGTCCCCTGCATCCCCCGCAGTGCGGGGGGGTCCCCGAGCTGCAGGGTGCGCCCTCAGCACAGTACTCGGGCCTGAGAACTCTGGATTAAATCCTGAGCGGGGTCCCTCCGTGTACCTTGCAGGGGGGCCCCCTCAACTTTCGTTATGCCACTGCATGCACCAAAACACACGGTCGGGTTCCTGGTACACATAGCCTTGGCTGCAGCGCACAGAGATCTTATACTGCCGCACACAAAGGAAAAAAATTAGAGGGAACATTGCATGCGGCCCCCTGGTCAACAGGAGCACTCGGCTGCTGTTTACTCGACCCAGCACTAACATTAAAAATATATGAAATAGACAGGCAAGCATTTATTTCAAGGTTAATTTGTGTTAAAGAAAGACAGTTACTAGGGAATACGGTGCTTAACTTTAGAAACACCTTCATTTTCAAACACATCTTGTAGCAAAAGTGTAACAATATGACAATCTCTTCAAAATTCTAAAGGTGTATTTAACATGCAGAGCCCTTTCACCTTACTACAATTTAATATATCAGTGCATTGCAGGGGCGTAACAAAGGCCCCTGCAGCCCCCGTGGTGCGGGGGGCCCCTTCAGCCCAGTACCCAGTCAGCAGAGCTTCTGAGTGTGGTCGGAGGGGGCCCCCTTCGCGACTTTGTAGGTGGGCCCCCTCAAGTTTTGTTACGCCACTGGTGCATTGAGAAGTATTAATTTAAAAGTGATCGTTTTCAAACATGAATTTAGAGACATTAATTCTTCCCCTTACCCTGACAACAACCCCAATAGCGAACTAAAGAGGAAAGTTGGTTGTTATATGCACTCTTTGGGTGGCCTTTGTTCCTATTATACATGAACAACATTATAGTTTATTAAGTCAACACAGGAGAAGGTTTTGTACAGGGCACACTCTGAAATCATATATTTCGCTGTCCTCTCTCTTATATGTGAGAATGAAGAAAAAGGGGGGAAAGTGAAATTAAACAATTGCCAAGGATCACGCACTTTGGTGAGAAAGCCGGGATTCATCCCAGGTTTTCTGGTTTCACATTGTTCAATTCAGCCACTAGATGTATATCCTTCCCCCTAACTCCCTCGCCCGACCGCCACTCCGCTAGCATCAACGCGTCCCGGCTCCGGCACATCACAGAGACCAATGCTTTTAGCTCCTGATAAAATGTTTCCGAGTACCCATGTCCTAAGTAATAGTCTGGCGGGGGGAATTTTGGCTTGAGTTTCAAGTGTCAATGAAGACTCGATGCCTTCTCTCTCCAGCCGCCTTCTCGTTAACATCCCAAACAGGCCGTCCGTGACTCGTCCACTGACCCTCGTTTAAACTAAAGCGCCTTCCTCTCACAGCGCCTAGTTCGTGCAGAGTACCGTATCGCTCACTGGTCAGGGCTGCCCAAAGCAAACCCTGGGATGATGTCACAGATATTCATAGGAACGGCCTACGCTAAGGCATCCCTTTCACAGTCATCAAAGTTACAAGAGGGCGGCATAACCCCTGGTTTAGGGGAACATTCTTCACTGCGGTCTTTTATTTTTCCAATAAAACCAGCTGAAGGGATGAATGCCAGCGCCGACGGGCAGCAGTGAGGTCCGTTCCGGTATGGCACGCGCGCTAATCTGCAGCAACTGCATGCTTCACCCCGATTACCGTCCGCTCTCCTGGAATCCGCACACGTGCTGTCACCGTTCAAAATAACTCTCAGAACCCCAGAGAGCCGACAGCCTGGGAGCCTGGCGCAGCCTGGCGCGCGCTCTGCGGGGCTCGCGTGATCAGAGCTGATGGGCGGCACCGGTGGGAATGAAGCGTGCTCCGGCAGTGCAGTGGCTTCTGTTCTCATCCCCCGCCGATTAAAGGCTGTTCGCGTGGAGGCCCACGGCGCAGAGTGAGTTCCCGACTCCGAAGTCTTGCTTCCAGCTGCAGACCCTTGCACGTCTTCTGAGACCCGTTCTAAAAAGACTTTACCCAGGTCTTAAAAGTGGCATGAAAAAGTGTCTCTAAAAGGGCGTAGCCTAAGAGGGTCATTAGCAATTCCGAGAGAAGTGGTCTATGGAATAGGGCGTGGATGCAGTCCTGTAAACTATAATATTGTTAATGTCCATAGGTGCCACTCGACCTGCATTTTGGTACCTGTGTGTGAGCTTTCTGGTATTGTATCCAGACATGTCACACTGTAAGGGACATGCACGTAAAACAAGCCAGACCTATTAGCTTTGCCAGTGCTTGTTAGCAGTAGCAGATACATGATGAACACCGTTATTGTTCTGAATAATTCGAGTTGAAAAGGGAGACTGAATAAAACATTCCTAATGTCTGTGTAATTTTCTTCGTAGTGTCTCAGTCATTCTCGTTCTTCAGTTCCGCCACTTTCCTCCTCAGCCTCTCACAGCCCCCCCATTTGGCCCACTCCAAAACATTCACATTGCGATGACTTATACAGAGGAATGAGGCGTGGGTTGTGTTTTTGGGAATTCTTGGCCTCAGTTTTATTATCGTGTAGAACTGGCACTACTACCTCGTTAGAAAAGCATGAATCACTTTGACGTGTTATCATTTTGCCAGTTCAAAGCTCATACCCAGTCATCGATCAATAACTTTTGCCAAACAACTCTGCCTCAAATCATAGCGTTTCAATCGTTCTTATGTCATCCATCATACATGTCAGTTTTGTGTCGTCGGCGGAGGTGACCGGCACTCTTCCCCGAGCTGATCCGGCAGCGGCCGCGGCCGCGGCTGGACAGGATCGTCAGTGGGGACGCGAGGTACTTCTTCCTTCCCCTCCTAGTTTCCTCTCCTTCAGCTTCCATTTCCGCTCAGCTAGTTGCTGTCCCCGCTCCTCGTATTGAGGGTACTCACGGTGCAGCAATGCTTGTAACCCCATTCCCCTCCAGCCTTTGCTAGGTTGCTACCCCCTCAATGAAGGGTGAAAAAAAAGCAGGGCTTCTGATTAGCCTAATGTTTCGCGCCCTTCAATTCCTTCTTGGTGCTCTTTCGACCCCCCCCCCCTTTGTTTCCTGTGGGGAGCGGGGGCCTCCCCTTGTTTGGCACTCTATGGCATGCAAAACCGTTTTTTCCGGGCCCCAGGCGGTTGTCAACGCCCCTTTGTGGGAGTCCTTTCTGCCATTCTGTTAGTCACTTACATGCTTTTTTATCCATCATCATCTGACATCCTCCAGCTGACCAAAAGACACACAATTGATGGACAGAATGCAGAACAAACCAAAACATTCACCCCCAGTCAAGAGATCTGGGTGAAATCCATCATTCTTTTGCTCACTATGCCACCCCAGTTTAGACCTGGCCATATCCAAATCAGTCTAGACCCTGTGCCTCATGGGAACAGTCCAGCCCGAAGTGCCAAGCCAGGTCCTCCCTGGACCGGAAATAAGCATCCTAAGACCGGTTTCAGGGTTTCACCCCTCTTCAGCCAGGATAGCTTGATTCCAGTGGCACAGTGAGCCCAGGTCCCACGTCTGGGCATTCATGGTGTACTTAGGGTGAGAAAGCAAAAGACACACAATTGATGGACAGAATGCAGAGCAAATCAAAACATTCACCCCCAGTCAAGAGAACTGGGTTAAATCCATCATTCTTTTGCTCACTATGCCACCCCAGTTTAGACCTGGCCATATGCAACTCAGTCTTGACCCTGTGTCGCATGGGAACAGTCCAGCCCGAACTGCCAAGCCAGGTCCTCCCTGGACCGGAAACAAGCATGCCTAGGACCGGTTTCGGGGTTTCACCCCTCTTCAGCCAGGATAGCTTGATTCCAGTGGCACAGTGAGCCCAGGACCCACGTCTGGGCATACCTGGCGCGCTTAGGGCGAGAAAGCAAAAGACACACAATTGATGGACAGAATGCAGAACAAATCAAAACATTCACCCCCAGTCAAGAGATCTGGGTTAAATCCATCATTCTTTTGCTCACTATGCCATCCCAGTTTAGACCTGGCCATATGCAAATCAGTCTAGACCCAGTGCCTCATGGGAACAGTTCAGCCTGAACTGCCAAGCCAGGTCCTCCCTGGAACTGAAATAAGCATCCTAGGACCGGTTTCAGGGTTTCACCCCTCTTCAGCCAGGATAGCTTGATTCCAGTGGCACAGTGAGCCCAGGACCCACTTCTGGGCATACCTGGCGCTCTAAGGGCGAGAAAGCAAAAGACACACAATTGATGGACAAAATGCAGAACAAATCAAAACATTCAGCCCCAGTCAAGAGATCTGGGTTAAATCCATCATTCTTTTGCTCACTATGCCATCCCAGTTTAGACCTGGCCATATGCAAATCAGTCTTGATCCTCCACCTGACCTGCATATCTCGCACCTAATCTCTTTCCTGTTAAGCATGCCATTCCCCTTGCTCTGTCTTTAGTCTCAACCACAGAGCTCCCAATCGTGGCCCTTTTAAACACCTAGGAGCAGATTCACAAGCCCCTTGTGCCTCTTTTGCGTCATTTTTAACATGGGAAAAATGATGCAAAAGTGGCGCATGGAGCTTGTAAATCTGCCCCCCTAGGGGCTTATTTACAAGTCCCTTACGCCGCTGGTACGTCACTTTTTCCCATGTTAAAAGTGACACACCAGCGGCTCAAGGCGCTTGTAAATAAACCCCCTAGAGGTGACTAAGTTCAAAGTAGGCACTATACGAGCGTAATATGCTGCACAGAGAAAACAACAGAAACACTACATCCTGGAAAAAGCACACCTGGTTAGGAAATGTAAGATTAAGTAAAACGTGAAAAATAAACAGGAAGTACCTCAGTGACATGGATTTCTTTAAGGTTTTTACAGTCATTGTTCGGAAGTCGAGAATGTTTCCATAATTCAGTTTGGAGAGTGCAAGCGCTTGGACTACAGACTTGAAATCTGAATCACGAAGGAACTGCCCGAAGCCTGCCTTCACAGCTTCTACTTTGACCATAAAGATTCCAAATGGACGACACCATGAACGTGTGGTCCATTGGTGAACATTAATTTGGAGCAAACTATGGGGAAACAACTTACAAAATAAGGCTACCCTGAAGTTACAATACCACATACCATC
Source organism: Triturus cristatus (assembly GCF_964204655.1). Classification (NCBI taxonomy): domain Eukaryota; kingdom Metazoa; phylum Chordata; class Amphibia; order Caudata; family Salamandridae; genus Triturus; species Triturus cristatus. Next base: position 1,348,636,207 of record NC_140590.1, read on the forward strand.
CCCCTTAACAAACCAAGCAAAGAGGCCCATTTAACAAGAAAAAGCAATAACAAGGGCAAAAACATGATAAGACATGAGTAATTACCATCAGACAAAGAAGAGACAAGCATGAGTTTAACTTCCAATTCACAGCCATAATCATATTGAAATTCCAAATCCACCCATCATCTATCTTGACAGCTCCCGAAATACTCTAATTACTCTATGCGGTTTACTGAAATGAGAAACAACTTTCCCAGGTAACTTAATCTTTAGCAAATCACCAACTTTAATGGAAAAAGGTTTAACAGCTTTGCAAAGATCAAGACCTTCTTTTCTTTTCATCTGAAGTTGAGATTCCCACAACTTACACACATCATTCAACTCCTCTGACCTTGAAGAACCCTTTCAATAAATCCCCACCCAGGGAAGGCTCACCATTGTGAAAGGTTTAATTTTTTTTAAATACCCTTTTTATTGAACAATTGTAGCATTACAGCAGGTGAGGAGTTCAAAATCAGATTATATCGAGACAGTTCAGTAGGCTCAAGAGTCATTAGTCCCAACATACAATTTTGATCATGCATTTTTCGCCAATCATGTTTATGGAAGATCAATTTCCACCCTTCCTCTCCATAATTAAGCTACGGGGGAGATACATATGTCACCCCTGAAAACGTTCCATTTGGCCCATTTTTGGTCCCATTTCTTTAGGCAACCTCTGTGCTTAAATACCTCCTTCTCCACAATCATAGCACTATCCATATATTTTTCCCATCCCCGTAACGTTGGCTAATCCTCTGTTCCCCATTTCTAAGCAATATTCCTTTTTGCTAGGGTGAGCCCCAGTGAGACCCAGGCTTGTCTAGTGTGAGCTAAGTTAGTGGCTTCCCATATGTTGAGTAGGTAAAGTCGTGGGGAATTGGTGATATTTTTCCCACCCACCTCCTTCAGTTTGGTGGTGATCCCCTCTCAGTATTGGCGTATAGCCGGACACTTCCATAATATATGGAAACATTTAGCTTCCTTAGCGCAGAGCCCAAGGCACCCAGAGTCAGGTCTCCTTCCCATTTTAACCAGCATGCCAGCAAAAATGTTTTTTCTTTGTAGGGTTTTTAATTGAATTAGTCTTAGCCTCATTGGGATAGCTAGTTCTCTTGGGGATGAGAGTGCCTCTTGCCAGTCCTCCTCCTCTAGGTTCCCTACATCAGCTTCCCAGAGTTGCCGGAGACGCACTAGTGGATCCGGCCTATTATTTATTAATTTACAATAGGTTAAAGATGTTGCTTTACGCAGCATGGGTTACGTTAGGCGTCTATCCTCCAGCGGGGATGCCTCAGGCAGAGCTTCTCCGCTTGGTACAGCGGTTTTTATGGCATGTCTTATTTGTAGATACCTGAAAGCCTCCGAACCCGCCAATTGGTTTCTGCTTGAAGGTCCTCGAATGGGACTATCCTCTTCCGCTTCCAAAGGTCACCAACTGACGAGATACCAATTGTGTCCTATTTGTCGAACCCCAGGCGTTTACTCAATGTACCCAGTTGCTCGGTCTCCCACAGAGGGGTGTTCAATGTTATTTTCTTGTGCCATCCCAGTTTTTTTGTTACTTGGTGCCAAATTGCTACAATTTGAGCCGTGGGATCTGTAAGGCACTGGCGTTTGGGGTAGGAATAGAGTGCCCTCTGGTAGGCACCCGGGCTCATTATCTATTTGTTTGTCTGTATGCCGGCTCAGATGGTGAGGCATAAAACCATTGATTAATTACTGCCAATTGGTAGGCCAAATAATACTGTTTGAGGTTGGGTAAAGCAAGTCCCCCATCATACCACCCTCTCGTCAATTTATGTGTTGCAATACGTGGGTTTTTTCCATCCCATGATAAAGCCCTCACCTCGCTCTCTATGCTGGTGAAGTACGTGTCTGGAACCCTATAGGGAGTATTTTGTAAAACATACAGAAATCGGGGCAGAGCCAACATCTTAAACAGTGCCGCCCTGCCCAGGAGAGTTAAGGGCAAAGCTCTCCAATGGAGCACGTCATTGTGAAGTCGCATCAGTGGGGCCTTGAGATTAGTGTCGTAGAATCGGGATGGATCTGGAGTTATGTATATACCAAGATATCAGAATTCCTCAGTCGCTACAGTGATTTTATTGTATTTAGGTGTCGGTGGTGGGGGTCCTTGAAGCATGTATAGTATGGATTTTGGCCAGTTGATAGTATAGCCTGAGTGCTTCCTGTAAATTGCGAAGATGTAGAGGATCCTGTGGATCGAGGCTGTTGGGGCTCAATATATAATAAAATATCATCTGCATAAAGGGAAATTCTATCTTCATGCTGTTCTGTCCATTTCAACCCTCTGATCATGGGGTACCCCCTCACCCATGTTGCTAGTGGTTCTAGTATCAAGGCGAATATAAGGGGTGACAGGGAGCATCCCTGTTGGGTTCCCCTTCTTAGCCGAAATTGCCAGGATGTGTGTTGGGTGATGACTATTTGTGCTGTCGGGTGTGCGTATAGTAATTTTACCCAGTTTGTGTATTTAGGACTGAAACCCATGTGTTATAGGACAGCGAGTACATAAGGCCATTCGATCGTGTCGAATGCCATTTTTGCGTCTAGTGACAACAGGGCCGCGCCTTCTTGAATTGTGTTAACCCTTTCTAGTACCCCTTGCAATCTCCTAAGATTGTAGGCTGTGTTTAGACCAGACATAAATCCTGATTGATCCGGATGTACAAATTGACAAATGATAGGAATTAGTCGGTTAGCAAACACTCTGGCTAGGATTTTGGTTTCAGCATTCAACAGTGAGATGGGTCGATAGGAATTGCACCTCACCGCTGGTTTACCTTGCTTGTGTATCACTACGATAGAGGCTAGCCTTAAATCGCTCTGAAGGGAACCTTTCTGGTAGCTGTCTAGGTACATGGACAGAAGCACCGGTGTTATCTTGGAGGTCATTAGTTTGAACAGCTCTATTGGTAGCCCGTTGGGTCCCATAGCTTTCCCCGGTTTTATCCCCCTTATAGCAAGTGCTAATTCCTCCTCTGTGGGGTCATCCTCAAGGGATTCGCGGTCCTCTGGGGTCAAGGTATTAACAGGGATGGTGGCCAGCAGGTCTCTGGAGTTTGTGGATGTTGTTGTAGTGGTTGATAGAATATATTAGAGCAAAGTGAGAGGCAAGTGCCTCAGCAATCTTTTGTGGGTCTCTCAACAATTCCCCTGACTCTCCTTCTATGAGGGGCACCCATCTCGGAGCACTGTCGCGCCTCTCTAGCCATGCGAGCAATTTCCCAGTTCCGGCCTTTTGTTTAGATCTAGCTGCCTCCGTTGCTAGTTGACTGAAATCTTGTCTTTTCAGATTGAGGGTGTGTCTAACTAGATAATCATCTGTGGTTGCCACCGTGCCCTCCTAACCTTGAATTTCCTGCTCTAAGGTCTCTACCTGCGCCCTCAACTCCTTCTTATGGCCTACCATTAGTGAGCGCACGCCGCCCCTAATCACTGCCCCGAAGGCACCCCATAGGATCTGTTGTGAATCTACCGTATTTGTGTTTTCAAGTACTGATCTACTTCTTTTATAAGTTCGGTCTAAACATGTGGGATTTTCAGGCACCCTGGATTAATCGTGAGAGTTGCATGCCAATTCTCAGGTGGTATTTTTATCTGGGTAAGGACTGGGGAATGGTCGGAGATGCCGCGTGCCAAACACCTTGCCTCAGTGAAGCTGGAAACATCTCCAACATGTGTCAACAGATGGTCTATTCGAGACTGACTAACATGGGCACCCGAATGAAAAGTATTTTGGAATGTCTGGGGATTAAGGTGCCGCCAGATGTCCACCAGGCCAAAGGCTGTGAGGAAGTCTGCCAACTCTGAGGTATCTTGCGGATCTCGCCTAGGGGGCCGTCGGTCGACCTGCCCGTTCACCGGCAACCTAAAATCACCACCCATTAACAAAGTCCCCCGGGGAGGTCCAACAAGAATTTGCCCAGGTCTGTCAGTGTGGTTTTTTTTTCAATACAGGGGGGACATAAATCAAAAGTACATTGAGTGGCCTCCCCTGCCACATTCCTGCTATTGCTGAAATTCTGCCCTGAGCATCCACCCATGTGTTATTTATTATGTTGGGGCAGCTTTGCGTACTAGGATACCTGTTCCTCTCGAGCTGGAGGTGAAGCCTGCATGGGCTGCTAATCTATATCCCCATCTGTCTAATGCTCTGCACCTGTTGCCCACCAGATGTGTCTCCTGCAACAGAGCGACGTCGGGGGCCTGGCGTTTTAAGTATTGGAGTACTCCCCATCTTTTTAATTTGTCCCCCATCCCGTTAATATTCCAGGTGAGGAAGCGGAGCGTTCTTTTCATCTTATTGTATGCCATGTTTTATGAAGGTAATGGGGTCGTCTCCTAACCAGGGTGTGCATTCAGTTTTCGATCTGTATCGCGACCGGGACGTTAAATTGACCTGTACCTGCATACATGTATTCACATCTCTCACTGCTGTTACAACTAAGTAACAAAAGAAAACAAACCAAACAATTGCCCCCCCAATTTGTCCCTTGACATCCCCCTTCCTGCCTCCCTGCATTGCGCCACCCCAACTGTGCAGAGTGCCTATCGCCCACCCCTAGTATATTGAGGTACATGATCCAACCCCACCCCCGGAGTCCATCATTGCTAGAACTTAGTATAACATCTTTATAGGTAAAACAAGTGTTTCGATGTACCCCGCCTCGTCTGCACCTGTGCCCCTCGGGAGCGTCTATCAGTGTAACTATTTGGCATCAGATATCTAGAATGATGCATTACAGTCATACGTTGCTCTTATGCAGGATAAAGGCATTAGGGTTCTCAGATGTCTTACTGTGAGCAGATGTCTCTTTGCGTTCAGTCCGTGTGGCCTGCCTCCGGTAGATCTTGCGACATTTTGGTATCCATCGTGTTCACTGCATGGCTTTCTGTTCTGTCTCGGTTTCCACTGCCACGTCCTTCTTTATGATTTCACTTTCCAACAATGCGCCATCCATTGAGCCAGTCCCATGATTCCTCTGGGCTATTGAAAAACCTCGCCTCTGACTTGACACGTAGTTTTGCTGGAAACAACATGGCGTACTTGATTTCCTGATCATGCAAGGCTTATTTCACTTCTAAAAAAACTGCGACGTTGTCTTTGAACTTTAAGCATGAAATCAGGAAAAAAATGTATTTTGCTATTTTCGAGACTGACCGATGGGGCCGTGCATGCTGTATGGAGTATTATGTCTCTGTCGCGAAAGTTGAATACTCTTGCCAGTATGGGCCTGGGTGGTGCACCGGGTTTTGGTCTCCCACCCGGTATTCTATGCGCTCTTTCAATGGAAAAATAATTGGATAGGCCTCTGGGTTGAAGATGTTGTGCCATGAGTTCCTCTACAAATAAGTCCACCGCCTGGCCCTCTGCCCGCTCTGGCACCCCTAGTATACGAACATTATTGCTCCACATCCTACCTTTGTAGTCATGCAGTTGATTGTCCATACTGTCCCTGCTGACTTGGAGTTCTTTAATCAGATTCTTAAAGAGGGCATTGTCCGTTGTTAAGGACTTGGAGGTGGATTCCACCTCCTTGATTAGATCGCTCATGTTAGGCATGTCCGCCCTGATTAATGAAACTTCTGAGGCGACAATGTCAATTCTACTTTCTAAGGATGCGCGCACGGATGTAATAGCTGTCAATATGTCCTGCAAAGTAGGGTCCTGCTGTTCCTCTGCTGATCTCGTCGTTGTATTCGTATCGTCTGATCCCTTTTGCCACGCAAATTTGTCCAATTTGACTTGCATCATAGTACGGCCACTGCGACCTCCTGCCATTTTTGCCCACTGTGTGTATCAACCAGCCGGTTGAGGGGTTCAGGCCTTGCTGGGTACTCTCCACCGCCTGCTCAAGGGCAGAGGCCCTGTCTGGCCTGTCGGGTTCCACCAGCTAGGCCTACGCCGTGTTTTCGCATCACTGTCAGAGGGTCGCTTGTGTCTTGAATTTACAGCTCGGTGATGCCGCCCAACCCCTTTCGATAAATCTAGGCCCTGGCTTATGCCTCACCTTTGTCCCATTGCACGGTGCGTATATGCATCCACACCGCTACGCGGGCCTGCTTATCTCTCTGGCGCCGTTGCGGGGGTTGGGTGTTGCCTGTTGTATCAGGCGGGCTTAGAGATGGCTTCGCCCGTTCTTGTAGCACGAAGAGCTTCTAAGGGTGCGTTGATCCCGTGAATCTTGCGGAGACTGGGTACGTCTGAATTGTACCACTAAGGCCGCTGTTACGTCTCCCTTCTACCCCACCTTGGAGTCATGTATTTTCTTTACCCCCCCACCCCCCCCCAGTGGACGGATCTACCGCAGGCCCATTTCGTCCCCTGCCTTCGCGGCTCCGTTGTTGATGATCAGCAGGGCCTCGATGTAACTCATTCAGAGTCTCGCTCCTCGCCCGTATGGATCAGGGCGAATCTCCGCTCACTCACTCCGTATCTTCTCGGCACTTGGCTCAAATAGTGTCCGAGTTACCAGGACCTTGTGGGGTGAATTACAGCTCCTTATGCTCGGATCATTGCTTGGATTTTTGGACTTTCCGGACATGGTACGCTGGAGCTGACCTAATGCGCGGCCATCTTTCACGGCAGTTGGCCCCCCCCCCGGTATCTTGCATTCTTGACCACAGCAGAGGGTGCCTTTTGTATTTAAGTCTGTTATCAAAGAGGAATTCCGCGGATTTGACATTTAGGGTGGACCGGCCGTAGCGGGCACCGGGCATTTCATGTGTGGGTTGCCAGGGTGGGGCCGGTTTTGGACTCCTGGGGAGGCCGTTTTGGTACAGGGTGTCGGTTTTGCAGCTTAGCTGCAATTTCGGCCCCCTGTAACTAAAGTGTCTTCTATGCGCGCACCGCCACCCCCCGCATGGCCGACTCTACTCAAATGCCAGGGCTGGTTTGCGTTCCCAGTCCAGCCTTGTTGACATTCTCCACCACAGCCGGTTGGAAACCTTGGGGACTGCACCAGTTAATCCGTACCTCGATGGGAAGGCTGGATTTTTTAAAGAGATTAGTAGAACTCTGTCCTTGTAGAGTTTAGTTTTAAGTGATGGTTTGACATCCACTTTTGAATTTTGTTCAAAGTGTTGTCGAGCAAGTAAATGTCATTTAGGGAGGCAGTCTGCAAGTAAGAGTTTTTAAGGATCTCACCAAGTGGTTCCAGGTAGAGGTTTAATAGGGTAGGGGACAAATCGAGTCTTGGGTAACCCCTAGTGAAAGGTTGACTTTGCTCGATATGGAGCTCCCTATTTTAATTACTTGAAAGCAGTTCAAAAGGTAGGAAGTGAACCAGCTTAGAACTGTTTTATTGGTGCTCATGCAAGCCTTCAAAATGTTAACCAGAGCACCATGTTTGGCGTTTCAAACACTGTAGAGAGGTTAAGAAGGATGAGTAGGCAGGAGTTACCTGAGTCTAAGCCGCAGAGAGAGTTGTTGACCCCTTGAGGAAGGGCAGTCTGAGTGATGTAGCCTTGACTTTGTTTTCAAAACAGTGGGGGCCCTTTTTAAAGGCAATGGATACTTAATATAATTAAGCAATTACTATAAACTGTAAATATTGATCTTAGTCATGAATCTAAAACAGAAAAAACAATCACTCTAAACAATAAATGTCAAGTAAGAGAGAAAACAAACTAGCTCCCATTGAATAGTGCATATATTGAGGGCCTCATTACAATATCGGTCAGAATGACCGTCTGACCGACTCGTCTTCAGAAACATTCTGACTGACTCAGCCACAAGCTCTCCGACAGTCTTATTACGATTCATAGCGGGTAAATCTCCGAATGAGTTGATCGGAAACCATTCCCCCTGATCACGTCAGTCGGAAACATCCAAACCGACCGAGTCAGTTGGAAAAGCCGCCGTATAGGCATTCCGCTTACAAACAAGACTCGGTTGACCCTACAAACAGATTACGATGCATCCGACGCTGTTTCGGAACCGTGCTGGCTTGTGTTGCACACGCCAAGTGTAAAGTACCAAAATCAGTAACAAGCATAGGCAGCGCCAAATGAAAAAAAAAATCAAATATTAGCCAAGCCCACCAATCCACCTATAAGATAAGCAAAAAAGTTGCCATGATCCTCTGCTCACACACAACTGCTGCCAGCATAGAGAGAAGAGATTTTCGAAATTCCCTGCTATCTGCCCTGCACACACTCATACACTTCATCCACCACACAACTGCACTGATCTCTTTTTTTGTTAAATACCTTCTTACAAAAACACACTCAATTTATCTTCACTCTCACCTTCACCCTCACCATTCCCCAGACGAAGCAGCCACGGTTCACACTATCTGAGTTGATAGTGCTTGTAGATGAAATCATCAAAGTAGAGCCACATTTATTTGGGACCCTAGTCCAACAGACCCCCATCACCTAGAAAAACAGGGTGTGGGACAGGATAGTCAACAAGGTGAACTCTGAGGCATCTGCCCGCGCTCAATGGAGGATATCAGGAGTAGGTGGTATGAGATCAGAAGGAGGGTCAGAAAACCATCAGGAAAAAATATTTAAATGCCCAAAGAACTGGCGGTGGCCCTCCTCCACCACCTCTGCACTTCACTTCCCGGGCAGAGAAGGTGTGTGCCATCCTTGAGCTGAAGAGTGTCTATGGACTCACAGAAGGACCAGAGTCTGGTAAGTAGCTTCTCCACATTCCACTTAAGTTAGCAATTACACCTCTATAGACATCACTGTAAAAGACCCAGTTAAAAAAATCACAGTTTTTAGATCACAGTCAATGAGTATGTGATGTGTATGTCATATAGATAAACCACATACCTGCAATGAAAACTATTACCATGTACATACTTCTTCCAAACTCAAAGCAAGGCTTCGTGCTCCAAACACCAGTCCCCAGTGTCAGCCATCTTGGCAGACATGTCCACTCACTCTCAGGAAAGCAGAGTTCCCAGGTAGGCTGTTTGGGATGGCTGGGAAGGTGTGCGGAGGACAGGGCCTGATGGAAGATGCAGTCAGTGCAAAGACTCCTCCTCCCACCCAGCACAACAAGCCCACCTGGAATTCTGCTTCCTTGACAATCAGTGGAAATGTACTGGCAAGATGGCTGACACTGCTACATGGTGTCTGGAGCAGAAGGCCTTGATGGCAGTTGTAGTCAGGTCAGACAACAGGCATCAGTGTCAGACATCCTGCTAGTACATTTTGCACCATTGTAAGGAAAGCGTAGTTCATGCTAGGCTGTTTGAGCTGGGTGGGAAGGTGTACGTAGGACAGGGTCTGATGGGAGTTTTCGCCATTGCAAATACTCCTCTTATCATCCAGCTCTGCTAACTCCTCTTTCAGGTAGCCATATGCCAGGATGAAGTGGTTGTGCTGGGTGGGAGGAGAAGTATTTGACCCGACTACATCTCCCATCAGGCCCTGTGCTACACACACCTTCCCACCAAGCCCAAACAGACCAACTGGGACTCTGCTTTCCTGACAGTGAGGGGAAATGTGCTGGCAAGATGGCTGACACCGGGGACTGGTGGTCAAACTACAACGCCATGATGGGAGTTGTGGTCAGCTCAGACAACAGACACTAATGTCAGACAACTTACCAGCACTTTTCCACTCACTGTCAGGAAAGCAGAGTACCAGGTAGGCTGGTTGGGATGAGTGGGAAGGTGTGTGGAGGACAGGGCCTGATAGGAACTGGAGTCAGTGCAAACACTCCTCCTCCCACCCAGCCCCAAAAGACCACTATGAACCATGCTTTCCTCACAGTAGAGTGGAAATGTAGCAGCAAGATGGCTGACCATGGGGACTCCTGTTCAAACCACAAGGCCATGATGGGAGTTGTGGTAAACTCAGACAACAGGCATCACCGTCAGACAGCTTGCCAGTTCACTTTCCTCATTGTCGGGACACCACTCTTCCTGGTGGCCTGGTTGAAGTGGGTGGGAAGGTGTGTGTGGGCCCAGCCTGATGGGAGTTGTAGTGGCAGCAAACACTCCTCCTCATACCCAGCACTACAAGCCCACATAGAACTGTGTTTCCCTAACAGTGATTGGGAATGTACTGTCAGGATGGCTGACACTGGTGACTAGTTTTGGAAGCACAGGGCCTTGATGGGAGTTGGCTTCAAGTTCAACACCATGCAGCAGTGTCAGCCATCTTGCTAGTCCACTTCCCTTCACTGTCAGGTAAGCATATGCCCAGAGTAGTTGGCTGGGCTGGGTACAGGAGGAGTATTTTCAATGGCTACAACTACCACCAGGCCCTGTCCTACACACACCTTACCGCCCAGCTTAAACAGCCCACCATGAACTAAGCTTTCCTCACAGTGTTTCAAAATGTATTACCAGGATGTCTGACACTGGTGACTGGTGTTTTACTTTGCCACAACTACCAACAGGGCTCCGTGCTCAGAACAGCAGTCCCCAGTGTCAGTCATTTTACCAGTACATTTCCACTCACTGTCAGGTAGCCATAGGCCCAGATAAACTTATTGTGCTGGGTGTGAGGAGGAGTTTGTGCTGTCACTACAACTCCCATATGCCCTGGACCCACACACACACCTTCCCACAGAGCTCAACCAGCCCACCAGGAAATGTGGTGTCCTGACAATGAGGGAAAGTGAATTGGAAAGATGTCTGACACTGGTGCCTGGTGTCTAAGCTGACCACAACACCCATCATGGCCTTGTGCTCCAAACACCAGTCCCTAGTGTAAGCCATTTTGGTAGTCCATTTCAACTCACTGTAAGGGACAGCATAGTTCTTTGGGTGCTTGTTGTGCTAGTTGGGAGGAGGAGTGTTTGCAGTGACTCCATCTCCCATCAGGCCCTGTCCTACACACACCTTCCCACCCATCCCATCTAGCCCACATTGGACTCTGTTTGCCTGACAGTGAGTGGAGGTGTACTATCAAGATGGCTGTTACTGGTGACTGGTGTCTGACTTGATCACAACTCTCATCATGGTGTTGTGCTTTGAATGCCAGTGCCCAGTGTCAGCCATCTTGACAGTACATTTCCACTCACTGTCAGGAAAGGAGAGCTACTGCTTGCTTGTTGAGCAGGGTGGTAGGAGGAGTGTCTGAGATCACTATATTTCCCATCAAGCCCTGTCTTTCACACACTTTCCCACCCATCCCAAACAGACCACCTTGGACTCTGCTCTCATGACAGTAAGGGGAAATGTGCTGGCAAGATGGCTGATACTGGGGACTGGTGTTAAAACCACAAGGCCATGATGGGAGTTGTGGTCAAAGTCAAACAACAGGCACCAGTGTCAGCCATCTTGAGTGTCCATTTCCACTCACTCTCATGTAGCCATAGGCCCAGATGAACTGGTTGTGCTGGGTGGTAAGAGTGTGTGTAGTACAGGGCCTGTAGGGAGATGTAGCCATTACAAATACACCTTCTCTCACCCAGACCAGCTAACTCCTCTGGCCCCTTTGGGTACCTGACAATGATGGGAAGTGTATTATCAAGATGTCTTACGACACTGGTGCCTGCTGTCAGAGTTGACCACAACTCCCATTGGCCTTGTGGTTTAAACAGCAGTCCCCAGTGTCAGCCATCTTGCTAGTACATTTGCACTCACTGTCAGTAAAGCATAGTTCCAGGTGGTCTGTTTGGGCTGGGTAGGAAGGTGTGTGTGGGGCGGGGCGGGGCCTGATGGGGGATGAAATCAGTGCAAGACTCCTCCTCTCACCCAGCACAACCAGCTCATTTGGATCTAAGGGTATCTGACAGTGAATGGAAGTATACTAGCAATATGGCTGACACTACTGCATGGTGTCTGAGCTGATCTCAACTCCCATCATAACCTTGTGGTTTGAACAGTAGTGACACTCAAGTGAATGCCTGTAAGGAGTCAAATGTGTGACTGCTTAGTTTGTGCCTACACAGATCATGTATTTTGTACATTTACTCCATATTTTAAAGAGTTCATAAACTGTGCTTACAGCTATTTTGTATCTAACTATTTTCCTGAACTTTGGTTTGAGTGCTGATGGATGGTCTGTCTTTGAAACATACACTCCTCCTTGCACCCAGCCCAACCAGCTGACCAGGAAAAGTGTTGTCCAGTCAATGATGGGAAGTGTACTTGCAAGATGGCTGTCATTGGTGCATGGTGTATGGAGCGCAAGGCCTTGATGTGAGTTTAGTTCAAGTTATACACCATGCACCTGTGTCAGCCATCTTGCTAGTCCATTTCCACTCACTGTCAGGAAAGCAGAGTTCCAGATAGGCTTTTAGCACTGCGTGGAAGGAGGAGTATTTGCAATTGGGCACATCTCACATCAGGCCACGTACTATATTAACTCTTACCACCCTGCACAAACAGCAGCCCTGGAACTATGCTTACCTGACAGTGAGTGGAAATGTATTTGCAGGATGGCTGAACTGGGGACTGGTGTGTGGTGTGGCCACAACTCTCAGAAGACCCTGACCTACACACACTCTTCGCATCCAGCCCAAACAGCCCTTCAGGAATTAGGCTTTTCTCACAGTGGTTCCAAATCCACTAGCAGGACGGCTGAAAATGGTGAATGGTGTTTTACCTGTCCTCAACTCCCATCAAGGACTTGTGCCACAGACACCAGAACCCAGTGTCAGCCATCTTGCAATTAGATTCACCCTCACTGTCAGGAAAGCAGAATTACAGCTGTGCTGGTTGGGCTGAGTGGGAGGATGAGTGTTTGATATCACTACATCTCCCATCAAGCCATGTCTTTCACACACCTTCCCACACAGCCCAAACAGCACCCCTGGAACCCTGCTTTGCTGACAGTGTTTGGGAATGTACTGGCAAGATTACTGGCACTGGAGACTGTTATCTGACTTGACCACAGCTCTCATTATGGCCCTGTGCTACAAACACCAGTCCCCAGCATCAGCCAACTTGCTACCACATTTCCACTCACAGGCAGGAAAGCAGAGTGCCAGGTCGGCTTGTGGGGCAGGGTGGGAGGAAGAGTGTTTTAGTTTCACTAATACATCATAATCACTCAAACCTCAGCTCATGAAATTAGGTAGCCACAATGTAGTAAAGTAGGATCTGCTTTTATGGTTACCCTCACTTTTTGCTTGATATAATGCTGTTTCTGACTAGTCTGACTGGGATCCTGTTAATCAGGACTCCAGTCTCTGTGCTTTCTCCCCTAAATTGGTTTGGTAAGTACCTAGGAACATCCCAGATTGGACGCTGGTGTAACCTTATCAGTCCCTAGTATATGGTACTAAGGTACCCAGGGCATAGGTACACCAGGGGTCCCCCATGGGCTGAAGCATGTATTATGCAAGCCATGGGAGACCACTGAATTCGTAACTACAGGCCTGCCATTGCAGCCTGTGTAAGCTGGTGCTAGCACCACTTGCGAAAGATATAGATTTACCATATCTGAGGTTACTGCACTTAAAACCTATGTCACCCCTAGAGCAGGCCTTTCAATCCTGAAGGCAGGGTGCTCAGTTCTAAGTGTGAGGGTGCCCCTGCATGAGCAGGATACCCCTACAAACTACAGAGTCAATTCTCCAGGGTTGTAAGTGAGACAGCCATATAACATATAGAGGGGCACTGCATCATTACGCGATGACCATCTCGAAACTGACTGTAACGAATCCTATCGTGTTTGGTATCAAACATGTTTGAATCATACCCCACAGAGTAAACTGTGTGGGAGGTATGATTCCATGCACCGTAAAGCTCCTCTGGGAGGCCCTCGGTGCTCCCGGTACCCGTCTTCCAGACCTGGACAGCAAGCTAGGCTGCTGCCGGCCAGAGGCACGTTTCTGCCTCCTGCTGCTGAGCCAAGCTCGGGCAGGGGAAGGCAGAATAATAGGTATCCTGTCACAGGGAGGTGTGACCACCTCCCAGACCGGGTTTAGTGTATTGGGGCAGGGTGGGGACCCTTGCCAGCGCCACATAGTCTTTATGCAGGGCACACTTGGTGCCCTCCACGCATAGTCCAGTTCAAACCAGTTCAGGGAGCCATTGGCTCCAGCTCTGGCGTGAAACTGGACAAAGGACAGGGGAGTATCCTCCCCCTTGTCCAGCCCCTCCTTAGGGAGGGACCCCTGAATTGTCCCAACCCTTTCCATAGGGTATTTAGGGGATTACCTGTGGGTGGGTAAATGTAAATGTCAAGGTACTTATAGAGCGCACTGTCATCAGACGGCCACCTTGCGGTGTCGCCTTTGCGGTTTCCTGGCACTGATACTCATACCGCTGTGGAACCCCTCCTGGCTTTCCCTGTGAAGTGTCCACTCCTGGGCACCCCCAGCGTGAAGCCAGGCATCCTTAGCGCTGCTGGGGCCGGTGTGGAGGCTAAGCAAGCTATTGCCCAGAGTTGCAGCGTGGGGCCCGTGATTAGAATAGGCACCTAGGCGAGAATAGACAGGTCCGAGGAAATTGAGCCCGAGCCCCGCCGAGGCGGGAATCGAACCCTGGTCCCTGGCCAGAACTCTGCTTCAGGGTCTGCCGCTCTAACCATTGAGCCACACTCCTCCTCTAGTGGGTCCCTAGAATTGTCATGGTACAAGTTTCATTTCAGACACCACTTCTTCTTCAATGGTCTGGGCACTCTAGGCTTCGCTCTAGGCATCAAGGCTGCAACCGAGAAGACTTTTGCTGCTCCTGATTTAGTTGCCCTGCTCGTCTACTGCAATGTCCGTGCCTGTGCACCATACAGGAACCTTCCAAGGCCTGTGGGCATCTGTGGAAATATACCTTTTTAGGGGTACACTGGTGCAGGGTCACCCTTTTGTCCACGGGTTCAAAAACTAACAAAGTAGAGATCAGCACTGGAGTTGGGAATAAATAACATATTTATTAATCACTCATGAGTGGGACCACGTCCACACAGCACTCTCAAGTGCTGCCTGAGGTAGTACACTGAAGTCACAGAGCACAGAGCTTATACACAGATTTTGTGCATTGTAAGCATGTGAACAGAAATAGGAAGACAAGTTTTAGAAATAGTTTTCAGCAAATAAGGACAGCTGAAAAACCACATGGTCAGCAAAGTGGGAGGGGAATCAGGAGTGCTTATGGCAGTAGCAAATGATTGACATTTAACAGGTGTACTGGCAGCTACAATCTCTCAGCACATACATTGCTTTTAGCTGAGTCAAGAAGTCAACTAAAAAAGATAGCATAGGCAGGAAAAAAGACGAGCAGCAGAGGATGGGAGAATTACGAAGGAAACAAAATGGACACCTCAGCCAAAATGGCTGTTGCTTATGCCAAATAAATATTACATGTTTTCCACACATCCAATACACCTGAAGGAATATCCTTCGATGTGAAGGAATCACTTCCCTGCATCTGCAGGCACCGCATCTAAGCTGACTGGTCTGCTAATCCTGAGCTCCCATGGACTCCAAAAGGTTCAGAAACAAAGGTGGTAGTTCTTCACATCCCTCGAGGTCTGCCCTGTCCTCTCACCAAGACTGAGGCCCTTGGAACCACTTCGACTTGCAGTTGCAAAGGCTTGTTGGCTTCTTTCCACCAAGATCTTTGGGCTCCATGTAACCCCAACTTCCAGCATCTCCTGTGACCAAGATCTTCATCCTCAATGCGTCACTTGCACCGTGGGCTTGCAACTCTGGTGAGCTGCTCGAGGTCCTCTTGCGACTCGAGTGCCTCCGGCCTGTGGGTCCTCTTGAGGGTCATCTTTGAATTCTTTGGGCTCTCTTGATTGCTCAGGCCTGCCCTGACTCTCCTGCTTGTGGTTAGTCTCCTGGATCTTGCTGGTCCCAACATTGTACCTTCTGCAACTTCCACTCTGGTTGCAGTTGCCAAGGCTTGTTGGTGCTCCCGCCGGAAACCGGACACTCAACTCTCTACATCCGACTTGGGACAGCCTTGCGTATTGCTCCTGGTCTTCCTCAGCCTCACCTGGCCCACACAGCTGCAGTTCCAGAGTCACTGTCAGCTCTCCTGCAACACTCGACATCGGTGGGCATTCATCTTCCGTGCCTTCTGGTCACTCCTGAGTGGCATAGACTCTGTCCCCTCTGCTTGCAGGTTCTTCACATCTTGAATCCACCTTTGGGTTCCACATAACACTTTCACCTTCCCCAGCAGCGGCATCTTCCTGAAGTCCTCCACTGGGTTCGACTGCGGTTTCCAACGCCACTTCACATCTATGCCCCCGGCTTCCCTGGTGCAGGTATCCTGCATCCTAAGGTATCCACGAGTGGGATGGCTCTCCAACCTTTTGTCTTCCACGGGGTTTCTTCGGGGTCCACTGGGAAGGGTCCTTCTTCTTTAAAATTGCAACCGTGACTTACCCATTGACTTGCATTGATCCAGTGGTCGTGTTCCCACTCTGCACACGGCCTCCGTGGGGCTCCTGGTTACTTACCTTGGGTGGTGCCTGTAGGAGAGTAGGATCTGCTTCTTATAGTTACCCCCACTTTTTGCTGATGTTTCACTGTTTTTCGACTTAGTCTGGCTGGGAACCTGCTATCCAAAAGCCAGCCTAGCTGCTTTTTCTCTAAATTGATTGCATGTACTTTAGGTACACTTCAGATTGGATTCTGGGGTACCCTTATAAGTCCCTAGTATATGGTATACTATGTACCTAGGGCATAGGTACCCCAGATGCCTCTCAGGGGCTGAAGCATGTATTATGCCACCCCTGGGAGACCATTCAAAATGACACAACAGGTCTGCTACAGCAGCTTGTGTAAGGTGGTGTATGCACCCCTTACTTAGATATAGGTTCACTATATCTAGCCATGTCACTGCACATATAAACCTATCAGTCACCCCTATGGCAGGTCTTATCAATCATCCTGAAGGCAGGGTGCTGGGTTTTATGTGAGAGGGTGCCCATGCATGAGCAGAGCCCCTCTGCAGCTTTCTGAACCTCTATTCCGGGGTTGTTTGTGATGCAGCCAACCATATACTCTTAAGTGCATTATAACCTCGCGGCAAATGCTAACTTTAAAACGTCTGCATGGAAACATGTTGTGTTTGCCGTCAAACACCTTGGAATCATACCTCCACACCAGTAACTGGTGTGAGAGGTATGATTCCACCCTACTAGAGGGAGAAATATGACAGCACCGGTTTACCCGGTACCAGCTTTACAGAACCTGGCATCAAAAAATGGATGCTGCCAGCCACAGACACGAGTCTGCCCTCCTGCTGCTGGACGAAACTCCAGCAGGGGACGGCTGGACAATAGGTTTCCTGTCACAGGGAGGTGTGACTACTTCCCAGACAGGCTTTAGTGTATTGGGGCTGGGTGGCTGCACTCTGAGAGTGTTTTGATGTCTGCACTGGGGACACATTTGGTGTCCCTGTGCATAGTCCAGCTCAAACCGGTTGCAGGGATTATCAGCCTCTGTCGTTAAACTGGACAAAGGACATGGTTGTAGCCACCCCTCTGTCCTGACCCTCCCATAGGTGGGTCCCCAGAGTTTGTCCCACCCCTTCCTTGAGTATAAAGTAGGAATCCCTGGCTACAGGACTTTAGATCTACTTGGACGAAACTCTGCTACAGAAACCAAGTACTTCAACTATCTACACTACGTTGGATGACCGAAGAATTTCCCTTGGAGTAAAGGAGTTACTTCCCTGCAAGGCAGCCACCAAAGATGCATCTGACCGGTTTGCATCTACGCAGCTCCTGACGGACTCCCAAGATTTTGCAACACAGGAGGTGGGTCCCTAAGCTTCCCCGAGGCCAACCAGTGCTCTCTGTAAACCTGAGACCCGCAGCCCTCGCGGGATCGTGCAACCCAAACACCTGGACACCGTGCACATTTGCAGCAGCATAAGCTTTTTGGCGATCCCTGAGGCTGTGCTTTAGGCTACTTGTAGTCCAGACCCCGAGCAGTGATTCGACTGAAGATTACTGGCCTACACTCCACGAGTGTTCCGTGAGCTGGTATTTAGTGATTCCTCTCTAGATCCCTTTGCAAACGCTGGTCCGTCGCCCTGTGGGTCCCTGAGAAGGGTACTTTAACTTTCAGTGGGCTTTCCTGGTTGCTCCATACGTGCCCTGACTCTCCATCGCTTGGTGGAATCCACAGGACTTTGCTGGTCCACACACCGAAGCATCTTTTCTCTGAGTGGGTTGCAGTTGCCAAGGCTTGTTGGTCTCCAATCCTGACACTGACCCCCAGCGCTCAACATCTTTCATGGGATAGCTCGCCTGTGGATTTTGGTCATCATCGACGTCTCCTGGTCTCCGTGGTTGAAGAGTCAAGCTTCACCTCTTCGCACCTGAAACGCCCGACATCGGTGGGCATTCGTCTATCGTGCCCCTGGTCCCTGGCAAGTGACCCAGACTCTTTCCCCTCTGCTTTCAGGTTCTTCTCAGCTTTGATCCAGGCTTGGATCACCCCGGACACTTTTCCTCTTCACGACAGCAGCACTTTGCAGCATCACGCCATTGAGAACAATGAAGATTCCCGACACCATTTGACACCTATGTACCCGGCTTCCCTGGGTGAGGTAACACGACTACTCCGGTGCTCACGTGGGTGCTGGCCTTAGAACCTTCTAAGTTTGAAAGGGTTTGCTCAAAGTCCTCTCCTAAGTGTCCTTCAACTTTAAAATTCCAACCGCGATTTTCCCTTAGGATTGTACGAAGCTCGCTGCGGTGTTCTTACATTGCACGCGTCCCCCGTGGGTCCCCTGTGTCACTACCTTGGGTGGTACATTGGGGTCCCAGCGAGTCTACGTGCTCTAGGCACTGTGTCTAGTCAAGTCGTGGTTGTTATACCACTTTCTTTATATATGGTCTGGTGCCCCCCTGGAGCCCACTGGGTATTGTGCTATTTACTATCGTTCTAGTGCTGTAATATTGTGTATCTTGATCTCTAATGTCATAAAGAGGTTAGTAGAGAGTGTTTAGTAATAAATACATATATTTTATATATATACCTTGTGTGGTTCTCCTTTCATTTGGTCATTCAAGAGGTTATAATCATCTGGTAAACCAAGCTGCTTTACATTCCTTCGAGACTTAGCCTGAAGGCTGCTCTCCATAGCTAACACTAGGATAGCTTTCAATAAAGGTTGTCTTTAACCTAATCATCAATAAGGGTCGTTTGGACTGGTGCAAGGTGCCCACTTTAACTAGTGGACAGCATATACCAGGCCAACTTCTCACAGTGCCATGGGGCCCGGGCACTTCTACGTCTTCTGGGTATAGTTTTGACTCGAGTCGTGGCTCGTATACCATTATTTTAGTATATTGTTTGGTCTCCCCTTGTTGACCACTGTGTATTACGTGCAACTTACCTGTTTCTATTGAAAAGTATTGTGTGCATTGTGTATATCTCTAGCTAGGATATGCATGTATGTGTTAGTGAGTGTCTTATAATAAAGCAAAACACACAAGATGATGGACGGAATGTTGCACATTGGCAAAACATTCACCCCCAGTCTCAGATTTGGGTTTAATCCATCCATCGCATATTATATTGTCTTATAATAAATACATTTTTTTATAAATACACTGTGTGGTTCTTTTTCATTTAATCTATACCTATAAGATTATGTTCTGGTAAAACAAGCTGCTTTACACTCCTTCTGGACTAAGCCTGAAGCTGCTCTTCACAGCTACCACTTAGAGAGCTTTATAAGGTTGTCTAAGACCACTAAAGTCACCATAAGGGTTGTCTGGATTGGTGCAGCGTGCCCACTTACATAGGTGTGCATCATGTACCAACTGGTAAAACAAGCTGCTTTACACTCCTTCTGGACTAAGCCGGAAGCTGCTCTTCACAGCTACCACTTAGAGAGCTTTATAAGGTTGTTTACGACCACTAAAGTCACCATGAGGGTTGTCTGGATTGGTGCAGCGTGCCCACTTACATAGGTGTGCATCATATACCAACCCACCTTCTCAAACACAAAATATCTGAATGTAGAGTTTGTCATCTCTACTGACTATGGAGTAAATGTAAAAATGACATGACCTGTGTAGGCACAAAGTTAAGCAGTTCCACATTTGGGACCTCACAGGCATTCACTTGTGGGTCATAAGATGAGAACAATAAGCACCTCACTCACAGCATGACCACAAAATTCAGGGGAAGCTATAGGTCACATAGGTGTGTAGGCAGCCACACCTATGTGACTGTTGAGACATGGACTAAGCACAGTACACAGGCCTAACAAAGTCCAACATTGGGAACCAAAAAGTACATATCTCACCATGAAAGTACAGATGTGGAGAACACCAACCCACCAGTGTCATCCACAGAGTGTCATGTACCATTACTGGGGTGAATGTACGACATTGCTCTGCATTCTGTCCATCAATTGTTCTCCTTGCATGTACCAGTCAATGTCTGGGGACAGGTAATGAGAACTCAAAGCAACATGCCCATTTATGCACATAGGTGGACATGTTCACCAATTCACGTCTTATCAGAATTGCATTGCCTTCCACAAATAAAGGACAGCATCATGGATGAAAGAGGCCAATCTATCTTCATCAACTTATTGTTAGGTGTAGTCATCTAATGACATGTAATGGGTATGATTTGAGGTGCAGTGGGCATTCACAACAATGATTGTGTCATTTCTGTACCCATAGGGCGAGCTGGGAACACCACTGGACCAAATGAGGACAGCCAGTCCCAGACTCTGGCGAACCAGGAGCTCTCCGGCATGGAAGACTCTCAAACATCCTTGGACGACGAGGACCAACCTGGTCCATCAGGTTTTGGTGGCCAGAAGCTATAGCCGGATCCACTGCGACAACTTCCGCCTCAGCTGACAACACCCAGCTGACCCCTATCCTGACGGACACAGCAGACTGGGATAACGCCAACAGCACAGCAACACAGGGCACTCTGAAGTTGGCGGACAACAACACCCCCATCAATGAGGAAGGAGGCTCAGTGTTGAATGTGCCACCAACAACTGGGCCTGCTCGGGTGGGTAGGGGTGGTGTGAGGGGCTGTGGGGATCTATGCTGTCAAGCAGCTGGTGCTGCCAATGAGGACCACCCAAGCCTGTCCCGGGTGATCAACACCTACCAGGCTTACCAGGGAGAAATGGGCCAGGTAATTGGGATCCTACAAAACATCGAGCAGCCTCAGGCAGGCCAGAAACAACGTATGGATACATTCAATCCAAAAATCGACTATATGACTGGGGTCCATGCGGGACATTGGTGTCAGGCTCCACCAGATTTCAAATCACCTGACCACACTTCCCTGTGTGCCCACAACATTTGGTGAGTCAACATCTGCTCAAGCCACAGGGAGGGACGTGGAGTCTGGCGGAGAGTCCACAGTACCCCAGGAGCCTACAGCTGAGGGTCCCCCTGCCAAAAGTGGTAAGGGTAGTCCGAGGAAAAATCCCTGAGAGTTAGATGCCAATGTACCATCCCCAGGAAATGACAATGTGCCCCTGATATCCTCCATTGTGTGGCAAGCGTTCGCTTTGTTGACTTTCATCAAGAACTGTCCCACATTGGATGGAGGGTCAAAGTTGGACTCTGCACTCAAATAACTGTGGCTTTACCTTGGATAAGTTAATCTACAAACACTATCAACTCCTATCTGCATGATCATTTTTTGTTGTGAGCACACCGCCATAGTGTGGATTTATCTTCTAACCGTATGCACAAAAATAAAACACTTTACACTGAAATACTTGCTCATGTCATGACTTTGAAATCAAAAAGTCCATATTGTAATGACCAGCAAAATCACAAAGAATGAATTGTCAACAACATTGGTAACACATTATTTCCAAGTAGCAAACTTAGGGGCCTGTGAGTAAATGTACCTTGGCACAGCATGATAGACACAACCAGGTTATCACACAATCCATAGTACAGATTCAAAGCAGGTCTATTGTCTACAAAATTATCACTACTTTCCAACACAGTCAACAATCATTGTTAGCAAACCAGTTCATCATGGTCAAAGTTTGATTTGAAATCTCTTTGGCTGTGTGATAACAGACAAGGCACACCTCAAAGTGGAACACAGGTTTATTCTCCAGAGACAACCTGGTGCTTGAAAACAACGTCAAATCACATCACACAGTATTGAAAGGCACTAAAAACAAAATCAACTGACTGTCAGGTCTGAAGGAAGTGAATGCCAGGGAGTTCAGCAACAGTTCCATGTCGGAGTCTGTCACAGCATCATGCGCCTGGTGAGGTCACAACTTGCAAGTTCACTCTTTGGATGACATGGCAACGTATCCTGGTAAGAAAAAAACATAGAACAGAGTCAGGAAACCAGGAATAAGGTAGCAAAATTAGGCCAACTATGTCATCTAAAGCAAAAAAATGCGTGAACACCAGCTAGTTTTCACATTAACACTGTATATGTCAACCTGTCCATTTCAAAGACCCATCTTAGGAAAAAGTTCAGGACAGTTATCAGACACTCAAAAGCATACATGCACATTGTCCACTAGCCACACAACAACAAACAATTGGGGTTAGTCACCTCCTCTCATTGAATACTTACACTCATGTGAAAAACTTGTGGATAAGCTGTTGTCTCAAATCAACTCCATCATCATCATCACCACTGTAATCATGGCCCAGTCCTGAATCCTCCTTCGGTGGCACCTGCTGGTCTCCATCGTCCACTATCAGAGGTATTCCTTTACATCGTGCCACGTTGTGTAGCATGCAGCAAGCTGCAATGGTCTGACGCATATTGGAGGGCTCCCCCGTCCTGTCCGGACAGCGGAATATTGTCTTCAAGAGGCCAAATGTCCGCTCCACTATCCGCCTGGTCCTACCATGGGACTCATTAAAGCGCACTTCTGCTGGGGTGACTGGGTTGTGCAGTGGTGTCAGTAACCATGGCTGGTTGGGGTATCCAGAGTCTCCTATAGTGAACACAGAAAAAACTTTACTTGTCTTACAACAGATCACTATCTGACATACAACCAACACACACTGCAACATACACATACAACATCACCTACCAACAAGCCAGGCACAGTCAGGTTGAAGTTGACTCATCAATCATGGTATGAGGCTGTTTCGCATGATGTACACGTCATGTGTAGAGCCAGGGAAACGGGCACAGACGTGTGAGATGCACATGTCAGCTAAACACACCACCTGCACATTGATGGAGTAGTAATTTTTTCTGTTGTGATAGACCTGTTCTTTGGCCTGTGGTGGGATCAACGCAACATGGGTGCCATCAATTGCTCCAATCACATGAGGTATCCGTCCAAAGGCAAAGAAATCAGCCTTGATGTCAGACAATTCTCCAGGCTTCAGAAACTTAATGTAGTGGTCCATGCTACAGAGCAATGCTTGCAACACATCCTGAAGGACATTGCTAAACATGGTCTGGGACATTCCACCCGATGTTGCCACTGTGTACTGGAATGTTCCAGTGGCAAAGAAATGCAATGCTGCCATCACTTTCACTTTGGGGGTCAGTGCTGTTGTATAAGTGAGACCAACCTGCAAATGATGTGACAACTGCTGGCACAACTCCTCAATTGTTGCCCTTGTGAAACAATACTTCTTGATGATGTCCTGTTCTTCCATTGTTTGTAGGTCTGGAAAGGTCTTGTACACTGGAGGCTGTCTGCGATACCTATACGTAGATTATAAACACAGTTGGTGTTAGTCCACAACGTCCCTAAGGAACATGCACTTTGACGAACAGCAAATCAAAAATGACCACACCTAAAAATGTATGTCAATGGGAAGACACATCTCAATGAATTAGGTTATCCTCACATACATATCACAGCACACTGACCCTTGCTGGACATGTTTCCAAGGTATGATGGCACAGCAAACAGAGTGCAGTAGTGTAAACTACACTAGTGTCTGTCACTGCTCATTTAAAGCTAGCATGGCATGCTCCACAACTCACAAGCAAATAAGCCTACATATAGTTTTGTGAGAACAATCACATGGAATTTATGTCCCCACAATAGGATCATGTAATGCCTGATATGTGGGACTCCACGTACACACAGCGTATCAGAATGCTAATCTTGCACACCACTGTCACAGGGTGGACACTGTCATGTTGTCATGCCTGTATTACACATACAATCACATACACAAACCGTTCACTAGGTAGAAGTCCAATATAATACGGTGAATCACTAAAGTGTGGGATACAGAGATTCACTAGACATTCCAATATCAAACCTAAGCTTCTGTGGCGGCTAAATGTCATGGTGTAGTCATTCCTTCGTAAATCCATTATCCAGGACTTGTAAAAACACACCACCTTTCCAGTCTCACATCACACAGATTGCACACTGGGCCACACTGTCCCGTAATGCAGTGACTAGGTAAAGACTTTACTTGTATTTCCCAACAAACGCGTTGTGACTGTGATTAAGCCTAAGAGGATAAATGGAGTTGTTTGTTTCCCAGTTCGTATTAGTCTCCCAATCAGTGTGACATGTTCCCCTCAAGGTTAGGTCATCATGGGAGTGTGAACGTTTCAGTTAGATGTCCTTTTTAACAAGAAAAATCTGCATCCACCAATGGATTCACTCAAAATTACAACAATTAAAAAAGTGTCTGCCCTGCCAGCCGATTACTCAAAGGACACAGTAGGACTATCATGACCAATTCGGACACAGCCTTAGGCTGTCAGTTGTTATGGTGACAGACGCGGGTTTCTATTCAAAAGACGCGGTAGGTGCATCATAACACATTTGGACCACGACAAGCCCCACCGGTCTAGATTCAATGCTCCGCTAAAGTCATGCCAGGAGCTCTACTCTCATACACGGTGATAGCCGACCATGAGGGCTCTGAGCCCCCCCTCACAGATGCACCATCATGCAATACACACTAATACATCACACGTAGACGACGACACTGTCCGTACCATCGATTCTTTTGACACCCGGTCCGATAGCTCCCCAATGTCCCCCCTAGTTGTACCCCCATGATTAACAGTTTGCTATTTTACGTCTGCAGTTGCAATCCTGACGATGGTTAAAATGGAAATACATTCACACATGATTGGACACAATGACACTGGGAAAGATCCTATAAGAGTACATTACTACATACCCATCGGAAACGACCCCAGCCAGAGTTTCAGAAACTCCCATTGAACAGCAAAAACCAGAAGGAGGGTTCCCCCCAGAAACAGTTTTCAATGTATAGAATTCATAACGGATGTGAGGCAGTAACAATATGTGTGTAGCTACTTACCATTATTCAGCTCCCAACAACAGATATGTGTCAATGTATGCTAACGATGCAAGATATTGATTTGTGATAAAGAAATGGAAAAATCCCAATAATTTTTTTTTAAACAAAACAAATCATAACAGATTTGGACACAACCATTGGCTGTTAGTTGTTATAGTGACAGACACGGCTTTTAGAATGTGTCCCCATTGCGTGGAAACTGACTTGGTAACCTCCCATTGCCAATGTATCAAAGTCACTTGTGGTCCGATGATATTTTTTTAACCGCGCGGTAGGAGTGTTATCTAAAAGCAATGTAATGCATTGGACCGATTAGGAGAATGTGACCAACGTGAACCTATCGTTTTGACCGCATGGAATGAAGACCGCCTCTGCGGTTTAGATATGTCTGTCTGTTCCCTAGAGACTTCACTTGCCTGCATTATCTGCATCATTCCTGCACCTCTCCATCTCTCTGCTGCTGTGACAACAGCTTCTGGGAGCTACTATGGTACATACAGAGGCAGGGCCCCAGCCTTCAGCCAGGAGGAAAACCAGGTGCTGCTGGACAGCCTCATGCCTCTGTACAGCCAGCTGTATGGCAAACAGGTGAGTGACGATCACACTGCATTGTCATTTGACATGTGCAATAACCATGCACTACTGGCATTAGGAATCTTATAGACAAGCATGTAAACTGTTTTAGAAAGCTTTCATAGTGACAGGATAACTATTCTGGGCAAGTACACTGCTGTAGAAGTGTGTGTACTGGTGTAAACATCTTATTACTGTTCTCATGGGATGGAGTCATCATTGAACACAGGCAAACTGCACATAATGCCACTTGCCTATCCCTAAGACATTGTTGCCAATCTGACCATGACCTATGTGTACCAGTTTTTGACTCAGAATGATACTTGTTGCATGTGAAGTAAGGGTTTGTCACCATGTCATCCTCACAGGTCAACTCCCATCAGAAGGCCAAGCTGTGAAGGACCATTGCCCGAAAGGTGCGCTCTGTGGGGGTCGCGAATTGGTGCGCCCATCATTGCCAGGACCTTCGTTGCTGGACAAAGAAGATCACGGAAGTCCAGCTGCGCCTATCATCTCCAGGCAAAAGGAGTGCATGCAGGACACTGACCCCCCACATGCTTTCTAGCAGTGGTCTTCCCTGACCTGGATGGGAAGATGAAAGCCACACAGCAGCAAGGAAGGGGTGCATTTTTGCACAACTTTATTGACCATGCATGTTGAAGTATCTCAGCCTGCTGGCCCTTTTACAGGTTGTAAGACACCCAAAACCATCGTTCAGTGTTAAAAGATCCATATGCACAAGGATAAGTAGATGCCTGGTTATGCCCCTTTCATCTAGAACATGTGGGGAAAACATGTTCAGGGTAGTTACAGTAGTGCCATGCTCATGTGATCTGAACAAATAACAACAACATGTGCATGTAGATAACATTCAGGAATAATGTGATTTCTCAACATGTATGAGCACATTGACTGATGATTGAACTGTTCTCAGTATGGTCACACCAAATCTGTGAAGTATGTCGTTGTTGGAGCACTCAAGTGTGAAAAGTCCATGATCTACATCCCGGTAGCAGGTGAAGTCTATGTTGAGGCCTTGGTAAATTCGGATAGGTCAGCTTGCCAATGTTAGGTCCCCGCCCTGGTGCTCAGTGTTCTCCAATGTATCCGATGGACTAATTACAAGTGTGCTAACTCAGGTCACCTGTCACATTGGCTTTTCCCATGATTGGGTGTAAGAGTCCATTCTCTCATTCAAAAGAATGAGTCCATGTGTCTGACTCTGTTACAGTGACAACATGCTATTCTGTGGCAAACAAAGGTGGTCCCTGGTGGAAACAGGGCTGAACTTGAAAGGTATGATGCGAGATACACATTTACAACGGTTCCCATGTGTGTAAATGCCCTTGACTATTCATACTTGATGCCTTTTTCAGTCATAATTTTGATGCATCACTGTGAGATTCAGAGATGTCACGTTTGCATCATTTAGAAGGGATTAAACAAAATGATTTGGTAAACAAGAACAATTTAATCTGTACAAAGTGTGCACAATGTCAAAAACAAGTGAGGGACATTGAGACTTGGTCTCTACGATTGTGGACTCATGCTATCTGGACAGAAGGGTACACAGTGTTGACTAAATTCTTAGACAATATCTGTTCATTACTGATAATCTGTACAGGCGATGCACCCAGACGGCCAATTGACATAGTGATCCACATTAAGCATTGTGAGGATGCAGTCATTGGACTTGGCAGTATGTTGAGCATTGTTCACACGTGACACTGGTGAGATGTTAACAATGTGCACAACATTCCGAGTCATCTTTCTAACACTGTGCATAGGTGACACAAGACTATGGGCCACGTACCTCTCATCCTATCAATGCCTACTACCTTGGTGTCTCCACAATAAGAGTTAGATGTGTGACCGGACAGGAAATAACTTAAGCTACTGGGCAAATGAGCACAATCACTGTTATCTGTGTGAGATGACTTATGCAATGACTGCACCAGCTTGATGTATGAAAATAAAGTTATGTGACCTGTAACATAAGACCCAATGTTTCCCAAATTGATGACTATAGATTGCAGAATGGATACCATATCTCAATTCAATTGTGTGAATTCTATTCCCATTGTGAGGTCTAAAAATCCCTTGCATTAGATGAGACAGGTATGTTATGACACAAGGTCGTCAGTAGCGAAGGACAATACATCAGATGGTACATAGTGAAGTAGTTGACATTGTGTGTGAATTTTGATATTGCTACCCTCAATGTTGCTGACAACATCATGTGTGAGGGTGCATAGGTTAACTGACATACTAACAACTTTACGGAACAGTATCAAATTAATTACACAAGTCCAATTGATGTAGTTGGTTGATCTGTGAAGATTGGTGATGATACCTATGTGTCAAGTGCATACAGAAGCCTCATGTGACTCTTTTTCCTTCATGTTCACAGCTTCAGCACTGGCTAGCAGAGCAGGCAGTGCTACAGAGAAAGGGGAAGCAGCTCACTAGACTGACTGGTTCCAGTGCTGAGTCTGAGCAGGAGGGAACCAGTGGCACGGAGGGTGAGGGGAGCCTCACTGAGGGCGCGTCGGATGGAATATCAGTTGGAACACCAACCAGTTCGAGCTCCAGTGAGGACTCCCAAGTAACGGTGGATGAGCCTGGAGCAGAATCATCTACATCCGAGTCCACCATCATCACTTCCATCTCTACCCTCCCAGCTGCTCCCCATCCCACTGTCTGTGGCCGCTCCCTTAGAATGGGAGGCATCTCCTTCGCGCCAGGCACCTCACCCCCTGCCCCTGTCTCCCCTGCTACCGTGAATGTGGAGCCCATAGATATCCTGAGGCAGATCTCTGTGGGGAAGACAGCAGTGCTGATATCCTCCAGGTGCATACCCCTCATCTAACTCAAATCGTATAATTCCTGGAGGGCATTCACACTGATATGGCTGCTCGACAGAGATCCAATCAGGCTCTGGCTACCACACTGATGGCAGCAGTGTCCCAGCTCCAGCTGTCCCACCCCCCTCCTATCTCTTCCCCATCCACAGTCCCAACTACTCTCCCTGACCCAAGCACATGCAAACATAGGCATGCAGCAACATCAACACACAGACACTAGGACAAACCCACATGCACGCACACTCACAAGACAGACTGCACCCCCACAGATAAACCACCAGACAACACACATGCATCCACGGACACGCCACAGGCCTCAGAACCCTCTGCCTCCACAACCGCTACACTTGCCTCTCCTGTTACCCCCTCTGCCCAGACACTCCACCTCTGTGCCCTTGCCCTCTTCCTTACCCAAACTGACCAAGCCCTTCCCAAGAAGAAGAGGAATCTCACCCCCCTGCCCAGTCATCTCCATCTGACCACCCAGAGAAGTAAAAAAAAGCCCTAAATCACCTCCTGAAAGGAAATGCCCCTGGTCCCCTAAGTACAAACCCCATCCAGAAACCTGTACTTAACCATCCCAACCCAATACCCCCACCTTAAAAAAAACCACCCCAAAAAGCAACATGACCTCCCTATTCCCATCCATACAGTATCCCAAAAATTGTAAAGCCAAGCGCATCCCACCCTGCATCTAGCCGTACCACTGCAGTGGACTCACCGCCCCTCAATATGACACTCCCACTGCAGTGGACCCACCCCTCCCAATCTGACCCTCTCACTGCAGTGGATCTACCTCCCACTCAATCTGACCCTACCACTGACCCACCCTGCATCTAGCCGTACCACTGCAGTGGACTCACCGCCCCTCAATATGACACTCTCACTGCAGTGGACCCACCCCTCCCAATCTGACCCTCTCACTGCAGTGGATCTACCTCCCACTCAATCTGACCCTACCACTGCAGTTGCCCCCCCTCCCGATTCCATCCCTCCCTATACCCTTTCCCTTTGGTGCCTGGCATGCCCCCTAGATGGCTCTCTTGATGGAGGTTTCCCTTTGCAGAAATTGTGCAGGCAAGACTTGATGGGCATGACTATTCTGGCCCGTTTCACAGAACTAACTTAAGACAAAATCCTAAACGTACTACTTTTGGTATTCACAGAAGGCATTTAGTAGTAGTAAAGTTAGGATTTTGTCTTAAGTCTGTCTTAAGTCTGTCCTAAGTTTGTCTTAAGTTTGTCTTAAGTTTGTCTTAAGTCTATCTTAAGTCTGTCTTAAGTCTGTCTTAAGTTTGTCTTAAGTCTGTCTTAAGTCTGTCTTGAGTCTGTTCTAAGTTTGTCTTAAGTCTGTCTTAAGTCTGTCATACTACTTTTGGTATTCACAGAAAGCATTTAGTAGTAGTAAAGTTAGGATTGTGTCTTAAGTTTGACTTAAGACAGACTTACGACAGACTTAAGACAAACTTAAGACAAACTTAGGACAGACGTAAGACAGACTTAAGACAGACTTAAGACAAACTTAGGACAGACTTAAGACAGACTTACGACAGACTTAAGACAAAATCCTAACTTTACTACTACTAAATGCCTTCTGTGAATACCAAAAGTAGTAACTTTAGGATTTTGTCTTAAATTAGTTCTGTGAATCGGGCCCAGAGACTTTTGGACAGGACATTGGCCTTTTGTTATTAATTATATTTAATTCTCATGCTGAATGAAGCAGGTTAAAGTTTTGTTAGCAGATTTCTAAATCCCCAAAATAGTTTTTTAGTTAGCTGTCAATCATGTGTAATTGGTAGTGTAAGTATACAATGATATTAGTATGGCATGGATCGCATATGGTCCATGGTGTATGAGCACTTTGACAGTATGTAGTCAAGATTGTGGTACCTACATTTTCTGGGTGTCAATGTCAACATTAGTTTTGGCTATGAGTGTGACATGAAGTCACAAACCTTTTCATTTTTAATCACACTTCCACATAGTTCATGCTTTCAGATGTCAAAATAGTGCAAGTGTCTCAAAGTGCAACAGTTTAGGAGAAGCATGCTGCATATGTTTGTAACGTGCAGAAAGACAACTGTCTCATCAATACATCTGGATACATATGGAGTTTGAGTACATGGTAGTGCCTTTGGACACACCCATGTACACAAAGTAATGGTACAAATCTTTTATGTGACTTGAAAGTGGTGGATTCATGTCTGTGTCTTCTATAAATCTGATAGATTAGTGGCGATGACAACCTTGCCACAGGTAGGCCAATACCCTTCAAGGCTGTGTAACAATCTGATACATTTCCTGTGCCCATGGTGAGTGTAAGGTAAGCATTATTCTGACAGTGTCCCGACCCTATTGCCTCAAAGGACTCCACTTTCTGCAGATATTCCTGTTAGGCAAGGTGTCTGTGGTCTTTATTGTCCCATGCCTTTAAAATTAGATGTCAGTCATTACATCCTGATTTAGTTTAGCTACTTCATGTGGATGGTGTGTGTGTCCAAGACGTGTCTCAGTAAGTTATAGTGTTTTGCTGTCTTTACAGGTACACAATTGTTATATGTGTTAGTTGAAAGTGTACACAGCATATGGTACATGACTGGTTGTCACACAATTAGAATGCTAGTGATGACATGTGATTGTAAAGTAGTACAGTAGCTAGCGTTGTAATGTACATCTCATTGTGGCCTTATGCCACAGTTCGAGTGTGAGAGTCTGTGCATTTCCCTGGTCTGTGAACTGGACATAGGCCACATCATCATCATATTCCTATACCCGAATATAAAAAATAAAAAAAACATAGGCCACATCATGATCATGTGATGTTCTTTTTGATTTTTTATTGGTGTACACATGGCCGTGCGTTTGATCATACAACCAGAAGTATGATGCACCAGACCAGAGTATGGCAAGCAGCAGGATGGGGATGTATGGTGTATCCCAGGCAGATGAAAGTTGAAATATGTTGTCCAAGCTTTTCAATGAGTATTTGTGCGACAAGTGACTGAGTATGTCTACATGGCCAGAGAAGATGTGTGACAAGCTTAACTGTAACCAAGACACAATACGTGGTACTTCAGGCTTGTGGTTTTGTTGGTCGTTCAACTTGTTTTTTGCATTGTGCTAAGCTTTATGTTGTTCCTTCAATGAAACTTACTGTGTATCTTAGTTTGTAAAGGGTTTGTTTGTGTGTCATCATAGAGATATGTGTCATGAGTACATGTCTACCTTTTCCACCCAACTGAGCAAATTGCTAGTGCATTTAACATAAGGGCACACGTTCTAAATGTTGTTGTTTCAGGTGTATAATTTGGAGATGGGATATGACACACCTAACATTGTACCTAAGATGGCAGACAGTTTGTATCTGCCAAAGGCTGCAATAGTCATATCAGTTAGGTGACACATGTGACTTAGCTACATATGGCTCAGGAGTTGCCACTATACTGTCAGGAGTGGATTGTGCTTGTTGTGTCCAAGTTATTTCATCTACTTGTTTAGGGACAATGCTGGGTGCTGCATGGTCTTTGTGTGTCATTTATGTTTCCTACATTTAGGGAAAGTCTATTCATTTCAAAGGGTATTCTTTGTGTCCATCTACTTGTCCGGTTGGGAATGCTAAGCTATGTCACATCTTGTTGGTGCATTCAGACTGATCGACATCTGTGTGTCCTTGGTCATCGAATGCCCCTTCTGGCCCCCTCATGTGACACAGCCAAAGGCGTATCTTTTCAGCATGACAATGCACCGCAACAATCTCCTTCTTTGCTCATTTGATGCAAGCAGTCTGAACCTCAATTGTTGGTAATAGGAGTGGATTTATTTGAGGGTGGATGCTGGTTGCCAGTTCAGGCTGACGCAGCCCGTGGTCAGCTGCCCAGGTCCCCCCAAATGCTAATGACTACAGAGCCCAGCAACAGAGCACTGCCTTTAGCGTGTAGTCACTGTTTCCAGCTACAGGTGGACAGACCCCTCCCTTGTGTTTGGATCAATAGTGCATCAGGGTGATGCCGATTCAACACACAACACCCCTCACCTGGGACACTTAGGAATGGGCTGAGATGTCAATGTGTTTGGCACAAAAACACCTTCCAATTACGGTCTGGAATGTTTTTTTTTTTAATTGCATTAGCTTTCATGCCACACTTGACTTGTGGTCACCTCTCACACAGTGTACACAATGCATTATCAACATTACAGCATGTGGCCACATCACTTGTGAGTGCTATGGATGTGACTGCAACCTGCTCCTGCCTGAAGGAAAATTGGGGAATCCTATGGTACACCCCCACAAGTGAATTCTGAAAAGCATGATGTCATTGTAGCACTTTGGCCCTTGCTCAACAGGGGTGAGTGCTGAGTGAGAAGAGTTGAGAATGCTTGCGATCATGAATTTTTGCACACTTTTCCACTGACAATTGTTTTGTCTGTCCAAGCTAGGATGTTAAAAGTTTTTTTTTTTTTAAATACATTTTTATTTTGCATCAGCAGTAAACATTTACATAACTGCAACAACAAACTGAACTTAGACATACACAATCACTTGATTTTCCCAATTCTGGTGACCATCTGAGTGATACACAATAAAGTACAGGCATAATTATATCCATGATCCCAGTATATATTATAGTTAAGCAGTATCCCCCAACTCGTTTCCGACCCACTTCTCCTGGATTCCGCTGATTCCTATTAGACCAATATCCCATTTGTAGTGATTTTGGTATCCCCAGCACTCTGGATTAGGCCATAATATCTCATCCAGCTACCCCAGATTTTCGTGAATTTTTTGCGGCATCCTCTTTTGCTTTCATATGTCACCCTCTCTGCTGCCACATACAGATCCATGCCCCCTTCCATTCTTGCAGTGTGGGGATTTCCTGCACGCGCAGTGTCGTGCAATGTCTTGCTTGGCCACAACCAGGCTCAGTGCACTAAAAAGTAGTTGGTGCCGGGGAACATTAATGTCACTTGGGATCCACAAATGATGAATTTAGGGTCTAATGGAAGGGAGATTCTCTGGATTACGTTCAGTTCAGCAATTATCGCCTGCCAGTAAGCCCCTATATGTTGACACTACCAGAACTAACCCTGGGCGGAAAACTACGCTATGCTCGCGGAGTGTGCGTAGCGAGCGCAACTACGCTCTACGCAAATCACACGTAGCACAGAGCAAAAACGCATAGCGTAGCGTAGAGGGCATTTTTTGCTCAACGTCAAGTTGGCGACCGCGAGCGAGCAAAATCAACATCCCGGCGAGACTTCTTCCTCGTTCGCGATCGGCAACATCCAGTTGCCGATCGTGAGCGTGGAAAATAAACCTCCCGGCTCAACGCGGGGAGGTCAGGTTTCTCATTGCGAGTGGTCGCGTATGCTCACGACTGCTTGCGATGAGAAACTGCCAGTCCGTGTTGAGAAAGCTGCCACTCGAGTACAAATCTACTCGAGCAGCAGAAAACAACCGCTTGCACTGTGCATGATGCCATTCGCAATGACTGCACAGTGCGGACAAGCATCCGGCACTGTGCAATCATTGTGAACAGCATTTCTCTACCGTGCAAACGTAGTGCAAAGTGCACTTCGCGTAGCGTAGCATGACTACGCAAACTACACCCAGGGTTAACCAGGACATGTGGAAAAAAATGCCTAGATCTGCCCGATCACATAGACACTGAGGAGACTCAATGCGACCCATTTTGTGCAAGTTGTCTCTGTCGTAATAGACCCGGTGGAGAATTTTGAATTGGATACGGCAGAGCCTGGCTCTTATCGTGACCTCTCTAGGGTGCATCAGGGCAGCCTCCCAGTTTATGTCCTCCATTTCCCCCAGGTCTCCCTCCCATGCCTCCTCAATTTGCCCAGAATATATGGCATATTGGTATTTATGGTTTTGTATGTGACAGAGACTGCCTTGATCCTCAGCTCCTCCTGGAGTATTGTCCCTTTGAGTGGTGCAAACTCGGGGAATTCAGAGACCCCTATCTCTTCTGCACCCCAAGCATGGAGCAATTGAGCATATTTAAAAAATTGGGAGGTGTGAAGCTGGAAGTCCGCCTGAAGGGCGGCAAAGGGTTTGAGTGTGCCTCTGGCCATGATATCTCCCACCGTGCAAATGCCAAGCAAGTCCCATGCCTCTAATTCCTGGAGTTTATTGAATTCTTTAAACCAGGCTCCCTTTGGGGTAGACCTGGTTATTTTATGTGCCCAACCCAACACCCTGGTAGCTCTAGTCCATACCTCTGTGGTGACTCTAGTTGTAGGGAGTAATCTGTGGATTCCCTTCCCTCCATAAAGGTAATGTGTGATTGTTTTATGAGTTAGGGTTTCCAGTCTATAGGTGGGGTGGCCCCCAGGTGCATGTATCCAGTCATGAATGGGTGTAAGGTGGGCTTCTCAGTAGTATACCTCTATGTCTGGAAGCGCTAATCCCCCATTGTATGGATTACGCTGAAGGGACTTTAGTGCAGTTCTTGGGTGGCCTTTCATCCAGAGGAGTGTGCGAAGTTCAGAATCGACATTCCTGAATATCGATCGAGGTAGGGGATGATATATATTCTGTAATGCATGGAGGAATTGGGGAAATTAGATCATTTTAAACATAGCTGCCCTGCCCTGAAGTACTGGGAATTTAAAGCCCAGCGGTGCAGGGGAACACACCCTAAGACTTCGGGTTCTTTCCTGTTTCAGACCTACAGAAACACAGAGTCTTCTAGGTGAAGTCAAAGATCGATTTATTGGCTGCAGACCAATTACAGGTATCCGAGAAGTACAACACAATGTATGTTCTCAGGAGACTGCTTAAAGTTACAGAAACGGGCTTCTCCTTAAATACAAAATATCATGCTTCAGGCACACATTCCTTGTTTTATGGCATGGTCATTCACATGTATACATTACAAACGAAAAGGCAGAGTCATGATGACCATCCCACATTCCAGTTAAGCCAGCCCACAATTATTTACCCAGCAAGGCTCAGATCCCACATCAGATATCAATAGGCCCCAATAAACACGAACATCTCCTGTTTGGAAAACAAGCCATAAAGCAGGAAGAGTCAGGTGTGAAAGAGATTAGCCGGAGGCTTGTGTGGGATGAAAAGGCTTTATGGTGTGTCAAACCCTGATGCTAATCACAGGTGGCCGTAGGACGGGGAGCTTGTGAGACCAGACTGACCTGGGGCAGCGGAGCCAAGCTGCCCAGGTCA
Organism: Triturus cristatus; assembly: GCF_964204655.1. Classification (NCBI taxonomy): domain Eukaryota; kingdom Metazoa; phylum Chordata; class Amphibia; order Caudata; family Salamandridae; genus Triturus; species Triturus cristatus. The sequence goes on from NC_140590.1 coordinate 1,348,672,006, forward strand.
CAGAGAAGTCAAAGGAAGGCACATGTGTTCTAAAGGCCCGTATTTGCTCGTAATGTGTAGCCTATGTGAGGGCAACCATAAGATGGCCACCGCTCTAAGATGGAACCCACGAAGTTACTGTATCATATCGTATACATAGTGCATTTATAGCTAAAACGTTATACAAAGCACTTGTACATACCGCATTGACCATTCGCGGTTCGCTAATACCGGAATAGACAGGGGTAGGGCCCTGTCTCCTACGCGGTCCCAAATTTCAAAGTACCACAGACCCTCCTTTTGCCCTTACATAGGCAATAACTATACTCACATCAATCCGAATCTAGGTCAATATTCACGAAGTCATGGAGATGTTGCTGTAGCATCATCCTATTACTTAGCTCGTCCCTCGATACAGGTTTCCTTACACATAATGTAGCACAGAGGCCACATATCGCAGGAGCACACTGTATGCACAGACAGAACAGGAAAAGGATGGCTAAGATCATTCCAATGACCATCAGAATCTTCCAACCCCAGGCAGATATCAGTTCCCAGAACCACCCCACCTGAGGAAATATGAATTTTTATGATCGATTGTGTCCCCTATCTTAGACCCCAACGGCTCCATGTACATGCTACAAGTACATGTATGTTCCCTCCACTTCCAGCTATGAAGACGCAAATACATATGCGTCCAACGTTAACATGTCCTCTTTCAGATCCACCATGAATGGATCGAATATTCCGTTCCTAAGTATGCCTTGCCACCGTCTTTATATGGTGTACCTTTCACGTTTTTCAGCTCTGGCAAGGTAGGCCCTGAATTCTGCCATCGAGCTTTTCCTGCTTTCTACTTCTGAATGCTCCAGCCTGGACCTGCATCTGTATCCATGACCTTTGTCTTACTTCCTGCGCGACTAACAGTGCCAGGCCCGGCCTGTTGCCTGCCAAAGACTGCATTCAGCCTTCAAGTTATCTGCTCCGCTCCTCGAGAAATACATTCCTGTCTAGTAGTTTAGGTAAACATCCCTCCAGCTACAGAGCAAAGGGTCCGGCCTTACTGTCTCCGTGCAAGTAATTCATGGCTTCTGTTGCCATGGTAGGCCCATGCCCCCTCGCATCTCATGTAGACACATAGACGCTTATACACGCACTAGTAGTTAGTATAGGATAGCCTCTGCCTGAGAGACCTTTCCTTCCAGATAATACAGTTCCTTAAACACAAGATATTAGATACGATTTGGGATTAGGTTGTTCTGACATCCCAGACTTTTGTCTCCTCATGCAGGGCTAAATGTCAAGTCCCCTTCACCCTCCAGTTACACGTCAAACACACGTCATGCTACTGCGCGCACATCTCTGCCATGTATTTCTGCTGACCTTGCAGGATTCTCTTATGGATCCACCCACCTGTGTCATCATCATAATGACGTTTCTAAGTACACGCCTATTGTAACGCCTTGATTCATTACGTATGTGTATTCTTATCTCTCTTCTCAACTGTCACGCCTTCTGCATATGTCTTTACTGTAATGCATTGACTATATATATGACAACCTGTCAATAAAGTATTGCCTCTATCCCTTCCCGAACCCTCGTGGTGACGGAATACGATTGCCTGGTTCGAACCAATTCCTTTGTAAGGAATAAACCCCCTTTTAAAACCTCAAATACCACGGATTCTGCCTCTTATTTTTACTGAGTTATTCTTATTGAATTTTACCGCATAAATTAAGTCTAGGTAATTTAAATTTACCACATAATTGGCGCCCGAACAGGGACACCTCTCACACCCCACGCGCCGGAGGTGCGTTGCAGACCCGGTCTCCTGCCACAGCCGGACGGACAACTACGCGTACCCGCAGGATTTCCTGTACCTCCCTCAGGCCAACGGAGGTGACTGAGGCTGCGATCAACACCCAGACGAGGCGGTGAGGAGTGCGGAGGATCCCGACCAGAGCCTAGCTGAGAGAGCAAGATCCGAGGTATAAAGAGGCCCACCAGATTCCGAAGTTCCGAAGTAACTAAGTCAAGAGTCGAGTCCAGTCCAGTTTGGTCTAGTCCAGTCCAGACTTCCGAGGCCTTCTGTTCCGTTCCGTGCTTCCCGGTGAGTACCGTTGCTGGGGACGCATCTAGACGTGCGCATTGGTTTGTGCCGGTCAAGACGGGTTTGGGTACACAGACCTGGTCTGCACTGTTTCAGCAGTGTATCTGTACTGTTTAGCAGTATATCTAGTATTATGCAGTTAACTAGTTTTAGTCTAATTATTATTGTTCGTTCTAAAATGTTTTAATATGTTTTAAATGTCGTGGTATGAGTGATTGTTCGACCTTCATTACTGTGTTTATTGTATTAATTGTGTTCAAGTCCGAGTAAGAACCAAGTAGCAAGGTTCAAGATGCCGTTATTCTCGAAATTAAGACAGATAAAAACTAGAAAAGGGATACTCGAGGAAGCCGTTCCCATTCCACCTAGGGACACTCCAGGGTACTTTATGTACCATAAGCATGGCCTAGATGCCGTATTATATCTCGAATTGTGGGTAGACTACACCAAGGATTTAGCAGAGAAACAGAGATGGCCCGTTGTTGGGACATGGGATGCAGATTGCATCATGAGAGTAGAAGAAGCATTATGGAGAAAGAAAGCCAGACAGTCACAGAAAGATGCCATTGAATTATGGCGTAAAGAATCGCATAGACGCACAGAGAAAGCGCTCAGAAAAGAAGAGAAAAGTAGGGAGGATTCAGACAAAGCCCGAGAAAATGTATTAATTGAGGAAGGTATCCGAGCAAAAGCCGAACAAGTAGACAGACAACGAAACACTCTTATGAATGGTATGTATCCTCTTCTGGCCGAGGGTTTACCTAAGGCCACCCTGGAAGTACCGAAAGATCTGCCACCTCCATTGCTTCCGACTAAATTGCACCCCAAGACTGCAAAGGACATTTTCCTTTCTTCCTATTTAGATGATGTAGCCCCCGAATATGTTAACCCTCCGCCGCCACGCACACCGCCTGCTAATGGCGCTCGACCCCGAGAAAATCTGTCCCCACTCCCGCAGCAACATACTCCTCCGTCCGTTCAAAACCTTCCGCCCGTTCCTTCACTTCTCCCTGCATCTATTCTTCCTACCTTACACCCAACGAATCCTTTTGGACCTAGCACCTCAGGAGGTGCGACAGGAAGTTTTCATACGCCGCCATCAGTGCGTCGATTGACTTATAGGGATTTAGCACATCAACGTACACCGCAAACAGCGAATTATGACATACTTAAAGAGCCTCTTACAGATTGTAGATATGATCCAGTACCAGGTAAAGACGACAGAATGATGCTATCATCAGTACGTCTACGACGAGTTGCGAACTATTTAATGATACTACCAGGAATGATTGATCATCTAGACAAAATATATCACTTTGTCCAAACAGGGCAAGGTCCTGAAAGTATTGGCGAGGTCATGGCATACCAGAAAGTGGACACGCAGAAACTGTTGTTACGCTTCTTTATAAACTGCCTGATAAGACACAGAGATAGGCCAGGTGTAGACGCGGAAGATACATAGACAGACAGAATCCCTTACGCGAAGTACACCCAGTTAGAAATGATGATAATACTTTTAGACGCGTGTTCGTGTACACGCCTATAACTAAAATAGAACTATTGGAAATGAAAAAAGTAGTGCCCAGCCATGACAGAGATCCAGCAGGTTTTCACCGTGAAATAAAAGACATGTTACTCATGGGTGATTATACCTATCCTGACATTATGAAAATATTGAAAGTATTATTGCCTGCCGGTATTTACGAGAAACTCAAAGAAAAAGAGTGGGAGGTGGGAGAACAAAAGATTGATTGGACAGCATTAGAAAACGAAGAAAATACCCGAACTGCAGGCCTAGGGCTTGGGGACAAAACTAAAGCATTACCAGGATTATTAGTACAAGTATTGCCACGCTTATTAACTACGAAAAAGGAAGACTGGGGAGCAATCTCAGCTTGCAAACAGAAACCCGATGAAGACACTAGTGATTTTTATTCACGATTTGAAAAATGTTTTGGTATTAATAGCGGCCTGAAAGCAAGTAGTGATTCATATCCGCATCTTTTTGTAACAAAATTAGTTGAGAATTCCTTGCCTCAGTTTAAGAACAGAGTATTGAAAGTAGAGAGCTCTTGGCAAGCTAATACCCCGTCACAAATGTTACAAATGTTACAGTACCACCAGAATAGAATTAGAGAAGAACAAGAACACGAACAAAGACGTATGAAAGACACGAAAATGAAAATGCTCGTCGCCCAGTCAGTTCCAGCTGACAGTCATAAAAAGGGTGCGACACAGTCCAGTAATTCAGCGGTTCCTGTTAAAGGGACATGCAACTACTGTAAACAGCCAGGTCATTATATAAACGATTGTGCAGTTCTGAAACATAATATCTCTACGGGTAAAACCAAGGAGAGACCGCGTCCACCTAGACAGGATCAGATCCAACAACAAGTACCTCAGAACGTACAGCCTATGCAAGCTTCACAACAGACCGTAGCGGTACCACAGCCACAGCCTATTGCCGCAACACAAAACACGACACAACAGATGTACCAGTATGCACAAAATGACTATCCCGATTATCAGCGATACACATGAAACAGCCTAGAGAGGGAAGTTGGCTTACCCCTTATTGAGGTCCCTGTAGATCAAGAGGGTCCTTATGTACATAGTCAAGTATTAGGGAAAGACAGAAAGTTTTTAATTGATACAGGGGCAAGCAGAACAACTATAAATCACGACGAGGTTCCAGGGGCACCCCTCTCAGGCTCACAGAATGTTTCCCTTGGATTTTCAGGAAAGCCTATTGTTAATGAAGTATCGCAACCTCTTCCTCTTGCAGTTGGTCCATTGACACGGACTACGGATTTATTGCTTACAAAATCATGCCCAGAAAACTTGTTAGGTATAAAGACACTGAAAGCTCTAGGAGCTGTAATATGTTGTTCCCCGGAGGGGGTACGACTATTTTTGCGTGACTTCAAAGGTCACTATGTATTTAGAGACATGGATCACAGGTTACAGAATGTCCCTGCACATTTATGGGCACAAGGCCCCACTGATGTAGGTTGTATGCACATTACACCATATCGAGTCACACTCAAAGCAGGAGTGGTATTACCACGAATTCGACAATACAAGTTACCTCCAGATGCTGTAGTGGCTTTGCTGCAAATCATTGACGAGCTCATTGCACAAGGAGTGGTAGTGGAAACCGACTCCAATGTGTGTAATTCTCCTATTATTCCAATTCTTAAACGAACTGATCCAAAAGCACCCCCAGTTTATCGATTGATTATTGATCTGCGCGAATTGAATAAATGCATTGTACCACAATACCCCGTGGTTCCAGATATCTCTTCATTATTGACAGCTATTGATTCAGAAGCAACGTTCTTTACTGTAATTGACCTCAAGAACGCCTTCTTTAGCGTCCCAATTGATCCGGAAAGCCAATATTTGTTTGGATTTAGTTTAAATGGACGAAGCTTCAAATTTGCACGCGCACCTCAAGGATTCACAGAAAGCCCCAGCATCTACAGCCAAGCACTGAAAAGACAACTTGACAGTATCCACATGCCTGTTAACACTGCCCTGCTTCAGTATGTCGATGATCTGCTGATCACCGCCCGAAGCGAACCCGAATGTGAAAAAGCATCACTGACGGTTTTACATTTTCTGGCCGACAAGGGGCACAAGGTGTCCCCTTCGAAGCTGCAATTTTGTGTTCAGCAAGTTGTGTACCTTGGGCACTTGCTGTCCAAAGGGGGAAGACAGCTCACACCTGATCGCATCCAGTTAATTATAAACATGCCACCACCCAAGACACAAAAGGAGGTGCGGGCCTTCATAGGTCTCACTTCGTACTGTAGACAATGGATTCCCTAATATGCATTTCTAGTAAAACCACTCATTCAGTTGACAACCCAGGAGGCAGCGACTTCGACTGTCCTCCCTTGGACTCAGGCACATACACAAGCTTTTGAAGACTTAAAGAAAGCCTTATGTCAAGCACCTGTTTTAGCGACACCATGTTACAGTAAGCCTTTTACACTCTTTGTTACAGAACGCGAAGGTACTGCCTTGTCAGTACTCACTCAGGAACAAGCAGGTTCACACAAGCCGTGTGCCTACTTTTCTAGCACATTAGATCCAGTAGCTCAGGCTCTGCCTACATGCCTGAAATCAGTCGCAGCGACAGCTTTAGCAATCAGACAAAGCGATTCCATAGTATTAGGACATCAATTGACAGTGCAAGTTCCACACTCCGTGGAAGTTCTTTTAAACAGAACTCAGACTCAGCACTTGACTATAGCACGACTGACAGGTTACGAATTAACATTGTTTCAGCCACACATAGAAATCAGACGCTGTAGTACATTAAATCCTGCCACACTTTTGCCATTAAGTGGAACAGACCCATTGGCACATGATTGTATTGAAGTCATTACTATTACGACGAAACCCAGACAAGACTTGACAGACGTTCCATTATCAGATCCAGACCTGACACTTTATGTGGATGGTTCATGCATGAGAACAAGTACAGGAGAATTAGTGGCCGCTTATGCAGTCACGACAGACACCGAAGTTATTGAAACAAATTGTATTGACACATTGTCAGCTCAAGCAGCAGAGCTCATCGCTCTGACACAAGCCTGTATTCAAGCCAGAAATAAAAGAGTCAACATATACACAGATTCACGTTATGCATTCGGAGTTGTACACGACTTCGGAGTCCTTTGGCGAGAGAGAGGTTATTTGACTTCTCACGGTGCCAACATTCAACACGGTCCCCTTATTCAAGCTCTGTTAGATGCAATACATCTGCCTACTTCGATATCTATCATGAAGTGCAAGGCTCATACAAAAGTCACCGATATCATTTCCCAGGGTAACGACCTAGCAGACCGAACGGCTAAGCAAACAGCACAGAATCGGACTCATGCAACTGACTTGACAAAGCCAATAGTTCCGACACCGACACACTGCATGACAGTTAAGGATCCCGCCCTTGATGTAATTGACATACAGACACATGCTACGCCAGAGGAAATCAAGAAATGGACTGAACTAGGGGGGATCCAAACAGATCAGGGATGGATGACGAAGGGAAAATCTACATGGTTTCTCCCCGACTCCATGGTTCAAGTTATCACTAACACAATACATAGTCCAGCACATCTAGGAGAGAAAGCTATGTTAGACAGTATTCAAAACATTTGGTTTAATAAACACTTACGAGCTACAGCCAAACAGAAAGTCCGTACTTGCATGATTTGTTGTCAGTTCAACCCAGGTAAAGGCGTACCTGTAGAGCAAGGTGGATTTCAACCTCCCGATCACCCTTTTGAAGTCCTCCAGATGGATTTTATCCAGATGGAACGATGTCGAGGATTCAAATATGTCCTCGTAGTTGTATGCGCTCTTTCCCGTTGGACAGAAGCATATCCAGTCTCAGATTACACTGCCCCGACCACTGCCAAGCAGCTGGTTCGTGAATTCTTCCCACGGTATGGTTTGCCCCGTATCGTGTACTCAGATAATGGCCAACCGTTCTCATCCGAGCTAATGAAACACATTTCACTCCTGTTAGGTTATCAATGGAAATTCCACTGTGTCCGGCATCCCGAGGCAGCAGGTCTCGTGGAACGTCATAACCAGACTCTAAAAATTCGACTTTCTAAAATCTGTAGAGAGAAAGGCGTCGACTGGATAGTAGCCTTACCAGTTGCACTCTTTTACATGAGAATGGTAGCACATTCTCGAACAGGGCTATCCCCGTACGAGGTGGTCTTCGGTAGGCCACCAAATATGTGGGGGACGCCTATACCTCGTAAAATAACTGATGTTGATTGTAATATGCTGACAGATTACCTTGCTTCCTTGATGTCTGCACTACAATCTTGCCGTTCACAGGTAGCTGCAGCCTTTCCCGACAACACCGAGGTGAAGCCCCATGAAGTGGTTCCCGGAGATTTTGTTTTCATAAGAAATTTCGACAGGAGGAGCCCGCTGGAGCCTCGCTGGCAAACGCCGAAATTAGTACTTCTGACCACGAGGACAGCAGTGAAGGTCGAGGGTCGCAAGGGTTGGCTACACTCGAGCCATATCAAGAAATTTCATGGACTACCTCCTGATTTGAACTCTCAGCCCTGCCCCCCTCCACAGACTGATTCAAACTCCCCCTGGTCGAGAACACTGCTGCCCAAAACTATAAACTGAAACTAAGGTCTAGCAAGTCAGACAATTTGATTGTTTAAGCCCTCTCCTAGGTGAATCGGTTAAATTAGTCTCTGACATGTATCCTCTAGACCGAAATCGAGAGAGAGATAGACAGAAACAGCTCAAGAAACGTGCATATTGTAAATTACTTCATAGTCACTGTATAGTGACATTGTTGATTATGTTTTTTCTAAATCTTCTGATTATTGCTGCAAGTATACTGTTGCACATATACTATCCTATTTTCAAGCGTGCTCATTCTGCTTACAATGTTACTGCCGAACATTCTTTTAGCGAATTACCTTCACATGAGTTGCCTTATAGACTTGCGCTGCGCAACAACACATTCATTAGTATGTTACAACACTTCCATCAGGCCAACAACGTTACTAATTGTTGGATATGTGGCCGACTCCCTCCCTATCAGAAATACAAGGGAGTTCTGCCTCTCTTTCCGTATCCATTCACACATAATGGTTCCTGTGGCGCATGGTTTAGTTTGATTAATTCTTTAGATTCAAATACTGTAGTTTACCAGAGCAACTGGGTATGGGGAAACCTGAACTTAGTTTTGCTTAAAGCCTGCTACCCTAACAAGGAGGGACTTCCCAAAAGGACAGGAACAGACCTAGAAAATGAAGTATATGGATTAGGTAACTTTACACCTAACCTCATGATTCTGAATGTTGAATCCGAAGCTGCACCAGTCTTGCCTGCTATGTCCGTATTACCAGTCAAAGGTGAATTATGTATAAGAAAGAATGGTTCAGTACACCTGGGTCATAGTATATGTACTACTGTGATCGGATTCAGTGATAAAGGCAAGTCTACATTTAGAGCTTCCCGTCATTCCTACTTCATTTGTGGTCATACCGCATATATACGCTTACCTCTAGATTGGGATGGTACCTGTTACATTGCATTCCTTCTGCCACCTGTTTTCCTAGCCCCTCCTGATTATCATAGAAATACCCATCTAGTACACAATAGACCCCAGAGAGATCTCCCGATTGTCGACTACACTGAAACAGCATGGGAACAATATACAGACTTCAATAAAGGCCTCTTTCCCTACATAGGTGTTGTCTCTAATAGTAAACTGATACACAGACTAACCAGAACCCTTGAAGCAGTAGTGAATGAAACTACCTCTGCCCTAGGCAACTTAACAGAGGAGCAGTCTGCGATGCGGATTGTTGTTCTCCAAAATCGTCTTGTCCTTGACGTCATCCTGGCCGATAGGGGCGGAGCCTGTAGAGTCATCGGATCAAGTTGCTGTGTTTTCATTCCAGAAAACGCGCCATCCGTATATAAAGCCATAACTCGTCTTCATAAGATTGCAAGCCAGATACATCAGAATCCAGGCACCTGGACATGGTCCGGTTGGTTCTGGAGCATGTTGTCAGCCTGGGGATGGAAAGTCCTATCCTTCCTAGGTATTGGCCTTCTCATAGTATTCAGTTGCTGCCTGTGTCTACAATGTGGACCAGCGATTTGCGGCCTGTGTGCCACATCATGTATTCCACGTTCAAGTTCTCGTACAAAATCCCGGAAGAAGAAAGAAGAGCAAATGATGTTACATGAACAGATTGATGGATTCCTGAGGATCGATATCTCATGAAGGGTCCGTAGGGGACAAGGAGGGAATGAGAAAATATGAATTTTTATGATCGATTGTGTCCCCTATCTTAGACCCCAACGGCTCCATGTACATGCTACAAGTACATGTATGTTCCCTCCACTTCCAGCTATGAAGACGCAAATACATATGCGTCCAACGTTAACATGTCCTCTTTCAGATCCACCATGAATAGATCGAATATTCCGTTCCTAAGTATGCCTTGCCACCGTCTTTATATGGTGTACCTTTCACGTTTTTCAGCTCTGGCAAGGTAGGCCCTGAATTGTGCCATCGAGCTTTTCCTGCTTTCTACTTCTGAATGCTCCAGCCTGGACCTGCATCTGTATCCATGACCTTTGTCTTACTTCCTGCGCGACTAACGGTGCCAGGCCCGGCCTGTTGCCTGCCAAAGACTGCATTCAGCCTTCAAGTTATCTGCTCCGCTCCTCGAGAAATACATTCCTGTCTAGTAGTTTAGGTAAACATCCCTCCAGCTACAGAGCAAAGGGTCCGGCCTTACTGTCTCCGTGCAAGTAATTCATGGCTTCTGTTGCCATGGTAGGCCCATGCCCCCTCGCATCTCATGTAGACACATAGACGCTTATACACGCACTAGTAGTTAGTATAGGATAGCCTCTGCCTGAGAGACCTTTCCTTCCAGATAATACAGTTCCTTAAACACAAGATATTAGATACGATTTGGGATTAGGTTGTTCTGACATCCCAGACTTTTGTCTCCTCATGCAGGGCTAAATGTCAAGTCCCCTTCACCCTCCAGTTACACGTCAAACACACGTCATGCTACTGCGCGCACATCTCTGCCATGTATTTCTGCTGACCTTGCAAGATTCTCTTATGGATCCACCCACCTGTGTCATCATCATAATGACGTTTCTAAGTACACGCCTATTGTAACGCCTTGATTCATTACGTATGTGTATTCTTATCTCTCTTCTCAACTGTCACGCCTTCTGCATATGTCTTTACTGTAATGCATTGACTATATATATGACAACCTGTCAATAAAGTATTGCCTCTATCCCTTCCCGAACCCTCGTGGTGACGGAATACGATTGCCTGGTTCGAACCAATTCCTTTGTAAGGAATAAACCCCCTTTTAAAACCTCAAATACCACGGATTCTGCCTCTTATTTTTACTGAGTTATTCTTATTGAATTTTACCGCATAAATTAAGTCTAGGTAATTTAAATTTACCACACACCAGTGACCAATCTCCTTTATCCACGTGTATGGATTCAGATATTTTATGTAGTTTGGAGATGGCTTGATAACCTGTTGGAGCGTTATCTGGTATGAAAATGCAACAACTAGATTGGATAACCTCACATACCCCACTGCGGTCTGCAAGTATGACGTCTAGAACCATACGGTTCTGCAAAGTCATGAGGCGATCCGCTTGGAGCTCAGCTGTCAAATTACCAAGGGCACCAGCCGTAACATTAACAGTGGATTCAACCACACGAGTCAGTTGTCTCAGGTTCCTACTATTGACCATCGGTCCCCAAAACGGCAGGAAACCCAAATCCTCCTTACTAATCACGCCTCTCACAACTCTGGTCTTGTGATAGTCAGAGGCAGCAGTAAATGTTGGCGGTAGCAAGTTTGCAATATAACATGTGCCCGAGAAGTCAGGGGGCAACCGTGTATATGCTCAGTCATTGCAGACAAAATATGTACCCTTGGCAGCCAAAAACGCAGGGGAAAACTGCGATGGAAAAGTGTACGTTTCAGTACAGTCACTTCTCCCCAGTTGAGCTCTAGGATTCTGACCATTACCTTGCAAACAGAACCGACCTATGTGGGGTACGACCCAAATTGGGGATGAAATTTTCCGCTGCCTTTCACCTAGACTAATACTATACCCCGTCGCGTTCCACCCTACATAAGCTCTTAATTCATCTTTGGGAATAGATGAGTATGCGTCGATATCTCTGCTCATATCGGCAACTCCTTTCATTAAAGCTTTATTATTTGTGCTAGGTCTGATGGAACGCGGTTGTCGCGGGGAGTAGGCATCTAGTGCAAAAAGAAACATGGTCTGGAATGCCCATGACGATCCATTGTAACTAAACGGCAGCACTAGATAAGGAATACCCTTGTTAATGGTATGTGGCATTAACCCACACACCCAGCAATTGGTTGTATTCATGACTAGTTGGTGCTGGTGCAGGAGTTGAATAAACGAGTTGTTTACAAACTCTGATCGTCTAGCTTGTTCATGTTCAGGCAGAGGGTGAAAAGAGTGTGAGGAGACAGTAGGAGGAGGTATAGGCTGTACAGTGGGTGCAATGGGCTCTTGAGAGGAGAAGAATACAAATCCTACGGTAAACACTATCATACTACATAGTATAAACAGACATAATAATACAAAACGTTTGCTTTTCATTATTTTACATATTTTTGCTTTAAAGTTCATTTCCTCAGCTAGACTCTCCATCTTGAAAAACTCCATCCTCTAATCGTGCCGCTCGCGGCGGGTGAGTATCTTCTGCTAAGGAGTACGCCTGTCGGTCCAGGGAACGCCCTAGACCAACCAGAACCGTTGACCTAACGTCTTCGGCCTGTACCCCAAAGTCTTGGCACCGCGACCCTGCGGCTGAACCCGGATGGTGGTTCGAAAACCAAAAATTAAGAAAAGTCCTTCAGATGGGAGAGCTATGATATCAAAAACAAAAAGGTGAGGAAAAAGAATATTTATTTGTCCATAGGCCTTGGTCTCAAGTTATAGCGGAAACGGCCTGGTACTGTCTGATCTTGAAACAAGAGTTCAGGCTCTGTGGTGTCCAATCGAATTGACGGTGGCACAGCTTCTTGCAAAATGTCGTCACTCTGTTGTGCTGAAGTTGTGCCTCTTACGCGTGCATCACTGAATGGTACAAAACGAGGTACAGTGTCTGTTTCAGAGTCAGCGATACCCTCCTGGACCCACTGGTCATATGGTAGAGGCAAAGGGATCCTCTTGATGTGGGCGCCGTGAATCCAGTTCTTCTTCCCCTTTACTCGAACAGCTGATCTTGTAGACAGAAGTACGAGGTGAGGGCCAATCCAACGGGGCTCATCGTTGCTCTTTCGCTGGAAGTTCTTGATGAGCACCCACGTGCCAGGGTCAATAGGGTGTCCTGGAGCTTCAGAGGCCTGGGGGAAGAGTATCATGCACCTGTTGGTGTAAAACACGCAATTTAGCCGTCAATTCAGACAAATAATCAAGCAGTACTGGATGTTCGATTTCGCTGAATTTTGTCGGTCTTGGCACACCCCATACATTGGCCGGGCGGCCAAAAACCACCTCGTATGGACTAAGTCCCACTCGTGAATGCACAGTCATTCTTGTGGATAGGAGTGTTAGAGGCAGAGCGTCAGGCCATTTAAGACCGGAGCTCGCCTGGATTTTGGCTAGTTTTAGCTTCAGGGTGCCATTGTAGCACTCTACTAATCCAGCTGATTGGGGGTGATTTGCAGCGTGAAACTTCTGCTTAATCCCTAATCCCTCACACACATTCTTCATCACTCGACCCACAAATTCACTCCCATTATCACTCCACACCATTCTTGGCATTCCAAACCTAGGAAAAAATTCCTTCACAAGGGCTTTGGCTGTGGATAAAGCAGTGTTGTCTTTTAGGGGATATGCTTCTATCCATTTTGAAAAAGCGCAAACAACAACCAATACATATTTTAGGTTGTTGCACCTTTCCATGTGGATAAAATCTAGCTGCAAAACTTCAAATGGATATGATGGAGGCGCGAAATGACCAGCTGGAGTTGGGGTTCCTCTACCAGGGTTGTATTTCAAACATACCATACAATTCTTGACTACATTCTCTGCACACTTGGGAATTCCAGCATTCTGCCATACTGGAGCCAACAACTTCCAGATTCCTTTCATACTGATATGTGCCATTCCATGTGCCATAGTAACCTCTGGAAGCACATATGCATCAGGTAACAACCATTGCTTATGTTCTGACAAATCAACCCAACAACCATTCTCATCCAATTTACCCGTACTTTCTCTCCACTTGCTCAACTCTTTCTCTGTGGCTTCAGCTTGAAGGGACTTCACACTCTCTATCGTGTTTTCACACATTCCAACATCACCAACCCATCTTGCAGGGCCTGCAACATACATTCGAGTCTTCACATCTTTTGCTGTTTCTTTCGCGATTTCATCAGCAAACGCATTACCACGACCAACATCATCAGTGATTTTCTTGTGCGCACTGCATTTCAAAATCGCAACTTGTAACGGTAGGGTCAGTGACTCAAGGAGATCATTCACCAACTTGCCATTCTGAATCTTAGCTCCATGCGAAGTCAGGAACCCACGTTCCTTCCATAGGCGCCCAAAACTATGAGCCACGCCAAAGGCGTACTGGCTATCCGTATATATGTTCACTTTCATTCCTTCAGACAACACGCATGCTCTTGTAAGGGCAATTAATTCTGCTGCTTGGGCCGAATTATGTGGCACACGTGCAGTTTCCACAATCGTGTGCAAAGTCGTGATAGCATATGCAGCGGTCGTATCACCATTTGGAAGCTTGAAACACGAACCATCCACCCATAAAGTACCATCACACTCAGTCAGGGGAGTATCTTTAAGATCTATTCTCCCTTTTGTCTCTTCTTCTGTTCTGAACAGACAATCATGTTGCTCAATCTCATCTAGGTCTGCTGGAATTGGCAATAATGTAGCTGGATTCAACGTGTTGCATCTCTTTATGTGTATATGATTTGCTAACAGTGTTAATTCATATCCTGACAGTCGCGCACTAGTTAAGTGCTGTGTCTTGGTCCTGTTTAACAATGTGTCCACAGCATGTGGAACCATAACAATCAATGTATTATCCATCACTAGGCCAGCAGACTGTCGAATAGACATAGCTGCGGCGGCTGTAGCTCTCAGACAACTTGGCAATGCCCTTGCTACCGGGTCCAAGGTTGACGAAAAATATGCGCATGGACGCGGTCTGTCGCCAAAAGGCTGTGTCAACACTGATAATGCGCAACCGTTCTTTTCGTGAACATACAATGTAAAAGGCTTGCTGTAGTCAGGGGTACCCAACACAGGAGCTGAACACAATGCATTACGTAATTCCCAAAAACTTTTCTGACACTCTTCAGACCATGGGATAGGATTCGGTGTGTCTTTACATGTTAGTGCTAACAAAGGTTTTGCCAGCAAAGAAAAATTTGGTATCCAATGCCTACAGTATGAAGTGATGCCCAAGAAAGCACGCACTTCTCTCTGTGTTCTAGGCACACTCAACTATGCAATGGCTTGAATTCTTTCTGGGGTCAGTTTCCTTCCCTCCTTCGATAAGAGATGACCTAAGTAGGTCACTTCTTGTCGACAATATTGCATTTTTGAGAGGGACACTTTGTGATGAAAGGCAGACAAATGACGCAATAATGACAATGTGGCGTCTTTACAAATCTTTTCAGTATCCGCGGCGATTAGCAAATAGTCAACATACTGAATGAGGGTAGCACCACTACGTAAAACAAGTGCATCAAGCTGCGCTTTCAAAGCCTGACTGTATATTGATGGACTTTCACAGTAGCCCTGTGGAGCGCGTTTAAAGCGGAAGCTGCGACCTCCTAAACTGAAGCCAAAAATGTCTCTGCTCTCCTCTGCAATTGGGATGCTAAAGAAAGCATTCTTTAGATCGATCACTGAGAACCATGCAGCGGAGGCTGGAATCATAGTTAACAAGGCAGTTATATCAGGGACAACTGGAAACTGTGGCACAACAATCTTATTAACCTCTCTAAGATCAATCACAAATCTGTAAACAGGTGGCTGTGAAGGGTCCGTTCGTTTTAAGACAGGTAAAACAGGACTATTGCAAACGTTGCCTCTTGTCTCTTCAATTACACCCTTTTTAATCAAATCGCTGACAATTGCTAACAACGCTTTCTGACCTTCATTGGAGATCTTGTACTGGGGAATACGTGGCAATCTAACATTGGCTTTTAAAGTGACCACGTATGGCGGTATTTCCAAAAGACCCCCATCATTGGGACCAGTAGCCCAAAGGACATCCGGAAGGGATGACAACTCAGGTGGCATTGCATTCTTAGACAAATACATTGGGGAAATCACCTTCTTATCTAATGTAAGTTGTACTCCTGAGGGAGAACAATATAGCGTTGCATGCAATCTTTTTAGCAAATCTAATCCTAGCAGATTTTCACCACAACCTGTCGTTAGGATGAGGGGTGCTTTTAGCTCACAAGGTCCAACAGAAAGTGACATAGGACTAGAAATCGGGTTCCTAACTGGGGCGCCAGAAAAACCTACTGAAACATTCATTTCGCCAGACAAAGGCGCGCCAGGGAGTTTTGAATGCATAATTGAACTCTTTGCAGCACCAGTGTCCAGCAGGAAGGGCTCTGTCACACCCTCTGTAGTTACTTTAACATATGGTCCGCTCTGATCCACTGGCACTGAAACAACTCCCTCTCTCTGTCTACGGCTGTCCTAGTAATCATTACCTTCCACATTGTCGTCCTCTGCATAATAATCATTATTATAGTACTGAGCTGTATTACCAGTTGCAGTTCTGGGGAACATTTCCACGCCCTCTACCTCTAGGAGCTTGTTGACCACCTCTACCTCCAGTGGCGTAGCTAGAGCTTGTGGCGCCCGGGGCTATCCCTCAGATTGCCGCCCCGGTGGGGGAGGGGGGGTGGGGGGGGGGAGAAAGGACAGCACGCACTTGAAAGAGGTCCGAGAGACACGTAGCATCGCCGCTAATAGTTACCTCGATCATGCAAGTTACATGCACATACATGACACGGTCCAGGGCTACACAGCTGAATACACCAGTGACCGGTAGTACAAAGGAGGACACACAGACTGCATGATCTATCTGGGGACTCAGAAAAACCACATGCGACATCTATCAGAAAGCTGCGTGAACGATTACCTGGTAATCACCTCAGCACAATGTAAACATGCACATACATGACACTGTTCGGGGATCCGTCATTTACAGCTGACAATAAATGACCAAACATCATGGTCCCCCCCATTAAAGCAGTGGGGACGTGCACAAACGTGATGTGCTCTGAGGACCCAGAGCCAACTTAACAGTGTCGAAGCCTGTAATTCTTTATCTTTCAAAAACAGCAAATTAATTATTCACAGGGAATGACTCACTGTGTGCCCTTAGAACTAAACTCAGCACAAAGGGGTCAGTCAGCTCCACAACCTTGCCAACACAGACCAGATACAAAGCCCGCTCTGGTGGCCCAATGGCAACAACCAGGGATCACGCCCTGTCATTACTTCTAAGAAGCAGCAACCAACTCCCTGGGACCCAAAGCCAGCTTGTAATAGTGCATCTCTCCTTAAGAGCAACCTCAGCACACACATGGTGCACAGCCTACCCAGGGGGCCCAAAGCTAAAATATAGGGAGTGGAGACACATTGTCATCACAATCCTTAAAGCTGTAGGGGCCATGGGAATATGTTCAACCCTATCCAGGGACTCCGTGAATAATCAGAAGAAACAAGAAACATTACATTTTTCTGCAATTTTGTTTTCACATTACTTTCATGGTAACCAACAGTGTTAAAAGTCTGCAAAAACAGTAAAATCATAATAACGTGTCTAGTATGGAACGCCAAGGCTGTGTAACACACGTCCCTGTAACACACGTCTTCAGCTGCCTCCCAGACCCGAATGTAGGCATGGCAGAATCAAGGTCTGGAGAAAAATAACCACTTAAAAGAAGTCCGGATATGAAGTAAGTTATGTGTGCTTTTACGCATGTGTGTTTCAAAATGTCCACGGCTCAATCATTGGACAGTGGTAGCTTGCTACTACTGGTATCGCTCTACTCACAGACATCCAGGAATAAAGCCCTTCATCAGATCCCTTACGCATTTCAAAAGGTTCATAACCTTAGTGGACACAGACCTGGATGCGCCTAGACAACTGCTGACTAACTGGAGCAATCACACTGGCAACCTGTGATCACAACTGGAGCTCTCGTAACCTAGGCCCTGGTGCCCTGGGATCAGAGAATACCAGGTTCTTCTCTTGTATCTCAATCTTTTGTGTTCCTTTCCTCTCACAAGCCAAAATGCTTAAGGTAAATAGCTCACACAACATTCAACTCTCTATAGAACTCTAGGCTCTACAGATGAATGCATTATTTAGGAAGAGAGAGTAGAAAGGCTTGCCTGTGCTCGCAGGTAAATGTATCAATGAGAGAATGGAAGCAGAGAGGTCAGTTTATCCCTGCTGTTTCCTGAGGAGAATTACAAGAAGACATCAACATAAGGGCAGGGTACAGACTGACATTTACCCAGAGACAGGTGCAATAGCCCACATGTCTAACTGGCGCTAACAGCACAGCCACCACTAGCTCAGATGAAGACTTATTCCACACTCAGCGCTTATAGTACAAGTATCACTCATATGTCACAGATAGCAAAAGTACTACTTACGTGCCACAGTGACCACAGCTATCATCACATGTCAAAGGCAGCTGATTAGTACCATTCATCTGATCAATCCCTTGCTCTTCTGGTTAATTTCTTACTCAGTACAAACAGCAAATCTATCCTTTAAGTTTTTTGTCAGCAGAGCTACTCTCACCAGACAACAGAGCATTCCCAAACAAGTTACAGGGAGCAAAGCTATGCCTTAATAGCAGCTGAGCTATCCCTGAATAGGTGATTGTCCTTCTGACAATCTGTCTGCACGGTGTCTAAGCAACTAGGGAACAGGGAACCAGTGAACAAGAGGGGTTCGGGAACTAATGCTTTCAGGATGGCGTTTGGAGAAAGAGAGCCTCTCATACTTTAGTGGGACAGGTAAAACAAAGGAACCGGGAGACGCAATAGATAGGCCTTGGAGACAGAGAGACCTTAATATTGAGCAGCTTTAGGCTGGGAAACATCAGGCAGAGTAGAAATGGAAGGCTAGAACAAGACAACAGAGACATTGAAAGCAAGAGACAGGCCAGTTCCAACTACAAGGATGCGGGCAAATAAGAACCTAGGGTGGAATGTTTGAATTTGAACCTAGATGAGGAACAATGCATACCAAAGGAGAAACATAAAATCCACAAATATTGCACTAGAATGACTCTTGCATCAACCACCTGTGTCATGTAGAAGGGCACATGGCATTACTTTCAAACAACACTACCATAGCTGACACTAATTAGGGGGAAGGATTCAAGGCCCTAACCTCCACTGTGAACCACCATGCAGCACCCCCAAACACACTCAACATTAACACAGGTTAGGCTGGAAAGTGTCAAGAGTCTCTCCTCCTTCCCCCCAACTCCCTTTATAGAACAGCTCTATGAGGATAACCAATGTCTTCCAAGCCAGCCACCCACATTAATGTGATTCAGTTCCTCTACTGGAAAACCTCTGATGGATGAATCACAATGTCTGCATAAAGTGCCGAGGCCAAGTAATTGGCTATCTCTGAACCATATCTGGCAGGTCAACATAACAGAACTACTGCTACACATGCTAAACAATGCTCTGTGTGTTTGGAAACGTTGCATACCAGCTGTCCATACTGTCTCTATGCTGTGTGTGAATTAGCGAAGCTTTAAGAGACCGTTCCACTTAAAAAAACAAAAGAAATCAAAATGACTGTCCTTGTCAATTTTTTTTGTATTTAGCTGCTTACAATTGTGTTTCCATTATTTTTTTTATAAAATTTCCCAAATTAAGCTTGAATATTGACGTTCAAACAGTTTGAATCAAACTTCTATGTAGGTACACCAGGAATACACTGTTGTATGTATCAAGTCTGCATCATCTAGGGCTGTAAGGGCACAGCCTGTCACCATTTCACATAATTATATTAAAAAGTAACGAAGTGTGCAAGGATAAACGTTTCCTGTCTCTGTCCCCAGTTCTCTCACAAGAGGAACCTAATAGACAAGAACTGCGCCGGGGCTTACCTGTTTGAATGAAGCTCCCCTCACGCTACATTCCACAAACAGTGCTCCAGGTTTAAATGTCTCGTCCTCGCAAGCACCAGGAGACCCCAAGCCTAGGCACCCCAAGCTCCGCTGCACAGCGCCGTCCACAGGAAGCGAAAGCACTATTTTGTGTCCCGACCCGGACCAGACCCCAGGCGGCGCGCACAATGAACCCGGACGCCTCCGCCCAGCGTGCAGTCAACCTCGCAGAAGCTCGTACGACGTCACGGGCCTATGCTAGGTGGTGGTGGCGGCGTGCGTACGCTGCAGGCAGCAGTTGCAAGCAGCAGGTGGCGGTGCGCATGCGCTCGTACTTCAAACAGGACCGCGCGCGTGGCACTGGTGGCCCATTGCAGTGGCCTTTATAATTTATTTGGGGACACTGACACTACTGTAACAGTAGTGTCAGATTCCCCAAATAAATTATAAAGGCCGCCGCAACGGGCCACCAGTGCTGCGCGACCGCCACCCCAAAAATAGTGCCGCCTGGGGCGGACCGCCCCCCTCTTAGCTACGCCCCTGGAATCAGGTGAGTGAGATGGGGCGTGAGAAGATGGGATGAAATGGGAAAAGGGAGGGTGGGGAAGGGAGATGCAATGGTGACTGAAGTGTAATGGATGGAATGTAAGTGGATGGAAAGAGATGGGAAAATGGTGGGATGGAATGCAATGGGATAGGGGATGGGAAAGTAAAAGGGATGGGGTGGTCTTTGGGATGGGCTATGATGCGAGGTGATGTGATGAGATGAGGAGAGGGTAGGTGGGGTTGGGGTTTGATCTTGTAGCGTTCAGATGGGATGGATTGAGAAGATGGTGAGGTAGGATTTGATGCAAATGGGATGGGGTGGGGTGAGATGTGAGGGAAGAAATGAGATGTGAGGGAAAGGGGTGAGATGGGCATGGTGGGGGTTTGGTTTGATGGGACAGGGTAGAGTTGTGGTATAGGGTGGGACAGGAAGGAGTGGGCCAGGGTGGAATGAGGTGTGATGAGAAGGCAGGGTACAGTGCTGCATGGTAATTGTTACTTCAATGCTGCACACTGGAGAACTGAATGTCAGCCTTGGATACATGGAGAATGTGAGAAAGGACAATTGTAAGAGCACTTTTCAAAAACTTCAAATAAATAAGAGTTATTGGCACCTGAAGCATTACTACAATAAAAGTAAATTGGATTTTTTTTCCAAATTAAATAACATATTCTATAATTACTCACAGAGTGCTCTGGTTATCAACCTTGAAAGGATGAAAGGCTAAGATCCACTTTACTGCGATTCAAACTTCTGACCTGCAGGTAAAACTAGAGGTCTTAACTTGCTGGGCCTTCTTGCTGGCTGCTGACGTATTACCACTCCTCCACCCACTCCTTCGGCATCGTAGTGCAGTGTGTGCACATTTTGAAACATAACTAATCAGTCCAGAAAGAAGTGCGGAGGAGCTATTCAGTTTCACAGTCCCGCAGGTTTTATATTACTAAAGAGAGAGAACGCACATATTAGCCCCACCTTCAGGGGCTGGAGCCTACTTCTGCTGCTAAATTAGCTGGGGCAAGGCTGATTTTGGATATTCGCGCTGAAGAGGAGAGAAAGAGTTGCTTTGCTGCAGAAGACGCAGGGCCTGCGCCACTAAAACATTTTACAAATGCAGTGATCCAACCTCACGAGCGGGCGGTGGGGAGGGCAAAAGTTTAAGCATTATCAAAATTTCACAGGCACTTTTGTAAAATGCGAGGCATTTTTACAAAAGTGTTGATATTGTGATTTTTTTTGCAATCATGACATCCTGAAGGGTTTGATTTACACCTTAAACAATAAGCATGCTAAATCTATTCATCGGTTTCTATGAAATGGTAAATGCAGTTCATCCCGAAAGTTTCCAACAGTCAGTTTATGTGGCATTTAACCGTTTTTCTATGAAATCACGTACAACCCTGTGGAGCAGGTAGGCACAGACTATGGCTGGTGCTTTGAAGAGACAGCCATTGTCACTTGGTGCTGTGTATCTGTGAAAGCATGCAGAACTTCCACAGATCAGACCCAGTGATGGCTCTCTGTGATCTCACTTCCAAGCAATCACCTGCTCGCACACAATCACCTGCTCACTCGCACGCAATCACCAGGCCTCGGGTCATCTACTGCATGCATTAGCTAGGCTGTGAAACAGTGGCGGTCTGTAGCCAATCAGTTCATGGACTGTCCAGTGCATCACACGTGAAAAACTATTTCAAGATGTTATGCACCTACCACATGTTTACTGCAGAATGTGTAACGTCATGCATATGGTTGCTAGATATCACAGCTGAACACTGACACACAGGCTCACCATAAACCCATGGCAAGTTTAATTCAAGAAACTAAAGAAGCTATA
This sequence comes from Triturus cristatus, assembly GCF_964204655.1. Classification (NCBI taxonomy): domain Eukaryota; kingdom Metazoa; phylum Chordata; class Amphibia; order Caudata; family Salamandridae; genus Triturus; species Triturus cristatus. The sequence continues at coordinate 1,348,694,231 of NC_140590.1, forward strand.
AACATATCACAAACACACCCTCCTTCACCCCCACTCAGTGGAGTGTGAACACGGAAGCACATTGGAGCAAATGTGCTTATAGCAGAACTCACAAAACTTGTGTACTTTGACATTTTTTTTTTTTTGCATATTTATATAGCGCAAACTCGACCCGAAGGTATTAGAGCCAGGGCCGGCTTAAGTGCTGGTGGCGCCCTGTGCGACGTTTGTTGGCGCCCCCAATGACCACCTCCACCACCACAGGTATCTCTCGCTAGCACCCTTTAACAGTGACCAGGTCTCCATAACCACACTCTCTCAGATGCACTGAATTAGTTATAGCGCCACTCATACCAGTGTAGGGTGTCCGAGCACTTTGCATCACACACACATTACACAGAGACATAGGAAATGTTACATAAGCCAAAGGACTAAAAGTGTAGGAGTCACATGTCATCCATACTGATGGGCAGTATAGTTTAAGAGTACTTGGTGTGGAAAAGCACAAACTCCGAGGCGAAAATGAAACCGCGTAGTTGGGAGTTTTCTTTAATAATAAGAATCGATTTCAAGCCAAATTAACCCTTTTTGCAACATTAATTAATGTTCTAATAATGTATACTCTGCAGTCTGTATGCAGTTCCAGGATGAAAGTTAATAGCTCACTATACTATATTAGGACTTTAAGTTTATAAATTGCAAGTAACAAAAGGATGTCTCTTTTGATAGCAGTAACCTGCTGATCTGTTTGCATCATACGCACTCTGTAATCTACTTGGTACACGTTCTTTGCAGCAGGAATATTAACCCTCTGCACCCTCAACTATACAAAATGCTGATCTCTCGCCAGGAAGGTAATTAATCACACGAGTTATCTTGACATTTATGTAAGGCCTGGTAATTGGGGGGAATGGGGAGGGGGGGGGGGGGGGGGAGAAACGCTGCAGCAGGTGCTTCAAAAGCATAATAAAACTTTCAAACACGGCGCTGCCAGGAAGCCAGCACCTGGTGTGGTGACCTCGAGGCTCGAACTCTGGTTTTCAGCACCAAAGGCGGCAGTTTAGGCCGGCCGAGGGACCACATCCTCTCCCCTTCATCTAAAATCACTTACTTGCGCCCGGCGTTCTCAGAAATTGCCGTGGAGGGTCCTCTGGTCTCTGCCCTGCCTGTAGTCCACGTCCCCGAACAATTAACTGCTTCGAGCCTAGGGCGGTACATCGCTTCTAGACTCGCAGATTTGTTTTGTATCTATCTTCTCTCTGCCTGCAGCTCCGTTGGCCTGCCACCACCTCCGCCCGGATCGCTGTCAACCTTGCAGAAGCTCGTGTTCTGCGACGTCACGGGCCTATGCTAGGTGGTGGCGGGCGGTGCGCATGCGCTTACATTTTAAACAGGGCCGCGCGCGCGCCACTGGTGGCCCGTTGCGGCGGCCTTTATAATTTATTTGGGGACACTGACTGACACTACTGTAACAGTAGTGTCAGTATCCCCAAATAAATTATAAAGGCCGCCGCAACGGGCCACCAGTGCCGCGCGGCTGCCGCCCTAAAAATAGTGCCGCCTGGGGCGGACCGCCCCCACCGCCCCCCCCCTAGCTACGCGCCTGTCTACCTCTTGCGCCATACGCATTACTAGTACGCGGCATTAATTTAGGACAACTATACTTGAAATGACCTTCCTCTCTGCAATATGAACATTGATTGGGACCTACAGGGATACGTGGTTGATAATACCCATTCATTTGCTGATTATTCTGAAATTGTTGGGGCTGCTGATAGATACCTTGGGTTTGCCTATAATTATTCTGTCCTCCACGTGGCGGATAAGCCTGCTGCAAGAGGACCTTTGTTTTCAGTTCTTTCGTTTTCTTATCTGTTCTATCCTTCTCGTCTTTATCTCTATTTTCATAATACTGTGCAGTAGCCAGTATTTGCGCTGAAGAGGAAACATCCCAGGAACTTTCTGAATCTTTTAATTTCTTACACAACTCGGGAAGTAGATTCTGCACAAACTTATCCACAAATAACCGTTGGCCACCTTCAGTACTCATGTCTTGACCACTGTGGTCGATAAACGTTTCTTCAAACCTGGTAAAGAAATCGGAAACTGTCTCATCTTTCTTCTGCTTGCATGCAGATAGTTTATCCCAATTTACGCGCATCGCGGGCATTATAGTCTTCATGTATGTAATAATTCTACCAGGGAGTTCTGCTACCAAAGGGTCAGGCTTCGCACCACCAACTTGGCCAGCATCTGCAGCAATGATATTAGCCCATGTGTTACCCAATTCTGCAGCGTGATCTACATTACGAATGGATCCCCATAAAGGCTGTGGAACCACATTCCCAAACAACATATCTATGTCAGCCAGATTCATTACACACGATTCGCAGGTTGTGATAACTCCTTATAATATCCTGTAGGGTTTTTACGGGGGTCAGGCAATGTCTGCTTAAGCGCTAACACCTCAGAACGCTTCCATGGGACATGTACCCAAACACGCTGAAAATGTGCTGGAGCAGCAACAATACCTCGAGCGGCATCAGCCACAACGGCTTCCTTCCATACCGGAGGGACTTCTCTCATAGGGTATTGTCACGCTTTTCCCTTTTTCCCCACAGGGAATTCCTGTTCGAACAATGATTGTTGACAATCACCATTCCTGAAGGACAGTAAAGTCGCAACTGCTTTATCTACATTGGGACCCACAATTGTACCTGTTTCAAAATCAAATCGCACTCGACACAATTCCTGTGGGTTTGGGTTTGAACCATTATCCTCCAATTCCTCACAGAGGAATTCACACATTTTATCAAAGACATACCTCTGTTTTGGGGCATCCCATTGGTGAAAAACGTTAACAACTGATTCCACATTATAGAGTGAAGGGAAACCAATCCACCTACGCGCCAGATGATCTAACACCTCCTTCTCGTCAGGACCAGGCAGCTGACTACGCAATTGCTTACGCTGTAAACCAGGAGTCGCATTAGATGACCCAAAGAGAGGCGACATTAAACTAGTAACTACATTAGCTAGTCGTTGTCGTGCTGAAGGAGAAGTTGAGGTGAAAACGGGGGGATAGACAGAGGGAAGAAAAGCGGATTCAGATACAGGTACCTGGGTAGTGTAAGAAGGAGCGCCAGGGGAGGCAGCTGATGTACTAGGCAAAGTCGCAGGAAGCGCGGGGGCAACAGGTAACAAAACTGGCGGCCCTTGAGAGTGCTGCACTATAGGGGTAGGAGCCAGCTGAGGAGGAGCTGGCGGCTGTGGGAAGGCTTGCGGCACATTAACTGGAGGCTGCGCATTTACAAGCTGTGGAGGCGCTGTGGCATTTTGCGCATACGGGAGTGGCGAACTTAGCAAATGGGACATTAGGGAATCTTTCTCTTTCTCTTTTGTTTTATCTTGCACAAGGGGTGACAAAACAGGGTAACATTTATCGATCCCTAGTTTGCGCTGTCTATGTAACTGTTCATTCATTTGTTCCTCCTCATTATCTTTAAAATGCACAGCTGCTTGCATCACAGACATACCTCTTTCTCTCTTATTCCTTTTCGCTAGCTTAATTTCCTTCTGTTTGGCTTCCTTTCGCCATAGGCGAAAAGAATCAAACATCGCCGCCCGGGCTTTCTTTTTAAACAATTTTACTTCCAAATTATCTAAGATATCTGTATCGAAACTACCATTCTGGGGCCATTTTAAAACACCGTCTTTTCTGGTGTATCGGATCCATACTTCATTATATGCAATGGGGCCCACGCCATGTTTTACATAAAGCTCATAAGTTGGAGTTCCAATTGGAGGAACCGGACATGAATCCTCTAACTGGAAATCCCTTCCACAACCCAAACAAAACAATCTTCCAAATACACTAGAACCAGGCATCTTCGCTCACTAGTCTAGTTTCAAACTTCAAAGGATTATCGATTACGATAGTCTCGTGAATACACGAGCCCTCTGGCTTTGGCGCTTGCAAGCTCCAAATCAAAATGATCCCGAAGGATACCAAAAATCCCGAAGGATACCAACAAACTGGGAGACGCTCCACTTATACTTAACTGAATATCGATGATCGATGGCGTCACCAGAAGACTCTCTCGATTTTTTCGCACTACCAAAATCGTCAAGGGTCCAAAACAGGGCGATTAATCAGGGCAGCAGTCCTTCGTAGCCGTCGGGACGCGGAGAACCTCGCAGAAAAGACTTTCGGGGGGAGGAGCCTAGCGCGCATCCAAGATGGTCGCGTGAGCACAGGGCTCCCCGGACCCTCGCTGCTCCTCGGAATTTATCCTGACTTTATCCTGACTTGGTTAATGGAATCTGGAAGACGAATGCTGGCTGAACACTAAACTCCTTTCGGAAATCAAATCGGACCTGGCAATCCTGAGTTATGGTGGTTTGAACTTTTGAGGCCCAACCGATGGCTGTGCCCGATGCGAAGGTGATCTGTGGAGCCGGGGCGTAGTTAAACAACAACGGCAGCGGGGCTGTGCCAGTGGCCGTCACATCACTTTCGGTTTCACTTTTGGATCTCTGAGGGGCTGGACAGTGGACTTGCTTGGTGCGACTGGGCTTTCACTTTGCCTTCGCTTGATGCCTGTGTCTTCGCCTGCTACCAGTGTGCCCATCGACGGTGGTCCCTTCGCTCCGCCACATTGCGGCCTCTGGTGCGGCCCGCGTCTGCTTGGCCTGTGCCCCCTCGACGCTTCCTCGGTGGTCCCCTTCGGCGAACGTGGTTCTCATGGGAGGCAAGGGAGACCCCGAGAGGCGTAAGACCAAGACATCCCTACGTGGGGGACCGGTCCAGATGAACAACATGGACCACTACACTCAGGGTAAAGGATCCCCTGGGACGGCCAGTGTCCCCCCGGATGATGCCAGTGGTGGCCCGTCCGTTTCTCCGGATCTGTCCCTGCAGGACATCATGGGCGCCATTAATGGCATCAGGGAGACCATCGCTACGCAGTACGAGGCCTTGGCCCGTAAAATCGACACGGTGGCCATTGATGTTACGCTAATCCGGGCGGATCTCTCTAAGACCAACGAGAGGGTTCAATCGCTGGATGTGCGGACGTCCTCCCTTGGTACGGACGTGTCGGACCTGCAGACTACTCTCGGCGATCTCAAGTCGGCCAACGATCTGATGGCCCGGCGGCTGGAGGACTTCGATGGACGGGCTCGACGTAATAACATCCGCGTCATTGGCGTTCCGGAGACCTCCGACAACCGCCCGGTTGATCTCATGGTTGAGGAGCTCATCCTCGAACAGCTTGCCCCCGCTGGAGTAAGTTCTTCGCCGTGGAGCGGGCCCATCGAGTTCCAGGTGGTCGGCCGCGACCGGGGGCCCCCCGAGGCCTATTGTAGCGAAACTTTTTCATTACAGAGACCGAGATGCGATTCTGCAGGCCTCACGGGTCCATGGCCCGGTCCGATATGAGAACTCGTCCATTAACTTTTTCCCGGACTTCACCCAACTTGTCCAGAAACAGCGGATGGGCTTCCAGGGGGTGAAGCGTCGTCTCCGGGACCTCGGTCTCAAGTACTCTATGCTTTTTCCTGCTAGGCTCCGAGTGGAATATGAAGATCGGACTACCTTTTTTGACTCTCCTGCGACTGTGAGTGACTGGCTGGATTCGCTGCCGGACCGGGGTGACCGGACTGGGCCCTCTGCCGGTACCGAGGGTGGCGGGTCTCCTTCGGAGTGACTTTTGGTCCTTGACTTTGCCATTTTGTACTGTTCGGCTGGGTTCTACTTCTTTTGTGCATTTTGTTTCATTATGATCTGTGTGGGGGGCGGGCGGGGACGGGTCCCTTTCCTCCTCCGGGGTCTTTTCGTAGAGTGGGGTTTGTAGGGCGACAGGCACACTGCAAGTTGGGGTGGTTTTTTGGACCGCAGGGGTGCAGGGTGGGGGGTGTTGGATTCGGGGGGGGGGTTGGTGGGTGGGTGGGGTTGTTTGGATTTGTGTTTTTTGTTTTCAAGGCGAAGTATTGGCTATGGTTCAGTTTCGGGTGTTGCGCTATTTGCTAGGGGACCTTTGATCTACTGGAGGGGATGGGGGGGGATGGGTTGAGATTGATGTCTTGGAACGTCAATGGATTGAGGGACCGTATCAAACGGGGTGTTTTGCTGCAATATTTGCGTCGTCTGACTCCTGATGTGGTGTTCTTACAGGAGACGCATCTGGTTGGTAATGTTTGTCATGCCATGAACAGGGGGGGATACCGACTCGTGGCCCATTCTGGTTTCACCACTGGTTCGAGAGGGGTAGGCATTCTCCTGCGATCTTCACTTCCGTTAGAGATCACCAGGGTAGTCCTAGACGATAGAGGGCGCTATGTGGCTCTGACTGGGAGGTGGGAGGGGCAGTCCCTTTCCTTGATCTCGGTCTATGTTCCCCCGGGCCTCCAGAACTCCACCTTCTCAGACTTGGGTCGTATGCTGCTTGGGCTTCCTGACAGTCTTTTGCTTATGGGTGGGGACTTTAATTTGGTTGTCTCGGGTGACCTGGATCGCCACCCGCCCAGGGCCCTCCCTGCTGCCCAGGCGTGGCTCGGCGGACTCCTGGAGACCTTCGGTCTGGTGGATTGTTGGAGGTTAATGCATCCGACACAGTGTCAGTACACATTTCACTCTGGGGCCCATGGGAGTCTCTCCAGATTGGATTATTTCCTTATGCCCGCGGCCCAGGCTGCTCGGATTCGAGAGGTTAAACACCTGGCCCGGGGTATCTCTGATCATTCCCCACTGTGGTTGCTTTTTGACACTGGGACGCGGTCCGCTGGGCGGATCGCTCCTATTAACCCTTGGTACCTGCGAGACCCCAAGATCCGTGATAGCCTGATTAAGTCGATTGATCAATATTTTCTTGAGAATGAGGGGTCGGTGTTGTCCTCGGTATCCCTGTGGGAAGCTTTTAAAGCAGTGCTCCGCGGGCATGCCCTGTCCCAGATAGTGGAGGCTAAGAGGGTTAAGAGAGAGGCGGTGGTGACGCTGGACACTGAAATATCGGGGCTGGAGGCAGCCTTGGAGGCGGGTGTCACTCTGGATGGGCTGCATACCCTCAGCCTGAAGCAGTTTGAATATAAGTCTCTTGTTACTGACGCTGCCAAGACCATGTACAGGGAGCAGCAGGGTAGGTTGTATGATGCCGGAGACAAGGCGGGTAAGCTGATTGCCTGGTTGGACAAGAAGGAGAGAGTGAATCGTGTGGTCCCGGAGCTTCGGGCTTCGGATGGAGTGTGTGTGACTGAACCTGGTGAGATTGTGGAGTGTTTTGCCGACCACCTCCGGGCTGTGTACTCCCCGGTGTCTGATAGAGATGAGGACGACTCTCGTCTTCTGCTGCGGGATATGGCCCTGCCCGGCTTATCCGTCGAGGACCGCGAGCTGATGGATGCCCCTTTGTCTGTCGACGAGATTGCTACTGCGATTCGCTCCCTTCGCTCGGGCAAGGCTATGGGCCCCAACGGCCTGCCGATTGAACTGTATAAATTACGCCCGGATAAAATCGCGCCTTTCCTCCGTCATATGTTTCAGGAGTCGCTCGAGAGGGGTTCCCTTCCCGACGACCAGCGTCTGGCTGCTATAGTGGTGATTCCCAAGGATGGTAAGCCACGTGACCGCTGTGCCTCATATAGGCCTATTTCCCTACTAAATGCCGAACCCAAAATCCTTGCTAAGGTCCTCGCTAATCGCTTGCTGAGCGTTATATGTGACTTGATACATCCGGATCAATGCGGCTTCATCCCACATCGTAATACCGCTCTCAACTTACGGCGTCTGCACGGCGTCCTCGCTAGGGCGGAGTACTTCTCTGAACCGGCCATATTGGTTTCCTTAGACGCCACGATGGCCTTTGATACCATTGAGTGGCCATTCCTTTGGGCCGTCTTGGCGAAGTTTGGTTTTGGGGAGGGGTTCCTTAGCTGGGTGAAGCTCCTTTATGCTGGACCAATGGCTCAGGTTGTTGTCAATGGGCGGGTTTCTCGGCCTTTCGCTCTCGGGAGGGGAACTAGGCAGGGGTGCCCGTTGTCCCCGCTGCTCTTTGCTCTCGCCTTGGAACCGCTCGCTGCCTGGCTCCGTTGGGAGCCCTCGATTAGGGGGCTCCGGTGGGCCCCGGGCTTCGAGGATCGGGTCTCATTGTACGCGGATGATATTCTCTTGTATCTCACCTCTCCGCGGAAGTCGCTCAATGTTCTCTTTGATGTCCTTACTTCCTTCGGGAAAAATTCGGGTCTGATAATTAATTGGTCCAAATCTTGTGTGTATCCTATCTCTGGTGGCCTTCCTCTCTTGCCGCCTCGGCTTCCGCTCCAAATATCTCAGTCCGGCTTTAAATACCTGGGGGTGTACGTTTCGTTGGATCCGGCGGTCCGCTATGAGCAGAATCTCCTGTCTCCACTCCGGCGTTTGAGGGCGGATACGGCTCGGTGGTGTAAGTTGCCCTTGTCTCCACTTGGTCGCGCGGCGCTGTTTAAAATGATGTCCCTTCCCAGATTTCTTTATGCACTCCAGAACTCCTTCGATGTCATTCCGGCGGCCTACTTCAGGGAAGTGGAGAGTTTGCAGAGGAGACTGGTTTGGGACGGGCGAGCGCGTATCGCTTTGGCAAAGCTGACTCTCCCCTGGTATGACGGGGGCATCGCGCTTCCTGATATTAGACGGTACTATTGGGCCTCCCAGCTGTCTGCCATTAACCATGCTACGTACGCTCCTGGTTTGAACCCGGCATATGAGATGGATAAATTCCTGCTTCCCGGCGGTAACTATAACAGAGCGCTTTACTCTCGATCCGCTGGTAGGACCCTTACGGGCCCTACTAGGATTGCGGTACGTGTGTGGAAGGCGGCGAACGTAGCGATGGGCTGGAGTGAGCGTTTAACGTGTGCCACTCCTTTATTCGCCTCAGAACGCTTGGGAAGCCTCTGGACAACGAAAGGCTTCCAGCACTGGGACACGATCGGCATCAGCACAGTGGGGGACCTGTGAGTTAAAGGTGCGGTTAAATCCTTTGCGGTGCTCCAGAGCGAGCACGAGCTTAGTGAAAGAGAGTTCTTCCGTTATGCACAGGTTCGGCACGCCCTGCTCTCGGTCCCTGCTTCTTCGCCTCTCGAGGACCGCATACTCGATGGTCACGTCCCCGACAGTACTATCTCCTTGATTTACAAAAAACTGATAAACAATCGGGCTGACCTCTTGGTGCGTCTTCGGGAGGCATGGACGGGAGATGGGGTGGAGTTGGACGACGAGGACTGGCAGACTGCACTGTCATCCCCTAAGGAGGTGGCCATCCCGGCCTGTCTCCGTCTGGTCCAGCTTAAGATTCTCCATCGTGTATATGTGACGGGCCCCCGCTTGGTCTCGATGGGGTTCTCTGACGACGGACTCTGTAAGCGTGGCTGCGGGCTCAGTGCCACCTTTCTCCACATTCTATGGGAATGCCGCGAGGTGGCGGAATACTGGCGACAGGTGCATGATATTATGAGACGAGTCACCTGGGTCGCTCTGCTGCCGGAGGTGCGTCGCTGTGTTCTGAATGTATGGGAGCCCAATGACTATAATGCGGCTCAGGCTCGGTGGGCGGCCTTGGGGAACATGATCGCAAAGAGAGATATAGCGCAGCTTTGGGGTTCCCAACGGCCTCCCACCGTGTCCGTATGGAAGGAGAACATGGACTGGTGCATGTTCAGGGAGAAAACTGTGTATGTGGCTCGTGGTAAACCGGGGGCTTGGGGTAGAATTTGGGGGCAGTGGAACGTGTATCGCGGGTCTATCTGTGCTCCCCCCCTGGTGGATACGTCTGGGGTTGCCTCGTCCCCCTGATCCTTGAGGGTTCCTTGCTTATCTCGTACTTCGGAGTACGGATTTGGTTCTCCCGTGGCCCCCCCCTCCCTCTCAGGCCTTCTTTTATTGACCGCCCTCGGGTGGTCGGGTGTGGACTCCCCCGGCTGTGGTTCGACGCCCATTTCAAGTCGTTTCGCCTTGCTTTTTGTCTTTCTTTATTTTTGTTGTTATTTATATTAAAAGTGTGTATCCTGAAAAAAAAAAAAAAAAAAAAAAAGACTTTCGGACCACGTCGACATGCAGGGGTCGATGAAGTGGCGGCCTTCCTCCGGAATTTCCACACGAAGCTCCTCACGAACCTCTGGCTTGGACTGGTACCGCTGAAATCGCCCCATGTTGGGCGCCAACTGAAGTACTGGGAATTTAAAGCCCAGCGGTGCAGGGGAACACACCCTAAGACTTCGGGTTCTTTCCTGTTTCAGACCTACAGAAACACAGAGTCTTCTAGGTGAAGTCAAAGATCGATTTATTGGCTGCAGACCAATTACAGGTATACGAAAAGTACAACACAATGTATGTTCTCAGGAGACTGCTTAAAGTTACAGAAACGGGCTTCTCCTTAAATACAAAATATCATGCTTCAGGCACACATTCCTTGTTTTATGGCATGGTCATTCACATGTATACATTACAAACGAAAAGGCAGAGTCATGATGACCATCCCACATTCCAGTTAAGCCAGCCCACAATTATTTATCCAGCAAGGCTCAGATCCCACATCAGATATCAATAGGCCCCAATAAACACGAACATCTCCTGTTTGGAAAACAAGCCATAAAGCAGGAAGAGCCAGGTGTGAAAGAGATTAGCCGGAGGCTTGTGTGGGATGAAAAGGCTTTATGGTGTGTCAAACCCTGATGCTAATCACAGGTGGCCGTAGGACGGGGAGCTCGTGAGACCGGACTGACCTGGGGCAGCGGAGCCAAGCTGCCCAGGTCACAGAGAAGTCAAAGGAAGGCACATGTGTTCTAAAGGCCCGTATTTGCTCGTAATGTGTAGCCTATGTGAGGGCAACCATAAGATGGCCACCGCTCTAAGATGGAACCCACGAAGTTACTGTATCATATCGTATACATAGTGCATTTATAGCTAAAACGTTATACAAAGCACTTGTACATACCGCATTGACCATTCGCGGTTCGCTAATACCGGAATAGACAGGGGTAGGGCCCTGTCTCCTACGCGGTCCCAAATTTCAAAGTACCACAGCCCATTATGGTGAGTGGCAGTTTTCTCCATCTATCCGCATCCTGCTGTTATGTGTGCAACATGTCGTAGGGTTGGAGGCGAGAAAAATCCCAAGATATTGGAATCCCTCCGTGGCAATACATAGTTCTCCAGGTATCGGTGGCCAGTACATATCTTGCATTGGGCTGTATAGTATGGATTTCTATGGTTAATTTTATAACCCGAGAACAGGCAATGTTCCTCGAGGATGAAAAACAGAGTTCGGGATGGTAGTTGCAATGTTGGTGATAAACAGAAGGATGTTGTCCATATATAGTGAGATTCTTTCATCCTCTTGGTCATTCGGTGTAGTCCGGAAACCCTGTACCCCATGGTGGTGTCTGATTATGCCGGCTAGGGGTTTAATCACCAGTACGAACAACAGTGGGGACAGGGGACATCCCTGTCTAGTCCTGCGGGAGAATGGGAATGTAGGAATGTAGGGGAGAGGAGTTGGCCTAAGGGCTTGGGCAGTCGACCTCGAATCTAGGGAACTGGGTTCGAGTCTCGGCAATGACGCTGAACATCCTGTGATTCTGGGCAAATCACTTAATCTCCCCGTGCCTAACAAAAATGAATGCGTCCTCATGTAATACAACTGGTGCTATGTAAAGCGCTCTGATACCCGATACCTTTGTGTCAAGTTCGCACTATATAAAACTCCGTAAAATAAAATTCAAAAATAAAAAATAGGTGAGAGCCTACCATTGACCCTCATTGCTGCTTTCAGTTCCGTATACAAATGGCCAACTCACTTCCTAAATTTCGGGCCAAAGCCACATTTACCTAGGACGGCATCTAGGAAAGGCCAATGCACTGCGTCAAAGGCCTTCTTGGTGTCTAGTGCCAGAAAGGCACGCGGGGCAGTGTGGTTCCTGACGGCCATCACCCAGTTGTGGGCTCTTTGTAGGTTCCACCTAGTCGCTCGGCCTGGCATAAACCCAGATTGGTCGCAGTGGATAAGGGTTGTTACAACTTTTAGTAGCCGGATGGCTAGTACTGTTGCAAGGATTTTGGCCTCCATATTCAAGAGGGAGATTGGGCAGTATGAGTCGGACTTGTCCTTAGGTTTGCACTTCTTGTAGATGACCACTGTTGTGGCAGTACGGAGATATGCTGGAAGAATCCCCTCTATGTAAGCATCCTGATACAAAGCCAGAAGATGGGGGGCAGAGAAGATTGTTACATGTTTTTAAGAATTCAGCGGGGAGTCCATTTGGGTCGGGCGTTTTACCGGGTCTTAGCTTATTCACTGCATCCCCAACCTCTGTCAATGTTAGATCTTCCTCTAGCATCTTGATATCATCTTCATCTAGCCTAGGGGTGGTGATACCTGTGAGGTATTAGTTGATTTCGTCCATGGTACTAAGCGTTTTCCGGTCATAGAAGTCTGCGTAATGTTGGGCAAATGCGGACAGTATCTGTGTTTCCATGTTGTGAGTCTCCTCCAGACCATCCACAATGGACTCAACTCATCTGGCATCAGTTTCCTTTTTACTAAGCTAGGCCAATAATTTCCCGGCCTTGTCCATCACCTCATATAGGCGATGTAATGTCACTAGCCTCTGCTTCTTTGCTTCTTCTTGAGCCAGTTCACAATGCTCAACCCTCAAAGCTTCTAGTTGTCGTGCAATCAGTGGGTCCGGCCTGTTAAGAACATTGCTCTCTAGGGTAATTAATTGGCCTTCTATCTGTTCTGTGTTCCTACTCTTTCTTCCTTTCCCATGATATCCGGCTTTGCGCCCTATCCCGCAATACCGTTTTGTAAGCCTCCCAGAGTGTAGCCCCAGAGTCCACAATGCCCTGATTTTCCTGAAAGAAGATTTCAGTGTTGGTCCGAAGACCATTTAAAATGACGCCCTTTTGTAAATCCCACGCATTGAGTTTCCAGGTGAGATGAGAGGTTCGGGTCCTCTGCCCTAGTAGAGCCAAAAATGGCGAATGGTCCGACAGCCCCTAGTGAGATATTCTGTACGCCAACCACCCCCAACTCCCTGTTGGGGACGGAAACGTAGTCCAGTCTGGATTATACTTCACGGGCCCCAGAAAAGTAGGAGTATTGTCATACGTTCAGATGTTGGGACCGTCATATGTCGGTAAGCCCCGGGGTATCTGCAAAGCGATACAAGGGTGCGGTGTCAATGTTCCTATCTGACCTTCTAGACCGGTCCATCTAAGTACTTATAACATCAGTAAAATCCCTGCCTATGACGTGGAAGTCTCTAGAAGGATATCGACTATTTTGAGGAGCACAGGGGATTGAAGTCGAGGAGGTTAGTATGCACAAACAATGGTGATATTACATCTGCCCCATGTTCCATGGGGGTGATTTCTTAATCAAAATAGCGACACCCCTTGAGCCGGATGTGAAGCCGGCGTGTGCAACCACTTTATACTGTTCGCTCCCAAGGAAATTATATTGTGTGCACATTAGGTGTGTGGTTTTATATATTGAGTGACCAGCCCACGTTTAATCCTATCCCTTAGGCCATTAACATTCCAGGTTAGGACCAATACGGTCTGGTCTTCTATATGTGATGACATGGATGTCATAGTGTCGGAGGGGCATCCCGTCTATGGATATCCTTATCCGAGTATAGGTCCCCCAGGGTATACAAGTGATAATTATCGGTCCCAGTGCGAACAACATAAACACATGTATTAACAATCCCTTCCTCCCTCTCAACCCCCACCCCCTTACCCTTTCCACTACACTCAAACCCATGGCAAAACAACAACCTTGTGTAGGAAAAGACAGAGAGGTCTGTCGCCCACCCCCCAAAAATTGAGGAAACAGTGCCCTACACCCTCCCGCTACACAAGACTTTTATAGAAACAAGTCCTTAGCTGGCCTTGCTTCAGCTCTGTTCTTGGTGATACTACCAGGGAGGGTAGACTACGGGTTGCAGCGTTATACTGTTGGGAGCTTGCTGGACCCTGACTGGTGAACAAGGCCAGTGTCGAGGGGAGAAAAATGGAGCCACCAGACTGTTGTCTTTTTGTGGGTGATATTTATTGATGCTCGATAGGAAAGTGAGAGAACCAAGAGAGTTTTGTCTATCAAAGTAAACAAAGGTAACTAAGAGTCTTTCAGTTCAGCAAGTGAGAGGGAAACAGGTTTCTCCACCATCCGTCACCTTCCTTCCGGGGCGACTCCTCCGGTTTGAAGTCGGGATAACCACGTCTATTGGCGGGGCTCACATACAAGAAAAAAATAAAAGAAATAACACGTCTCAGTGTTGTGGTCTCTTAATGGATTCACAGGAAAAGGGTGTGAGGAGGGAATTCACCAGGCCATCTACTACGGGAGTTGTGAGGGGGGGGTTCCGTCACCACAGGGTTCACTGGGTCTTTTGGCTGGTTGCTATAGGAGGCACGCTGCGCAAAGTCAGTGTCTCTCTACCCCGGCTTCTAGGACTCCCCGCCCGCCTCCCACGACCCTCGCAAGCGTTGACGCACCTGGCTGAGCCACGTCCCTCCAGGGGCGCGGCTGGGCGAGGGGCAGGTACGTTGGCCTCCTGGCTTCCCGGTGCTCGGTTCTGTGGACGTCTGCTCGCTGTTGGTCTCTCTCTCCGTTTCCTCTACCACTCGTTCCGCGTCTTCCTCCTTCGGGACACTTCCGCCTTCCGGATCCGTCGGCCAATCCTTATCGAGGACGGTACGTGACTCCGCCCCCAGATGCTTGTCACAGGTGGTTCCTCTTCTGTCTTAAAGGGCCAGTGACCTGCAGTAGGGAAGTGTGCTGATCTTGCTAAGGCGGTCTCCCAGTCCGGGGGCTGAAACGGTAAAGAAGGGGGGGCTTCGACACATAGGTTCGGAGTCGGGCCGTGGAGGGTCTGACTCCGACAGCCAGATTAAAACGTTTAGGAAAGTAGGATATGGAGAGTCATTTATCTCCCATTGGCGAAGGTTGGCCACCCTCCACTCCCCACTCCAGGGCTGTTATCTCTGCCACCAATGGGTGAGCACTCCACTCATGTGCTGATGAAAAACCATTGCACTGTTACAAGAGACACATGTGACACCGGAACATTATACCCAATTCCATGAGTGCATTGCATTGACAATATTATTTCTACCTCTATTCTGGTTTGACAAGGGTACCCCTTGTGTGGGTCCCTACAGGGTCCCATTTTGCCCATTAACCACTGCCACAGAGCCTGAGGGCAATATGTCTTAGTAGAAGGTTTCCTTGACATTTTTAAAGATTTGGAGTCAGTGTTTCTGTGCCAAATGTGGATGAAGCAGACTTCATTCTACACATATCCCTCATCCTCACAAGGTGTACCCATATCCCCTGGTTTGAGGATGGCAATGTCAATTGTGTCGGAGAGCCACAGATTAAGCCTCCCCCCGCATCCTCACCAGTGCTGGCAGCTTATCTTACACAATGGGCTGTGCACTGGTCCCTCTGACACTGTTGGTGGATCCTACGTCCTGAGACTCCTGAGTACTCCTACCACTCTGCAGTACACAATCTGCACATTCTGAATGGTATTATTTGTTGGCAGATCACACTATAGCCTGAGGAGCTATATGCTGAAAAGCTGTGAATGACATTCTCAGATGACCCAATACACATACACATTGGGTATGCTGTGCATCGCCCCCCCCATTCTACACATGGTGACTGCATCCTACGTTGTTGTTTGGCCATGCATTTTCCACATTCCTGAGGGACTCTGTCTCCAAATATTTCCATTGATGACAGGACAAAACCACTTCTATTTTGTTGGCGTAAGAAGCACTGAAAGCAGTACTGAGTGGCTGGGGCTGGGGACTTGGGTGTTGTCCCGGGCCAATATCCGCAGGACTTTGCTGTAGACAGAGGCATCACTAGGTCATCAGTAGACTGCGAGTTGCAGGCAGTGATGTTAGCCATGCTCACAGATGTTCAAACACATTACAACCTTCTGATTGAACAATTGTCTTGATTTTACTTAGCAACATGACAAGCTGAGATGCACACAGAGTGGGATAAGTCAGGGCAACTCCTGTCCAGCCTCCTCTGTTTTTTAACATCAACCCAGCAGATGTTGATGACCAGGGATTACCTGTCCCAGATGCACACTAGTCAGGCAACCATCCATGAATCCTTCACGGTGTATTGTTGTGGCATATACATTCCCCCCTAGTCTGAATGCAAGGTAGACGTTTCCTGATTCCTGACTGGATTGCATCTACCTGTACTTGATCTAGAAGAGCGTGAAGTGAACTAGTACAAGAGATACTCAGAGTGATTCTGTGGACTGCCAAGTTGACCACTCATGCGTTGGACAGCCTCCCACCCAGTCTCGATAATGCCTATGAGCTTGTACTTGAACTCAGGTG